>NC_133151.1:27063931-27393440 GCF_048418815.1 Hemitrygon akajei
GAGCAATGGAATACGCAAAGGCAAGCTGAATTCAGGAACATGCTTTATATCATTTAGAGTGGAAAAGCCAATATTTTTGTTTAGTTCTGTAAACGCGAATGTTCCGTTGTGTACAAAAGGTGAGTTACAGAAAGCAACTCCTGGAAATTTTGTAGCACACTGATAAAATTGGTTGTATACTACTCTAAATCATATGGTAAGTAAAATAATAAGGTTAACATCAAGTTAGCAAATAGTAGTTTTCAGCAAAATTGAAATCTACACTCTATTCAGCTGAATGCATTACTTTCTGTACTTTGCATTTTGAGATCTGGATGTGTTCAGAACTACTGAGGATCAGCTGGAATTGTATCGATATTGCATGTCTACTTACAGAGCAATGGAATACTCAAAGGCAAGCTGAATTCAGGAACCTGCTTCATAACATTTAGAGTGGAAATGCCGATATTTTTGATTAGTTCTGTAAACGCAACAGTTCCATTGTGTACAAAAGGTAAAGAAACAGAAGGTCACTTCTCGCACACTCACAAAATTGGTTGCATGCTACTCTAAAACATATGGTGAGTAAAATAATTTTTACATCATGTTTGCACAGACTAGTTTTCAGAAAAATTCAACACTACACTCTCTTGAGCCGAATGCATTACTTTCTATTCTATGCATTTTGAGATATGGATGTGTACATCACTACTCAGGGTGAGATGGAACTATATAGATATTGCATGTCTTCGACTCAGAGACATGAAATACTTAAACGCAAGCTGAATTCAAGAACCTACCCCATAACATTTAGAGTGGAAACGCCAATATCTTTGTTTAGTATTGTAAACGCAAATGTTCCATTATGTACAAAAGGTAATGAAACAGAAGGTCACTTCTCGCACACTCATAAAATTGATTGCATGCTACTCTAAATCATATGGTAAGTAAAATAATAAGGTTAACATCAAGTTAGCAAATAGTAGTTTTCAGCAAAATTCAAATCTACACTCTATTCAGCTGAATGCATTACTTTCTGTACTCTGCATTTTGTGATCTGGATGTGTACAGAACTACTGAGGATCAGCTGGAATTGAATCGATATTGCATGTCTACTACAGAGCAATGGAATACTCAAAGGCAAGCTGAATTCAGGAACCTGCTTCATAACATTTAGTGTGGAAACGCAAATATCTTTGTTTAGTTCTGTAAACGCGAATGTTCCATTGTGTACAAAAGGTGAGTTACAGAAAGCAACTCCTGGAAATTTTGTAGCACACTGATAAAATTGGTTGTATACTACTCTAAAACATATGGTGAGTAAAATAATTTTTACATCATGTTTGCACAGACTAGCTTTCAGAAAAATTCAACACTACACTCTCTTGAGCCGAATGCATTACTTTCTATTCTATGCATTTTGAGATATGGATGTGTACATCACTACTCAGGGTGAGATGGAACTATATAGATATTGCATGTCTTCGACTCAGAGATATGAAATACTTAAACGCAAGCTGAATTCAAGAACCTACCCCATAACATTTAGAGTGGAAACGCCAATATCTTTGTTTAGTATTGAAAACGCAAATGTTCAATTATGTACAAAAGGTAATGAAACAGAAGGTCACTTCTCGCACACATAAAATTGATTGCATGCTACTCTAAATCATATGGTAAGTAAAATAATAAGGTTAACATCAAGTTAGCAAATAGTAGTTTTCAGCAAAATTCAAATCTTCACACACTTGAGCCGAATGCATTACTTTCTGTACTATGCATTTTGAGATCTGGGTGTGTACAGAACTACTGAGAATCAGCTGGAATTGTATCAATATTGCATGTGTACTACAGAGCAATGGAATACTCAAAGGCAAGCTGAATTCCAGAACCTGCTTTATAACATTTAGAGTGGAAACGCCAATATCTTTGTTTAGTTCTGTAAATGCAAATGTTCCATTGTGTACAAAAGGTAATGAAACAGAAGTTCACTTCTCGCACACTCATAAAATTGGTTGCATGGAACTCTAAATCATATCGTGAGTAAAGCAATGTTTACATCATGTTAGCACACACTAGTTTTCAGAAAAATTCAACACAACACCCTCTTGAACAATGCATTACTTTCTATTCTATGGATTTTGAGATATGGATGTGTACATAACTACTCAGGGTGAGATGGAACTAAATAGATATTGCATGTCTAGTACTGAGCAATGGAATACTCAAAGGCAAGCTGAATTCAGAAACATGCTTTATATCATTTAGAGTGGAAAAGCCAATATTTTTGTTTAGTTCTGTAAACGCGAATGTTCCATTGTGTACAAAAGGTGAGTTACAGAAAGCAACTCCTGGAAATTTTGTAGCACACTGATAAAATTGGTTGTATACTACTCTAAAACATATGGTGAGTAAAATAATTTTTACATCATGTTTGCACAGACTAGTTTTCAGAAAAATTCAACAATACTCTCTCTTGAGCCGAATGCATTACTTTCTATTCTATGCATTTTGAGATATGGATGTGTACATCACTACTCAGGGTGAGATGGAACTATATAGATATTGCATGTCTTCGACTCAGAGATATGAAATACTTAAACGCAAGCTGAATTCAAGAACCTACCCCATAACATTTAGAGTGGAAACGCCAATATCTTTGTTTAGTATTGTAAACGCAAATGTTCCATTATGTACAAAAGGTAATGAAACAGAAGGTCACTTCTCGCACACTCATAAAATTGATTGCATGCTACTCTAAATCATATGGTAAGTAAAATAATAAGGTTAACATCAAGTTAGCAAATAGTAGTTTTCAGCAAAATTGAAATCTACACTCTATTCAGCTGAATGCATTACTTTCTGTACTATGCATTTTGAGATCTGGGTGTGTACAGAACTACTGAGAATCAGCTGGAATTGTATCAATATTGCATGTGTACTACAGAGCAATGGAATACTCAAAGGCAAGCTGAATTCCAGAACCTGCTTTATAACATTTAGTGTGGAAACGCCAATATCTTTGTTTAGTTCTGTAAATGCAAATGTTCCATTGTGTACAAAAGGTAATGAAACAGAAGTTCACTTCTCGCACACTCATAAAATTGGTTGCATGCTACTCTAAATCATATGGTGAGTAAAATAATTTTTACATCATGTTTGCACAGACTAGTTTTCAGAAAAATTCAACACTACACCCTCTTGAACTGAATGCATTACTTTCTATTCTATGGATTTTGAGATATGGATGTGTACATAACTACTCAGGGTGAGATGGAACTAAATAGATATTGCATGTCTAGTACTGAGCAATGGAATACTCAAAGGCAAGCTGAATTCAGGAACATGCTTTATATCATTTAGAGTGGAAAAGCCAATATTTTTGTTTAGTTCTGTAAACGCGAATGTTCCGTTGTGTACAAAAGGTGAGTTACAGAAAGCAACTCCTGGAAATTTTGTAGCACACTGATAAAATTGGTTGTATACTACTCTAAATCATATGGTAAGTAAAATAATAAGGTTAACATCAAGTTAGCAAATAGTAGTTTTCAGCAAAATTGAAATCTACACTCTATTCAGCTGAATGCATTACTTTCTGTACTTTGCATTTTGAGATCTGGATGTGTTCAGAACTACTGAGGATCAGCTGGAATTGTATCGATATTGCATGTCTACTTACAGAGCAATGGAATACTCAAAGGCAAGCTGAATTCAGGAACCTGCTTCATAACATTTAGTGTGGAAACGCCAATATCTTTGTTTAGTATTGTAAACGCAAATGTTCCATTATGTACAAAAGGTAATGAAACAGAAGGTCACTTCTCGCACACTCATAAAATTGGTTGCATGCTACTCTAAAACATATGGTGAGTAAAATAATTTTTACATCATGTTTGCACAGACTAGTTTTCAGAAAAATTCAACACTACACTCTCTTGAGCCGAATGCATTACTTTCTATTCTATGCATTTTCAGATATGGATGTGTACATCACTACTCAGGGTGAGATGGAACTATATAGATATTGCATGTCTTCGACTCAGAGACATGAAATACTTAAACGCAAGCTGAATTCAAGAACCTACCCCATAACATTTAGAGTGGAATCGCCAATATCTTTGTTTAGTTTTGTAAACGCAAATGTTCCATTATGTACAAAAGGTAATGAAACAGAAGGTCATTTCTCGCACACATAGAAAATTGGTTGCATGCTACTCTAAATCATATGGTAAGTAAAATAATAAGGAAGGTTAACATGAAGTTAGCAAATAGTAGTTTTCAGCAAAATTCAACACTACACTCTCTTGAGCCGAATGCATTACTTTCTATTCTATGCATCTTGTGATATGGATGTGTACATAACTACTCAGGGTGAGATGGAACTAAATAGATATTGCATGTCTAGTACTGAGCAATGGAATACTCAAAGGCAAGCTGAATTCAGGAACATGCTTTATATCATTTAGAGTGGAAAAGCCAATATTTTTGTTTAGTTCTGTAAACGCGAATGTTCCATTGTGTACAAAAGGTGAGTTACAGAAAGCAACTCCTGGAAATTTTGTAGCACACTGATAAAATTGGTTGTATACTACTCTAAAACATATGGTGAGTAAAATAATTTTTACATCATGTTTGCACAGACTAGTTTTCAGAAAAATTCAACACTACACTCTCTTGAGCCGAATGCATTACTTTCTATTCTATGCATCTTGTGATATGGATGTGTACATAACTACTCAGGGTGAGATGGAACTAAATAGATATTGCATGTCTTCGACTCAGAGACATGAAATACTTAAACGCAAGCTGAATTCAAGAACCTACCCCATAACATTTAGAGTGGAATCGCCAATATCTTTGTTTAATATTGTAAACGCAAATGTTCCATTATGTACAAAAGGTAATGAAACAGAAGGTCATTTCTCGCACACATAGAAAATTGGTTGCATGCTACTCTAAATCATATGGTAAGTAAAATAATAAGGTTAACATCAAGTTAGCAAATAGTAGTTTTCAGCAAAATTCAAATCTTCACACACTTGAGCCGAATGCATTACTTTCTGTACTATGCATTTTGAGATCTGGGTGTGTACAGAACTACTGAGAATCAGCTGGAATTGTATCAATATTGCATGTGTACTACAGAGCAATGGAATACTCAAAGGCAAGCTGAATTCCAGAACCTGCTTTATAACATTTAGTGTGGAAACGCCAATATCTTTGTTTAGTTCTGTAAATGCAAATGTTCCATTGTGTACAAAAGGTAATGAAACAGAAGTTCACTTCTCGCACACTCATAAAATTGGTTGCATGCTACTCTAAATCATATGGTGAGTAAAATAATTTTTACCATGTTTGCACAGACTAGTTTTCAGAAAAATTCAACACTACACCCTCTTGAACTGAATGCATTACTTTCTATTCTATGGATTTTGAGATATGGATGTGTACATAACTACTCAGGGTGAGATGGAACTAAATAGATATTGCATGTCTAGTACTGAGCAATGGAATACTCAAAGGCAAGCTGAATTCAGGAACCTGCTTCATAACATTTAGAGTGGAAATGCCGATATTTTTGATTAGTTCTGTAAACGCAACAGTTCCATTGTGTACAAAACGTAAAGAAACAGAAGGTCACTTCTCGCACACTCACAAAATTGGTTGCATGCTACTCTAAAACATATGGTGAGTAAAATAATTTTTACATCATGTTTGCACAGACTAGTTTTCAGAAAAATTCAACACTACACTCTCTTGAGCCGAATGCATTACTTTCTATTCTATGCATTTTCAGATATGGATGTGTACATCACTACTCAGGGTGAGATGGAACTATATAGATATTGCATGTCTTCGACTCAGAGACATGAAATACTTAAACGCAAGCTGAATTCAAGAACCTACCCCATAACATTTAGAGTGGAATCGCCAATATCTTTGTTTAGTTTTGTAAACGCAAATGTTCCATTATGTACAAAAGGTAATGAAACAGAAGGTCATTTCTCGCACACATAGAAAATTGGTTGCATGCTACTCTAAATCATATGGTAAGTAAAATAATAAGGAAGGTTAACATGAAGTTAGCAAATAGTAGTTTTCAGCAAAATTCAACACTACACTCTCTTGAGCCGAATGCATTACTTTCTATTCTATGCATCTTGTGATATGGATGTGTACATAACTACTCAGGGTGAGATGGAACTAAATAGATATTGCATGTCTAGTACTGAGCAATGGAATACTCAAAGGCAAGCTGAATTCAGGAACATGCTTTATATCATTTAGAGTGGAAAAGCCAATATTTTTGTTTAGTTCTGTAAACGCGAATGTTCCATTGTGTACAAAAGGTGAGTTACAGAAAGCAACTCCTGGAAATTTTGTAGCACACTGATAAAATTGGTTGTATACTACTCTAAAACATATGGTGAGTAAAATAATTTTTACATCATGTTTGCACAGACTAGTTTTCAGAAAAATTCAACACTACACTCTCTTGAGCCGAATGCATTACTTTCTATTCTATGCATCTTGTGATATGGATGTGTACATAACTACTCAGGGTGAGATGGAACTAAATAGATATTGCATGTCTTCGACTCAGAGACATGAAATACTTAAACGCAAGCTGAATTCAAGAACCTACCCCATAACATTTAGAGTGGAATCGCCAATATCTTTGTTTAGTATTGTAAACGCAAATGTTCCATTATGTAGAAAAGGTAATGAAACAGAAGGTCATTTCTCGCACACATAGAAAATTGGTTGCATGCTACTCTAAATCATATGGTAAGTAAAATAATAAGGTTAACATCAAGTTAGCAAATAGTAGTTTTCAGCAAAATTCAAATCTTCACACACTTGAGCCGAATGCATTACTTTCTGTACTATGCATTTTGAGATCTGGGTGTGTACAGAACTACTGAGAATCAGCTGGAATTGTATCAATATTGCATGTGTACTACAGAGCAATGGAATACTCAAAGGCAAGCTGAATTCCAGAACCTGCTTTATAACATTTAGTGTGGAAACGCCAATATCTTTGTTTAGTTCTGTAAATGCAAATGTTCCATTGTGTACAAAAGGTAATGAAACAGAAGTTCACTTCTCGCACACTCATAAAATTGGTTGCATGGAACTCTAAATCATATCGTGAGTAAAGCAATGTTTACATCATGTTAGCACACACTAGTTTTCAGAAAAATTCAACACTACACCCTCTTGAACAATGCATTACTTTCTATTCTATGGATTTTGAGATATGGATGTGTACATAACTACTCAGGGTGAGATGGAACTAAATAGATATTGCATGTCTAGTACTGAGCAATGGAATACTCAAAGGCAAGCTGAATTCAGGAACCTGCTTCATAACATTTAGAGTGGAAATGCCGATATTTTTGATTAGTTCTGTAAACGCGAATGTTCCATTGTGTACAAAACGTAAAGAAACAGAAGGTCACTTCTCGCACACTCACAAAATTGGTTGCATGCTACTCTAAAACATATGGTGAGTAAAATAATTTTTACATCATGTTTGCACAGACTAGTTTTCAGAAAAATTCAACACTACACTCTCTTGAGCCGAATGCATTACTTTCTATTCTATGCATTTTCAGATATGGATGTGTACATCACTACTCAGGGTGAAATGGAACTATATAGATATTGCATGTCTTCGACTCAGAGACATGAAATACTTAAACGCAAGCTGAATTCAAGAACCTACCCCATAACATTTAGAGTGGAATCGCCAATATCTTTGTTTAGTTTTGTAAACGCAAATGTTCCATTATGTACAAAAGGTAATGAAACAGAAGGTCATTTCTCGCACACATAGAAAATTGGTTGCATGCTACTCTAAATCATATGGTAAGTAAAATAATAAGGAAGGTTAACATGAAGTTAGCAAATAGTAGTTTTCAGCAAAATTCAACACTACACTCTCTTGAGCCGAATGCATTACTTTCTATTCTATGCATCTTGTGATATGGATGTGTACATAACTACTCAGGGTGAGATGGAACTAAATAGATATTGCATGTCTAGTACTGAGCAATGGAATACTCAAAGGCAAGCTGAATTCAGGAACATGCTTTATATCATTTAGAGTGGAAAAGCCAATATTTTTGTTTAGTTCTGTAAACGCGAATGTTCCATTGTGTACAAAAGGTGAGTTACAGAAAGCAACTCCTGGAAATTTTGTAGCACACTGATAAAATTGGTTGTATACTACTCTAAAACATATGGTGAGTAAAATAATTTTTACATCATGTTTGCACAGACTAGTTTTCAGAAAAATTCAACACTACACTCTCTTGAGCCGAATGCATTACTTTCTATTCTATGCATCTTGTGATATGGATGTGTACATAACTACTCAGGGTGAGATGGAACTAAATAGATATTGCATGTCTTCGACTCAGAGACATGAAATACTTAAACGCAAGCTGAATTCAAGAACCTACCCCATAACATTTAGAGTGGAATCGCCAATATCTTTGTTTAGTATTGTAAACGCAAATGTTCCATTATGTAGAAAAGGTAATGAAACAGAAGGTCATTTCTCGCACACATAGAAAATTGGTTGCATGCTACTCTAAATCATATGGTAAGTAAAATAATAAGGTTAACATCAAGTTAGCAAATAGTAGTTTTCAGCAAAATTCAAATCTTCACACACTTGAGCCGAATGCATTACTTTCTGTACTATGCATTTTGAGATCTGGGTGTGTACAGAACTACTGAGAATCAGCTGGAATTGTATCAATATTGCATGTGTACTACAGAGCAATGGAATACTCAAAGGCAAGCTGAATTCCAGAACCTGCTTTATAACATTTAGTGTGGAAACGCCAATATCTTTGTTTAGTTCTGTAAATGCAAATGTTCCATTGTGTACAAAAGGTAATGAAACAGAAGTTCACTTCTCGCACACTCATAAAATTGGTTGCATGGAACTCTAAATCATATCGTGAGTAAAGCAATGTTTACATCATGTTAGCACACACTAGTTTTCAGAAAAATTCAACACTACACCCTCTTGAACAATGCATTACTTTCTATTCTATGGATTTTGAGATATGGATGTGTACATAACTACTCAGGGTGAGATGGAACTAAATAGATATTGCATGTCTAGTACTGAGCAATGGAATACTCAAAGGCAAGCTGAATTCAGGAACCTGCTTCATAACATTTAGAGTGGAAATGCCGATATTTTTGATTAGTTCTGTAAACGCGAATGTTCCATTGTGTACAAAACGTAAAGAAACAGAAGGTCACTTCTCGCACACTCACAAAATTGGTTGCATGCTACTCTAAAACATATGGTGAGTAAAATAATTTTTACATCATGTTTGCACAGACTAGTTTTCAGAAAAATTCAACACTACACTCTCTTGAGCCGAATGCATTACTTTCTATTCTATGCATTTTCAGATATGGATGTGTACATCACTACTCAGGGTGAGATGGAACTATATAGATATTGCATGTCTTCGACTCAGAGACATGAAATACTTAAACGCAAGCTGAATTCAAGAACCTACCCCATAACATTTAGAGTGGAATCGCCAATATCTTTGTTTAGTTTTGTAAACGCAAATGTTCCATTATGTACAAAAGGTAATGAAACAGAAGGTCATTTCTCGCACACATAGAAAATTGGTTGCATGCTACTCTAAATCATATGGTAAGTAAAATAATAAGGAAGGTTAACATGAAGTTAGCAAATAGTAGTTTTCAGCAAAATTCAACACTACACTCTCTTGAGCCGAATGCATTACTTTCTATTCTATGCATCTTGTGATATGGATGTGTACATAACTACTCAGGGTGAGATGGAACTAAATAGATATTGCATGTCTAGTACTGAGCAATGGAATACTCAAAGGCAAGCTGAATTCAGGAACATGCTTTATATCATTTAGAGTGGAAAAGCCAATATTTTTGTTTAGTTCTGTAAACGCGAATGTTCCATTGTGTACAAAAGGTGAGTTACAGAAAGCAACTCCTGGAAATTTTGTAGCACACTGATAAAATTGGTTGTATACTACTCTAAAACATATGGTGAGTAAAATAATTTTTACATCATGTTTGCACAGACTAGTTTTCAGAAAAATTCAACACTACACTCTCTTGAGCCGAATGCATTACTTTCTATTCTATGCATCTTGTGATATGGATGTGTACATAACTACTCAGGGTGAGATGGAACTAAATAGATATTGCATGTCTTCGACTCAGAGACATGAAATACTTAAACGCAAGCTGAATTCAAGAACCTACCCCATAACATTTAGAGTGGAATCGCCAATATCTTTGTTTAGTATTGTAAACGCAAATGTTCCATTATGTACAAAAGGTAATGAAACAGAAGGTCATTTCTCGCACACATAGAAAATTGGTTGCATGCTACTCTAAATCATATGGTAAGTAAAATAATAAGGTTAACATCAAGTTAGCAAATAGTAGTTTTCAGCAAAATTCAAATCTTCACACACTTGAGCCGAATGCATTACTTTCTGTACTATGCATTTTGAGATCTGGGTGTGTACAGAACTACTGAGAATCAGCTGGAATTGTATCAATATTGCATGTGTACTACAGAGCAATGGAATACTCAAAGGCAAGCTGAATTCCAGAACCTGCTTTATAACATTTAGTGTGGAAACGCCAATATCTTTGTTTAGTTCTGTAAATGCAAATGTTCCATTGTGTACAAAAGGTAATGAAACAGAAGTTCACTTCTCGCACACTCATAAAATTGGTTGCATGCTACTCTAAATCATATGGTGAGTAAAATAATTTTTACCATGTTTGCACAGACTAGTTTTCAGAAAAATTCAACACTACACCCTCTTGAACTGAATGCATTACTTTCTATTCTATGGATTTTGAGATATGGATGTGTACATAACTACTCAGGGTGAGATGGAACTAAATAGATATTGCATGTCTAGTACTGAGCAATGGAATACTCAAAGGCAAGCTGAATTCAGGAACCTGCTTCATAACATTTAGTGTGGAAACGCCAATATCTTTGTTTAGTATTGTAAACGCAAATGTTCCATTATGTACAAAAGGTAATGAAACAGAAGGTCACTTCTCGCACACTCATAAAATTGGTTGCATGCTACTCTAAAACATATGGTGAGTAAAATAATTTTTACATCATGTTTGCACAGACTAGTTTTCAGAAAAATTCAACACTACACTCTCTTGAGCCGAATGCATTACTTTCTATTCTATGCATTTTCAGATATGGATGTGTACATCACTACTCAGGGTGAGATGGAACTATATAGATATTGCATGTCTTCGACTCAGAGACATGAAATACTTAAACGCAAGCTGAATTCAAGAACCTACCCCATAACATTTAGAGTGGAATCGCCAATATCTTTGTTTAGTTTTGTAAACGCAAATGTTCCATTATGTACAAAAGGTAATGAAACAGAAGGTCATTTCTCGCACACATAGAAAATTGGTTGCATGCTACTCTAAATCATATGGTAAGTAAAATAATAAGGAAGGTTAACATGAAGTTAGCAAATAGTAGTTTTCAGCAAAATTCAACACTACACTCTCTTGAGCCGAATGCATTACTTTCTATTCTATGCATCTTGTGATATGGATGTGTACATAACTACTCAGGGTGAGATGGAACTAAATAGATATTGCATGTCTAGTACTGAGCAATGGAATACTCAAAGGCAAGCTGAATTCAGGAACATGCTTTATATCATTTAGAGTGGAAAAGCCAATATTTTTGTTTAGTTCTGTAAACGCGAATGTTCCATTGTGTACAAAAGGTGAGTTACAGAAAGCAACTCCTGGAAATTTTGTAGCACACTGATAAAATTGGTTGTATACTACTCTAAAACATATGGTGAGTAAAATAATTTTTACATCATGTTTGCACAGACTAGTTTTCAGAAAAATTCAACACTACACTCTCTTGAGCCGAATGCATTACTTTCTATTCTATGCATCTTGTGATATGGATGTGTACATAACTACTCAGGGTGAGATGGAACTAAATAGATATTGCATGTCTTCGACTCAGAGACATGAAATACTTAAACGCAAGCTGAATTCAAGAACCTACCCCATAACATTTAGAGTGGAATCGCCAATATCTTTGTTTAGTATTGTAAACGCAAATGTTCCATTATGTACAAAAGGTAATGAAACAGAAGGTCATTTCTCGCACACATAGAAAATTGGTTGCATGCTACTCTAAATCATATGGTAAGTAAAATAATAAGGTTAACATCAAGTTAGCAAATAGTAGTTTTCAGCAAAATTCAAATCTTCACACACTTGAGCCGAATGCATTACTTTCTGTACTATGCATTTTGAGATCTGGGTGTGTACAGAACTACTGAGAATCAGCTGGAATTGTATCAATATTGCATGTGTACTACAGAGCAATGGAATACTCAAAGGCAAGCTGAATTCCAGAACCTGCTTTATAACATTTAGTGTGGAAACGCCAATATCTTTGTTTAGTTCTGTAAATGCAAATGTTCCATTGTGTACAAAAGGTAATGAAACAGAAGTTCACTTCTCGCACACTCATAAAATTGGTTGCATGGAACTCTAAATCATATCGTGAGTAAAGCAATGTTTACATCATGTTAGCACACACTAGTTTTCAGAAAAATTCAACACTACACCCTCTTGAACAATGCATTACTTTCTATTCTATGGATTTTGAGATATGGATGTGTACATAACTACTCAGGGTGAGATGGAACTAAATAGATATTGCATGTCTAGTACTGAGCAATGGAATACTCAAAGGCAAGCTGAATTCAGAAACATGCTTTATATCATTTAGAGTGGAAAAGCCAATATTTTTGTTTAGTTCTGTAAACGCGAATGTTCCATTGTGTACAAAAGGTGAGTTACAGAAAGCAACTCCTGGAAATTTTGTAGCACACTGATAAAATTGGTTGTATACTACTCTAAAACATATGGTGAGTAAAATAATTTTTACATCATGTTTGCACAGACTAGTTTTCAGAAAAATTCAACAATACTCTCTCTTGAGCCGAATGCATTACTTTCTATTCTATGCATTTTGAGATATGGATGTGTACATCACTACTCAGGGTGAGATGGAACTATATAGATATTGCATGTCTTCGACTCAGAGATATGAAATACTTAAACGCAAGCTGAATTCAAGAACCTACCCCATAACATTTAGAGTGGAAACGCCAATATCTTTGTTTAGTATTGTAAACGCAAATGTTCCATTATGTACAAAAGGTAATGAAACAGAAGGTCATTTCTCGCACACATAGAAAATTGGTTGCATGCTACTCTAAATCATATGGTAAGTAAAATAATAAGGTTAACATCAAGTTAGCAAATAGTAGTTTTCAGCAAAATTCAAATCTTCACACACTTGAGCCGAATGCATTACTTTCTGTACTATGCATTTTGAGATCTGGGTGTGTACAGAACTACTGAGAATCAGCTGGAATTGTATCAATATTGCATGTGTACTACAGAGCAATGGAATACTCAAAGGCAAGCTGAATTCCAGAACCTGCTTTATAACATTTAGTGTGGAAACGCCAATATCTTTGTTTAGTTCTGTAAATGCAAATGTTCCATTGTGTACAAAAGGTAATGAAACAGAAGTTCACTTCTCGCACACTCATAAAATTGGTTGCATGCTACTCTAAATCATATGGTGAGTAAAATAATTTTTACCATGTTTGCACAGACTAGTTTTCAGAAAAATTCAACACTACACCCTCTTGAACTGAATGCATTACTTTCTATTCTATGGATTTTGAGATATGGATGTGTACATAACTACTCAGGGTGAGATGGAACTAAATAGATATTGCATGTCTAGTACTGAGCAATGGAATACTCAAAGGCAAGCTGAATTCAGGAACCTGCTTCATAACATTTAGAGTGGAAATGCCGATATTTTTGATTAGTTCTGTAAACGCAACAGTTCCATTGTGTACAAAACGTAAAGAAACAGAAGGTCACTTCTCGCACACTCACTAAATTGGTTGCATGCTACTCTAAAACATATGGTGAGTAAAATAATTTTTACATCATGTTTGCACAGACTAGTTTTCAGAAAAATTCAACACTACACTCTCTTGAGCCGAATGCATTACTTTCTATTCTATGCATTTTCAGATATGGATGTGTACATCACTACTCAGGGTGAGATGGAACTATATAGATATTGCATGTCTTCGACTCAGAGACATGAAGTACTTAAACGCAAGCTGAATTCAAGAACCTACCCCATAACATTTAGAGTGGAATCGCCAATATCTTTGTTTAGTTTTGTAAACGCAAATGTTCCATTATGTACAAAAGGTAATGAAACAGAAGGTCATTTCTCGCACACATAGAAAATTGGTTGCATGCTACTCTAAATCATATGGTAAGTAAAATAATAAGGAAGGTTAACATGAAGTTAGCAAATAGTAGTTTTCAGCAAAATTCAAATCTTCACACACTTGAGCCGAATGCATTACTGTCTGTACTATGCATTTTGAGATCTGGGTGTGTACAGAACTACTGAGAATCAGCTGGAATTGTATCAATATTGCATGTGTACTACAGAGCAATGGAATACTCAAAGGCAAGCTGAATTCCAGAACCTGCTTTATAACATTTAGTGTGGAAACGCCAATATCTTTGTTTAGTTCTGTAAATGCAAATGTTCCATTGTGTACAAAAGGTAATGAAACAGAAGTTCACTTCTCGCACACTCATAAAATTGGTTGCATGCTACTCTAAATCATATGGTGAGTAAAATAATTTTTACCATGTTTGCACAGACTAGTTTTCAGAAAAATTCAACACTACACCCTCTTGAACTGAATGCATTACTTTCTATTCTATGGATTTTGAGATATGGATGTGTATATAACTACTCAGGGTGAGATGGAACTAAATAGATATTGCATGTCTAGTACTGAGCAATGGAATACGCAAAGGCAAGCTGAATTCAGGAACATGCTTTATATCATTTAGAGTGGAAAAGCCAATATTTTTGTTTAGTTCTGTAAACGCGAATGTTCCGTTGTGTACAAAAGGTGAGTTACAGAAAGCAACTCCTGGAAAATTTGTAGCACACTGATAAAATTGGTTGTATACTACTCTAAATCATATGGTAAGTAAAATAATAAGGTTAACATCAAGTTAGCAAATAGTAGTTTTCAGCAAAATTGAAATCTACACTCTATTCAGCTGAATGCATTACTTTCTGTACTTTGCATTTTGAGATCTGGATGTGTTCAGAACTACTGAGGATCAGCTGGAATTGTATCGATATTGCATGTCTACTTACTGAGCAATGGAATACTCAAAGGCAAGCTGAATTCAGGAACATGCTTTATATCATTTAGAGTGGAAAAGCCAATATTTTTGTTTAGTTCTGTAAACGCGAATGTTCTATTGTGTACAAAAGGTGAGTTACAGAAAGCAACTCCTGGAAATTTTGTAGCACACTGATAAAATTGGTTGTATACTACTCTAAAACATATGGTGAGTAAAATAATTTTTACATCATGTTTGCACAGACTAGTTTTCAGAAAAATTCAACACTACACTCTCTTGAGCCGAATGCATTACTTTCTATTCTATGCATCTTGTGATATGGATGTGTACATAACTACTCAGGGTGAGATGGAACTAAATAGATATTGCATGTCTTCGACTCAGAGACATGAAATACTTAAACGCAAGCTGAATTCAAGAACCTACCCCATAACATTTAGAGTGGAATCGCCAATATCTTTGTTTAGTATTGTAAACGCAAATGTTCCATTATGTAGAAAAGGTAATGAAACAGAAGGTCATTTCTCGCACACATAGAAAATTGGTTGCATGCTACTCTAAATCATATGGTAAGTAAAATAATAAGGTTAACATCAAGTTAGCAAATAGTAGTTTTCAGCAAAATTCAAATCTTCACACACTTGAGCCGAATGCATTACTTTCTGTACTATGCATTTTGAGATCTGGGTGTGTACAGAACTACTGAGAATCAGCTGGAATTGTATCAATATTGCATGTGTACTACAGAGCAATGGAATACTCAAAGGCAAGCTGAATTCCAGAACCTGCTTTATAACATTTAGTGTGGAAACGCCAATATCTTTGTTTAGTTCTGTAAATGCAAATGTTCCATTGTGTACAAAAGGTAATGAAACAGAAGTTCACTTCTCGCACACTCATAAAATTGGTTGCATGGAACTCTAAATCATATCGTGAGTAAAGCAATGTTTACATCATGTTAGCACACACTAGTTTTCAGAAAAATTCAACACTACACCCTCTTGAACAATGCATTACTTTCTATTCTATGGATTTTGAGATATGGATGTGTACATAACTACTCAGGGTGAGATGGAACTAAATAGATATTGCATGTCTAGTACTGAGCAATGGAATACTCAAAGGCAAGCTGAATTCAGGAACCTGCTTCATAACATTTAGAGTGGAAATGCCGATATTTTTGATTAGTTCTGTAAACGCGAATGTTCCATTGTGTACAAAACGTAAAGAAACAGAAGGTCACTTCTCGCACACTCACAAAATTGGTTGCATGCTACTCTAAAACATATGGTGAGTAAAATAATTTTTACATCATGTTTGCACAGACTAGTTTTCAGAAAAATTCAACACTACACTCTCTTGAGCCGAATGCATTACTTTCTATTCTATGCATTTTCAGATATGGATGTGTACATCACTACTCAGGGTGAGATGGAACTATATAGATATTGCATGTCTTCGACTCAGAGACATGAAATACTTAAACGCAAGCTGAATTCAAGAACCTACCCCATAACATTTAGAGTGGAATCGCCAATATCTTTGTTTAGTTTTGTAAACGCAAATGTTCCATTATGTACAAAAGGTAATGAAACAGAAGGTCATTTCTCGCACACATAGAAAATTGGTTGCATGCTACTCTAAATCATATGGTAAGTAAAATAATAAGGAAGGTTAACATGAAGTTAGCAAATAGTAGTTTTCAGCAAAATTCAACACTACACTCTCTTGAGCCGAATGCATTACTTTCTATTCTATGCATCTTGTGATATGGATGTGTACATAACTACTCAGGGTGAGATGGAACTAAATAGATATTGCATGTCTAGTACTGAGCAATGGAATACTCAAAGGCAAGCTGAATTCAGGAACATGCTTTATATCATTTAGAGTGGAAAAGCCAATATTTTTGTTTAGTTCTGTAAACGCGAATGTTCCATTGTGTACAAAAGGTGAGTTACAGAAAGCAACTCCTGGAAATTTTGTAGCACACTGATAAAATTGGTTGTATACTACTCTAAAACATATGGTGAGTAAAATAATTTTTACATCATGTTTGCACAGACTAGTTTTCAGAAAAATTCAACACTACACTCTCTTGAGCCGAATGCATTACTTTCTATTCTATGCATCTTGTGATATGGATGTGTACATAACTACTCAGGGTGAGATGGAACTAAATAGATATTGCATGTCTTCGACTCAGAGACATGAAATACTTAAACGCAAGCTGAATTCAAGAACCTACCCCATAACATTTAGAGTGGAATCGCCAATATCTTTGTTTAGTATTGTAAACGCAAATGTTCCATTATGTACAAAAGGTAATGAAACAGAAGGTCATTTCTCGCACACATAGAAAATTGGTTGCATGCTACTCTAAATCATATGGTAAGTAAAATAATAAGGTTAACATCAAGTTAGCAAATAGTAGTTTTCAGCAAAATTCAAATCTTCACACACTTGAGCCGAATGCATTACTTTCTGTACTATGCATTTTGAGATCTGGGTGTGTACAGAACTACTGAGAATCAGCTGGAATTGTATCAATATTGCATGTGTACTACAGAGCAATGGAATACTCAAAGGCAAGCTGAATTCCAGAACCTGCTTTATAACATTTAGTGTGGAAACGCCAATATCTTTGTTTAGTTCTGTAAATGCAAATGTTCCATTGTGTACAAAAGGTAATGAAACAGAAGTTCACTTCTCGCACACTCATAAAATTGGTTGCATGCTACTCTAAATCATATGGTGAGTAAAATAATTTTTACCATGTTTGCACAGACTAGTTTTCAGAAAAATTCAACACTACACCCTCTTGAACTGAATGCATTACTTTCTATTCTATGGATTTTGAGATATGGATGTGTACATAACTACTCAGGGTGAGATGGAACTAAATAGATATTGCATGTCTAGTACTGAGCAATGGAATACGCAAAGGCAAGCTGAATTCAGGAACATGCTTTATATCATTTAGAGTGGAAAAGCCAATATTTTTGTTTAGTTCTGTAAACGCGAATGTTCCGTTGTGTACAAAAGGTGAGTTACAGAAAGCAACTCCTGGAAAATTTGTAGCACACTGATAAAATTGGTTGTATACTACTCTAAATCATATGGTAAGTAAAATAATAAGGTTAACATCAAGTTAGCAAATAGTAGTTTTCAGCAAAATTGAAATCTACACTCTATTCAGCTGAATGCATTACTTTCTGTACTTTGCATTTTGAGATCTGGATGTGTTCAGAACTACTGAGGATCAGCTGGAATTGTATCGATATTGCATGTCTACTTACTGAGCAATGGAATACTCAAAGGCAAGCTGAATTCAGGAACATGCTTTATATCATTTAGAGTGGAAAAGCCAATATTTTTGTTTAGTTCTGTAAACGCGAATGTTCTATTGTGTACAAAAGGTGAGTTACAGAAAGCAACTCCTGGAAATTTTGTAGCACACTGATAAAATTGGTTGTATACTACTCTAAAACATATGGTGAGTAAAATAATTTTTACATCATGTTTGCACAGACTAGTTTTCAGAAAAATTCAACACTACACTCTCTTGAGCCGAATGCATTACTTTCTATTCTATGCATCTTGTGATATGGATGTGTACATAACTACTCAGGGTGAGATGGAACTAAATAGATATTGCATGTCTTCGACTCAGAGACATGAAATACTTAAACGCAAGCTGAATTCAAGAACCTACCCCATAACATTTAGAGTGGAATCGCCAATATCTTTGTTTAGTATTGTAAACGCAAATGTTCCATTATGTAGAAAAGGTAATGAAACAGAAGGTCATTTCTCGCACACATAGAAAATTGGTTGCATGCTACTCTAAATCATATGGTAAGTAAAATAATAAGGTTAACATCAAGTTAGCAAATAGTAGTTTTCAGCAAAATTCAAATCTTCACACACTTGAGCCGAATGCATTACTTTCTGTACTATGCATTTTGAGATCTGGGTGTGTACAGAACTACTGAGAATCAGCTGGAATTGTATCAATATTGCATGTGTACTACAGAGCAATGGAATACTCAAAGGCAAGCTGAATTCCAGAACCTGCTTTATAACATTTAGTGTGGAAACGCCAATATCTTTGTTTAGTTCTGTAAATGCAAATGTTCCATTGTGTACAAAAGGTAATGAAACAGAAGTTCACTTCTCGCACACTCATAAAATTGGTTGCATGGAACTCTAAATCATATCGTGAGTAAAGCAATGTTTACATCATGTTAGCACACACTAGTTTTCAGAAAAATTCAACACTACACCCTCTTGAACAATGCATTACTTTCTATTCTATGGATTTTGAGATATGGATGTGTACATAACTACTCAGGGTGAGATGGAACTAAATAGATATTGCATGTCTAGTACTGAGCAATGGAATACTCAAAGGCAAGCTGAATTCAGGAACCTGCTTCATAACATTTAGAGTGGAAATGCCGATATTTTTGATTAGTTCTGTAAACGCGAATGTTCCATTGTGTACAAAACGTAAAGAAACAGAAGGTCACTTCTCGCACACTCACAAAATTGGTTGCATGCTACTCTAAAACATATGGTGAGTAAAATAATTTTTACATCATGTTTGCACAGACTAGTTTTCAGAAAAATTCAACACTACACTCTCTTGAGCCGAATGCATTACTTTCTATTCTATGCATTTTCAGATATGGATGTGTACATCACTACTCAGGGTGAGATGGAACTATATAGATATTGCATGTCTTCGACTCAGAGACATGAAATACTTAAACGCAAGCTGAATTCAAGAACCTACCCCATAACATTTAGAGTGGAATCGCCAATATCTTTGTTTAGTTTTGTAAACGCAAATGTTCCATTATGTACAAAAGGTAATGAAACAGAAGGTCATTTCTCGCACACATAGAAAATTGGTTGCATGCTACTCTAAATCATATGGTAAGTAAAATAATAAGGAAGGTTAACATGAAGTTAGCAAATAGTAGTTTTCAGCAAAATTCAACACTACACTCTCTTGAGCCGAATGCATTACTTTCTATTCTATGCATCTTGTGATATGGATGTGTACATAACTACTCAGGGTGAGATGGAACTAAATAGATATTGCATGTCTAGTACTGAGCAATGGAATACTCAAAGGCAAGCTGAATTCAGGAACATGCTTTATATCATTTAGAGTGGAAAAGCCAATATTTTTGTTTAGTTCTGTAAACGCGAATGTTCCATTGTGTACAAAAGGTGAGTTACAGAAAGCAACTCCTGGAAATTTTGTAGCACACTGATAAAATTGGTTGTATACTACTCTAAAACATATGGTGAGTAAAATAATTTTTACATCATGTTTGCACAGACTAGTTTTCAGAAAAATTCAACACTACACTCTCTTGAGCCGAATGCATTACTTTCTATTCTATGCATCTTGTGATATGGATGTGTACATAACTACTCAGGGTGAGATGGAACTAAATAGATATTGCATGTCTTCGACTCAGAGACATGAAATACTTAAACGCAAGCTGAATTCAAGAACCTACCCCATAACATTTAGAGTGGAATCGCCAATATCTTTGTTTAGTATTGTAAACGCAAATGTTCCATTATGTACAAAAGGTAATGAAACAGAAGGTCATTTCTCGCACACATAGAAAATTGGTTGCATGCTACTCTAAATCATATGGTAAGTAAAATAATAAGGTTAACATCAAGTTAGCAAATAGTAGTTTTCAGCAAAATTCAAATCTTCACACACTTGAGCCGAATGCATTACTTTCTGTACTATGCATTTTGAGATCTGGGTGTGTACAGAACTACTGAGAATCAGCTGGAATTGTATCAATATTGCATGTGTACTACAGAGCAATGGAATACTCAAAGGCAAGCTGAATTCCAGAACCTGCTTTATAACATTTAGTGTGGAAACGCCAATATCTTTGTTTAGTTCTGTAAATGCAAATGTTCCATTGTGTACAAAAGGTAATGAAACAGAAGTTCACTTCTCGCACACTCATAAAATTGGTTGCATGCTACTCTAAATCATATGGTGAGTAAAATAATTTTTACCATGTTTGCACAGACTAGTTTTCAGAAAAATTCAACACTACACCCTCTTGAACTGAATGCATTACTTTCTATTCTATGGATTTTGAGATATGGATGTGTACATAACTACTCAGGGTGAGATGGAACTAAATAGATATTGCATGTCTAGTACTGAGCAATGGAATACTCAAAGGCAAGCTGAATTCAGGAACCTGCTTCATAACATTTAGTGTGGAAACGCCAATATCTTTGTTTAGTATTGTAAACGCAAATGTTCCATTATGTACAAAAGGTAATGAAACAGAAGGTCACTTCTCGCACACTCATAAAATTGGTTGCATGCTACTCTAAAACATATGGTGAGTAAAATAATTTTTACATCATGTTTGCACAGACTAGTTTTCAGAAAAATTCAACACTACACTCTCTTGAGCCGAATGCATTACTTTCTATTCTATGCATTTTCAGATATGGATGTGTACATCACTACTCAGGGTGAGATGGAACTATATAGATATTGCATGTCTTCGACTCAGAGACATGAAATACTTAAACGCAAGCTGAATTCAAGAACCTACCCCATAACATTTAGAGTGGAATCGCCAATATCTTTGTTTAGTTTTGTAAACGCAAATGTTCCATTATGTACAAAAGGTAATGAAACAGAAGGTCATTTCTCGCACACATAGAAAATTGGTTGCATGCTACTCTAAATCATATGGTAAGTAAAATAATAAGGAAGGTTAACATGAAGTTAGCAAATAGTAGTTTTCAGCAAAATTCAACACTACACTCTCTTGAGCCGAATGCATTACTTTCTATTCTATGCATCTTGTGATATGGATGTGTACATAACTACTCAGGGTGAGATGGAACTAAATAGATATTGCATGTCTAGTACTGAGCAATGGAATACTCAAAGGCAAGCTGAATTCAGGAACATGCTTTATATCATTTAGATTGGAAAAGCCAATATTTTTGTTTAGTTCTGTAAACGCGAATGTTCCATTGTGTACAAAAGGTGAGTTACAGAAAGCAACTCCTGGAAATTTTGTAGCACACTGATAAAATTGGTTGTATACTACTCTAAAACATATGGTGAGTAAAATAATTTTTACATCATGTTTGCACAGACTAGTTTTCAGAAAAATTCAACACTACACTCTCTTGAGCCGAATGCATTACTTTCTATTCTATGCATCTTGTGATATGGATGTGTACATAACTACTCAGGGTGAGATGGAACTAAATAGATATTGCATGTCTTCGACTCAGAGACATGAAATACTTAAACGCAAGCTGAATTCAAGAACCTACCCCATAACATTTAGAGTGGAATCGCCAATATCTTTGTTTAGTATTGTAAACGCAAATGTTCCATTATGTACAAAAGGTAATGAAACAGAAGGTCATTTCTCGCACACATAGAAAATTGGTTGCATGCTACTCTAAATCATATGGTAAGTAAAATAATAAGGTTAACATCAAGTTAGCAAATAGTAGTTTTCAGCAAAATTCAAATCTTCACACACTTGAGCCGAATGCATTACTTTCTGTACTATGCATTTTGAGATCTGGGTGTGTACAGAACTACTGAGAATCAGCTGGAATTGTATCAATATTGCATGTGTACTACAGAGCAATGGAATACTCAAAGGCAAGCTGAATTCCAGAACCTGCTTTATAACATTTAGTGTGGAAACGCCAATATCTTTGTTTAGTTCTGTAAATGCAAATGTTCCATTGTGTACAAAAGGTAATGAAACAGAAGTTCACTTCTCGCACACTCATAAAATTGGTTGCATGGAACTCTAAATCATATCGTGAGTAAAGCAATGTTTACATCATGTTAGCACACACTAGTTTTCAGAAAAATTCAACACTACACCCTCTTGAACAATGCATTACTTTCTATTCTATGGATTTTGAGATATGGATGTGTACATAACTACTCAGGGTGAGATGGAACTAAATAGATATTGCATGTCTAGTACTGAGCAATGGAATACTCAAAGGCAAGCTGAATTCAGAAACATGCTTTATATCATTTAGAGTGGAAAAGCCAATATTTTTGTTTAGTTCTGTAAACGCGAATGTTCCATTGTGTACAAAAGGTGAGTTACAGAAAGCAACTCCTGGAAATTTTGTAGCACACTGATAAAATTGGTTGTATACTACTCTAAAACATATGGTGAGTAAAATAATTTTTACATCATGTTTGCACAGACTAGTTTTCAGAAAAATTCAACAATACTCTCTCTTGAGCCGAATGCATTACTTTCTATTCTATGCATTTTGAGATATGGATGTGTACATCACTACTCAGGGTGAGATGGAACTATATAGATATTGCATGTCTTCGACTCAGAGATATGAAATACTTAAACGCAAGCTGAATTCAAGAACCTACCCCATAACATTTAGAGTGGAAACGCCAATATCTTTGTTTAGTATTGTAAACGCAAATGTTCCATTATGTACAAAAGGTAATGAAACAGAAGGTCATTTCTCGCACACATAGAAAATTGGTTGCATGCTACTCTAAATCATATGGTAAGTAAAATAATAAGGTTAACATCAAGTTAGCAAATAGTAGTTTTCAGCAAAATTCAAATCTTCACACACTTGAGCCGAATGCATTACTTTCTGTACTATGCATTTTGAGATCTGGGTGTGTACAGAACTACTGAGAATCAGCTGGAATTGTATCAATATTGCATGTGTACTACAGAGCAATGGAATACTCAAAGGCAAGCTGAATTCCAGAACCTGCTTTATAACATTTAGTGTGGAAACGCCAATATCTTTGTTTAGTTCTGTAAATGCAAATGTTCCATTGTGTACAAAAGGTAATGAAACAGAAGTTCACTTCTCGCACACTCATAAAATTGGTTGCATGCTACTCTAAATCATATGGTGAGTAAAATAATTTTTACCATGTTTGCACAGACTAGTTTTCAGAAAAATTCAACACTACACCCTCTTGAACTGAATGCATTACTTTCTATTCTATGGATTTTGAGATATGGATGTGTACATAACTACTCAGGGTGAGATGGAACTAAATAGATATTGCATGTCTAGTACTGAGCAATGGAATACTCAAAGGCAAGCTGAATTCAGGAACCTGCTTCATAACATTTAGAGTGGAAATGCCGATATTTTTGATTAGTTCTGTAAACGCAACAGTTCCATTGTGTACAAAACGTAAAGAAACAGAAGGTCACTTCTCGCACACTCACTAAATTGGTTGCATGCTACTCTAAAACATATGGTGAGTAAAATAATTTTTACATCATGTTTGCACAGACTAGTTTTCAGAAAAATTCAACACTACACTCTCTTGAGCCGAATGCATTACTTTCTATTCTATGCATTTTCAGATATGGATGTGTACATCACTACTCAGGGTGAGATGGAACTATATAGATATTGCATGTCTTCGACTCAGAGACATGAAGTACTTAAACGCAAGCTGAATTCAAGAACCTACCCCATAACATTTAGAGTGGAATCGCCAATATCTTTGTTTAGTTTTGTAAACGCAAATGTTCCATTATGTACAAAAGGTAATGAAACAGAAGGTCATTTCTCGCACACATAGAAAATTGGTTGCATGCTACTCTAAATCATATGGTAAGTAAAATAATAAGGAAGGTTAACATGAAGTTAGCAAATAGTAGTTTTCAGCAAAATTCAAATCTTCACACACTTGAGCCGAATGCATTACTGTCTGTACTATGCATTTTGAGATCTGGGTGTGTACAGAACTACTGAGAATCAGCTGGAATTGTATCAATATTGCATGTGTACTACAGAGCAATGGAATACTCAAAGGCAAGCTGAATTCCAGAACCTGCTTTATAACATTTAGTGTGGAAACGCCAATATCTTTGTTTAGTTCTGTAAATGCAAATGTTCCATTGTGTACAAAAGGTAATGAAACAGAAGTTCACTTCTCGCACACTCATAAAATTGGTTGCATGCTACTCTAAATCATATGGTGAGTAAAATAATTTTTACCATGTTTGCACAGACTAGTTTTCAGAAAAATTCAACACTACACCCTCTTGAACTGAATGCATTACTTTCTATTCTATGGATTTTGAGATATGGATGTGTATATAACTACTCAGGGTGAGATGGAACTAAATAGATATTGCATGTCTAGTACTGAGCAATGGAATACGCAAAGGCAAGCTGAATTCAGGAACATGCTTTATATCATTTAGAGTGGAAAAGCCAATATTTTTGTTTAGTTCTGTAAACGCGAATGTTCCGTTGTGTACAAAAGGTGAGTTACAGAAAGCAACTCCTGGAAATTTTGTAGCACACTGATAAAATTGGTTGTATACTACTCTAAATCATATGGTAAGTAAAATAATAAGGTTAACATCAAGTTAGCAAATAGTAGTTTTCAGCAAAATTGAAATCTACACTCTATTCAGCTGAATGCATTACTTTCTGTACTTTGCATTTTGAGATCTGGATGTGTTCAGAACTACTGAGGATCAGCTGGAATTGTATCGATATTGCATGTCTACTTACAGAGCAATGGAATACTCAAAGGCAAGCTGAATTCAGGAACCTGCTTCATAACATTTAGAGTGGAAATGCCGATATTTTTGATTAGTTCTGTAAACGCAACAGTTCCATTGTGTACAAAAGGTAAAGAAACAGAAGGTCACTTCTCGCACACTCACAAAATTGGTTGCATGCTACTCTAAAACATATGGTGAGTAAAATAATTTTTACATCATGTTTGCACAGACTAGTTTTCAGAAAAATTCAACACTACACTCTCTTGAGCCGAATGCATTACTTTCTATTCTATGCATTTTGAGATATGGATGTGTACATCACTACTCAGGGTGAGATGGAACTATATAGATATTGCATGTCTTCGACTCAGAGACATGAAATACTTAAACGCAAGCTGAATTCAAGAACCTACCCCATAACATTTAGAGTGGAAACTCCAATATCTTTGTTTAGTATTGTAAACGCAAATGTTCCATTATGTACAAAAGGTAATGAAACAGAAGGTCACTTTTCGCACACTCATAAAATTGATTGCATGCTACTCTAAATCATATGGTAAGTAAAATAATAAGGTTAACATCAAGTTAGCAAATAGTAGTTTTCAGCAAAATTCAAATCTACACTCTATTCAGCTGAAAGCATTACTTTCTGTACTCTGCATTTTGTGATCTGGATGTGTACAGAACTACTGAGGATCAGCTGGAATTGAATCGATATTGCATGTCTACTACAGAGCAATGGAATACTCAAAGGCAAGCTGAATTCAGGAACCTGCTTCATAACATTTAGTGTGGAAACGCAAATATCTTTGTTTAGTTCTGTAAACGCGAATGTTCCATTGTGTACAAAAGGTGAGTTACAGAAAGCAACTCCTGGAAATTTTGTAGCACACTGATAAAATTGGTTGTATACTACTCTAAAACATATGGTGAGTAAAATAATTTTTACATCATGTTTGCACAGACTAGCTTTCAGAAAAATTCAACACTACACTCTCTTGAGCCGAATGCATTACTTTCTATTCTATGCATTTTGAGATATGGATGTGTACATCACTACTCAGGGTGAGATGGAACTATATAGATATTGCATGTCTTCGACTCAGAGATATGAAATACTTAAACGCAAGCTGAATTCAAGAACCTACCCCATAACATTTAGAGTGGAAACGCCAATATCTTTAGTATTGAAAACGCAAATGTTCAATTATGTACAAAAGGTAATGAAACAGAAGGTCACTTCTCGCACACATAAAATTGATTGCATGCTACTCTAAATCATATGGTAAGTAAAATAATAAGGTTAACATCAAGTTAGCAAATAGTAGTTTTCAGCAAAATTGAAATCTACACTCTATTCAGCTGAATGCATTACTTTCTGTACTATGCATTTTGAGATCTGGGTGTGTACAGAACTACTGAGAATCAGCTGGAATTGTATCAATATTGCATGTGTACTACAGAGCAATGGAATACTCAAAGGCAAGCTGAATTCCAGAACCTGCTTTATAACATTTAGTGTGGAAACGCCAATATCTTTGTTTAGTTCTGTAAATGCAAATGTTCCATTGTGTACAAAAGGTAATGAAACAGAAGTTCACTTCTCGCACACTCATAAAATTGGTTGCATGCTACTCTAAATCATATGGTGAGTAAAATAATTTTTACATCATGTTTGCACAGACTAGTTTTCAGAAAAATTCAACACTACACCCTCTTGAACTGAATGCATTACTTTCTATTCTATGGATTTTGAGATATGGATGTGTACATAACTACTCAGGGTGAGATGGAACTAAATAGATATTGCATGTCTAGTACTGAGCAATGGAATACTCAAAGGCAAGCTGAATTCAGGAACATGCTTTATATCATTTAGAGTGGAAAAGCCAATATTTTTGTTTAGTTCTGTAAACGCGAATGTTCCGTTGTGTACAAAAGGTGAGTTACAGAAAGCAACTCCTGGAAATTTTGTAGCACACTGATAAAATTGGTTGTATACTACTCTAAATCATATGGTAAGTAAAATAATAAGGTTAACATCAAGTTAGCAAATAGTAGTTTTCAGCAAAATTGAAATCTACACTCTATTCAGCTGAATGCATTACTTTCTGTACTTTGCATTTTGAGATCTGGATGTGTTCAGAACTACTGAGGATCAGCTGGAATTGTATCGATATTGCATGTCTACTTACAGAGCAATGGAATACTCAAAGGCAAGCTGAATTCAGGAACCTGCTTCATAACATTTAGTGTGGAAACGCCAATATCTTTGTTTAGTATTGTAAACGCAAATGTTCCATTATGTACAAAAGGTAATGAAACAGAAGGTCACTTCTCGCACACTCATAAAATTGGTTGCATGCTACTCTAAAACATATGGTGAGTAAAATAATTTTTACATCATGTTTGCACAGACTAGTTTTCAGAAAAATTCAACACTACACTCTCTTGAGCCGAATGCATTACTTTCTATTCTATGCATTTTCAGATATGGATGTGTACATCACTACTCAGGGTGAGATGGAACTATATAGATATTGCATGTCTTCGACTCAGAGACATGAAATACTTAAACGCAAGCTGAATTCAAGAACCTACCCCATAACATTTAGAGTGGAATCGCCAATATCTTTGTTTAGTTTTGTAAACGCAAATGTTCCATTATGTACAAAAGGTAATGAAACAGAAGGTCATTTCTCGCGCACATAGAAAATTGGTTGCATGCTACTCTAAATCATATGGTAAGTAAAATAATAAGGAAGGTTAACATGAAGTTAGCAAATAGTAGTTTTCAGCAAAATTCAACACTACACTCTCTTGAGCCGAATGCATTACTTTCTATTCTATGCATCTTGTGATATGGATGTGTACATAACTACTCAGGGTGAGATGGAACTAAATAGATATTGCATGTCTAGTACTGAGCAATGGAATACTCAAAGGCAAGCTGAATTCAGGAACATGCTTTATATCATTTAGAGTGGAAAAGCCAATATTTTTGTTTAGTTCTGTAAACGCGAATGTTCCATTGTGTACAAAAGGTGAGTTACAGAAAGCAACTCCTGGAAATTTTGTAGCACACTGATAAAATTGTTTGTATACTACTCTAAAACATATGGTGAGTAAAATAATTTTTACATCATGTTTGCACAGACTAGTTTTCAGAAAAATTCAACACTACACTCTCTTGAGCCGAATGCATTACTTTCTATTCTATGCATCTTGTGATATGGATGTGTACATAACTACTCAGGGTGAGATGGAACTAAATAGATATTGCATGTCTTCGACTCAGAGACATGAAATACTTAAACGCAAGCTGAATTCAAGAACCTACCCCATAACATTTAGAGTGGAATCGCCAATATCTTTGTTTAGTATTGTAAACGCAAATGTTCCATTATGTACAAAAGGTAATGAAACAGAAGGTCATTTCTCGCACACATAGAAAATTGGTTGCATGCTACTCTAAATCATATGGTAAGTAAAATAATAAGGTTAACATCAAGTTAGCAAATAGTAGTTTTCAGCAAAATTCAAATCTTCACACACTTGAGCCGAATGCATTACTTTCTGTACTATGCATTTTGAGATCTGGGTGTGTACAGAACTACTGAGAATCAGCTGGAATTGTATCAATATTGCATGTGTACTACAGAGCAATGGAATACTCAAAGGCAAGCTGAATTCCAGAACCTGCTTTATAACATTTAGTGTGGAAACGCCAATATCTTTGTTTAGTTCTGTAAATGCAAATGTTCCATTGTGTACAAAAGGTAATGAAACAGAAGTTCACTTCTCGCACACTCATAAAATTGGTTGCATGCTACTCTAAATCATATGGTGAGTAAAATAATTTTTACCATGTTTGCACAGACTAGTTTTCAGAAAAATTCAACACTACACCCTCTTGAACTGAATGCATTACTTTCTATTCTATGGATTTTGAGATATGGATGTGTACATAACTACTCAGGGTGAGATGGAACTAAATAGATATTGCATGTCTAGTACTGAGCAATGGAATACTCAAAGGCAAGCTGAATTCAGGAACCTGCTTCATAACATTTAGAGTGGAAATGCCGATATTTTTGATTAGTTCTGTAAACGCAACAGTTCCATTGTGTACAAAACGTAAAGAAACAGAAGGTCACTTCTCGCACACTCACAAAATTGGTTGCATGCTACTCTAAAACATATGGTGAGTAAAATAATTTTTACATCATGTTTGCACAGACTAGTTTTCAGAAAAATTCAACACTACACTCTCTTGAGCCGAATGCATTACTTTCTATTCTATGCATTTTCAGATATGGATGTGTACATCACTACTCAGGGTGAGATGGAACTATATAGATATTGCATGTCTTCGACTCAGAGACATGAAATACTTAAACGCAAGCTGAATTCAAGAACCTACCCCATAACATTTAGAGTGGAATCGCCAATATCTTTGTTTAGTTTTGTAAACGCAAATGTTCCATTATGTACAAAAGGTAATGAAACAGAAGGTCATTTCTCGCACACATAGAAAATTGGTTGCATGCTACTCTAAATCATATGGTAAGTAAAATAATAAGGAAGGTTAACATGAAGTTAGCAAATAGTAGTTTTCAGCAAAATTCAACACTACACTCTCTTGAGCCGAATGCATTACTTTCTATTCTATGCATCTTGTGATATGGATGTGTACATAACTACTCAGGGTGAGATGGAACTAAATAGATATTGCATGTCTAGTACTGAGCAATGGAATACTCAAAGGCAAGCTGAATTCAGGAACATGCTTTATATCATTTAGAGTGGAAAAGCCAATATTTTTGTTTAGTTCTGTAAACGCGAATGTTCTATTGTGTACAAAAGGTGAGTTACAGAAAGCAACTCCTGGAAATTTTGTAGCACACTGATAAAATTGGTTGTATACTACTCTAAAACATATGGTGAGTAAAATAATTTTTACATCATGTTTGCACAGACTAGTTTTCAGAAAAATTCAACACTACACTCTCTTGAGCCGAATGCATTACTTTCTATTCTATGCATCTTGTGATATGGATGTGTACATAACTACTCAGGGTGAGATGGAACTAAATAGATATTGCATGTCTTCGACTCAGAGACATGAAATACTTAAACGCAAGCTGAATTCAAGAACCTACCCCATAACATTTAGAGTGGAATCGCCAATATCTTTGTTTAGTATTGTAAACGCAAATGTTCCATTATGTAGAAAAGGTAATGAAACAGAAGGTCATTTCTCGCACACATAGAAAATTGGTTGCATGCTACTCTAAATCATATGGTAAGTAAAATAATAAGGTTAACATCAAGTTAGCAAATAGTAGTTTTCAGCAAAATTCAAATCTTCACACACTTGAGCCGAATGCATTACTTTCTGTACTATGCATTTTGAGATCTGGGTGTGTACAGAACTACTGAGAATCAGCTGGAATTGTATCAATATTGCATGTGTACTACAGAGCAATGGAATACTCAAAGGCAAGCTGAATTCCAGAACCTGCTTTATAACATTTAGTGTGGAAACGCCAATATCTTTGTTTAGTTCTGTAAATGCAAATGTTCCATTGTGTACAAAAGGTAATGAAACAGAAGTTCACTTCTCGCACACTCATAAAATTGGTTGCATGGAACTCTAAATCATATCGTGAGTAAAGCAATGTTTACATCATGTTAGCACACACTAGTTTTCAGAAAAATTCAACACTACACCCTCTTGAACAATGCATTACTTTCTATTCTATGGATTTTGAGATATGGATGTGTACATAACTACTCAGGGTGAGATGGAACTAAATAGATATTGCATGTCTAGTACTGAGCAATGGAATACTCAAAGGCAAGCTGAATTCAGAAACATGCTTTATATCATTTAGAGTGGAAAAGCCAATATTTTTGTTTAGTTCTGTAAACGCGAATGTTCCATTGTGTACAAAAGGTGAGTTACAGAAAGCAACTCCTGGAAATTTTGTAGCACACTGATAAAATTGGTTGTATACTACTCTAAAACATATGGTGAGTAAAATAATTTTTACATCATGTTTGCACAGACTAGTTTTCAGAAAAATTCAACAATACTCTCTCTTGAGCCGAATGCATTACTTTCTATTCTATGCATTTTGAGATATGGATGTGTACATCACTACTCAGGGTGAGATGGAACTATATAGATATTGCATGTCTTCGACTCAGAGATATGAAATACTTAAACGCAAGCTGAATTCAAGAACCTACCCCATAACATTTAGAGTGGAAACGCCAATATCTTTGTTTAGTATTGTAAACGCAAATGTTCCATTATGTACAAAAGGTAATGAAACAGAAGGTCATTTCTCGCACACATAGAAAATTGGTTGCATGCTACTCTAAATCATATGGTAAGTAAAATAATAAGGTTAACATCAAGTTAGCAAATAGTAGTTTTCAGCAAAATTCAAATCTTCACACACTTGAGCCGAATGCTTTACTTTCTGTACTATGCATTTTGAGATCTGGGTGTGTACAGAACTACTGAGAATCAGCTGGAATTGTATCAATATTGCATGTGTACTACAGAGCAATGGAATACTCAAAGGCAAGCTGAATTCCAGAACCTGCTTTATAACATTTAGTGTGGAAACGCCAATATCTTTGTTTAGTTCTGTAAATGCAAATGTTCCATTGTGTACAAAAGGTAATGAAACAGAAGTTCACTTCTCGCACACTCATAAAATTGGTTGCATGCTACTCTAAATCATATGGTGAGTAAAATAATTTTTACCATGTTTGCACAGACTAGTTTTCAGAAAAATTCAACACTACACCCTCTTGAACTGAATGCATTACTTTCTATTCTATGGATTTTGAGATATGGATGTGTACATAACTACTCAGGGTGAGATGGAACTAAATAGATATTGCATGTCTAGTACTGAGCAATGGAATACTCAAAGGCAAGCTGAATTCCGGAACCTGCTTCATAACATTTAGAGTGGAAATGCCGATATTTTTGATTAGTTCTGTAAACGCAACAGTTCCATTGTGTACAAAACGTAAAGAAACAGAAGGTCACTTCTCGCACACTCACAAAATTGGTTGCATGCTACTCTAAAACATATGGTGAGTAAAATAATTTTTACATCATGTTTGCACAGACTAGTTTTCAGAAAAATTCAACACTACACTCTCTTGAGCCGAATGCATTACTTTCTATTCTATGCATTTTCAGATATGGATGTGTACATCACTACTCAGGGTGAGATGGAACTATATAGATATTGCATGTCTTCGACTCAGAGACATGAAATACTTAAACGCAAGCTGAATTCAAGAACCTACCCCATAACATTTAGAGTGGAATCGCCAATATCTTTGTTTAGTTTTGTAAACGCAAATGTTCCATTATGTACAAAAGGTAATGAAACAGAAGGTCATTTCTCGCACACATAGAAAATTGGTTGCATGCTACTCTAAATCATATGGTAAGTAAAATAATAAGGAAGGTTAACATGAAGTTAGCAAATAGTAGTTTTCAGCAAAATTCAACACTACACTCTCTTGAGCCGAATGCATTACTTTCTATTCTATGCATCTTGTGATATGGATGTGTACATAACTACTCAGGGTGAGATGGAACTAAATAGATATTGCATGTCTAGTACTGAGCAATGGAATACTCAAAGGCAAGCTGAATTCAGGAACATGCTTTATATCATTTAGAGTGGAAAAGCCAATATTTTTGTTTAGTTCTGTAAACGCGAATGTTCCATTGTGTACAAAAGGTGAGTTACAGAAAGCAACTCCTGGAAATTTTGTAGCACACTGATAAAATTGGTTGTATACTACTCTAAAACATATGGTGAGTAAAATAATTTTTACATCATGTTTGCACAGACTAGTTTTCAGAAAAATTCAACACTACACTCTCTTGAGCCGAATGCATTACTTTCTATTCTATGCATCTTGTGATATGGATGTGTACATAACTACTCAGGGTGAGATGGAACTAAATAGATATTGCATGTCTTCGACTCAGAGACATGAAATACTTAAACGCAAGCTGAATTCAAGAACCTACCCCATAACATTTAGAGTGGAATCGCCAATATCTTTGTTTAGTATTGTAAACGCAAATGTTCCATTATGTACAAAAGGTAATGAAACAGAAGGTCATTTCTCGCACACATAGAAAATTGGTTGCATGCTACTCTAAATCATATGGTAAGTAAAATAATAAGGTTAACATCAAGTTAGCAAATAGTAGTTTTCAGCAAAATTCAAATCTTCACACACTTGAGCCGAATGCATTACTTTCTGTACTATGCATTTTGAGATCTGGGTGTGTACAGAACTACTGAGAATCAGCTGGAATTGTATCAATATTGCATGTGTACTACAGAGCAATGGAATACTCAAAGGCAAGCTGAATTCCAGAACCTGCTTTATAACATTTAGTGTGGAAACGCCAATATCTTTGTTTAGTTCTGTAAATGCAAATGTTCCATTGTGTACAAAAGGTAATGAAACAGAAGTTCACTTCTCGCACACTCATAAAATTGGTTGCATGCTACTCTAAATCATATGGTGAGTAAAATAATTTTTACCATGTTTGCACAGACTAGTTTTCAGAAAAATTCAACACTACACCCTCTTGAACTGAATGCATTACTTTCTATTCTATGGATTTTGAGATATGGATGTGTACATAACTACTCAGGGTGAGATGGAACTAAATAGATATTGCATGTCTAGTACTGAGCAATGGAATACTCAAAGGCAAGCTGAATTCAGGAACCTGCTTCATAACATTTAGAGTGGAAATGCCGATATTTTTGATTAGTTCTGTAAACGCAACAGTTCCATTGTGTACAAAACGTAAAGAAACAGAAGGTCACTTCTCGCACACTCACAAAATTGGTTGCATGCTACTCTAAAACATATGGTGAGTAAAATAATTTTTACATCATGTTTGCACAGACTAGTTTTCAGAAAAATTCAACACTACACTCTCTTGAGCCGAATGCATTACTTTCTATTCTATGCATTTTCAGATATGGATGTGTACATCACTACTCAGGGTGAGATGGAACTATATAGATATTGCATGTCTTCGACTCAGAGACATGAAATACTTAAACGCAAGCTGAATTCAAGAACCTACCCCATAACATTTAGAGTGGAATCGCCAATATCTTTGTTTAGTTTTGTAAACGCAAATGTTCCATTATGTACAAAAGGTAATGAAACAGAAGGTCATTTCTCGCACACATAGAAAATTGGTTGCATGCTACTCTAAATCATATGGTAAGTAAAATAATAAGGAAGGTTAACATGAAGTTAGCAAATAGTAGTTTTCAGCAAAATTCAACACTACACTCTCTTGAGCCGAATGCATTACTTTCTATTCTATGCATCTTGTGATATGGATGTGTACATAACTACTCAGGGTGAGATGGAACTAAATAGATATTGCATGTCTAGTACTGAGCAATGGAATACTCAAAGGCAAGCTGAATTCAGGAACATGCTTTATATCATTTAGAGTGGAAAAGCCAATATTTTTGTTTAGTTCTGTAAACGCGAATGTTCCATTGTGTACAAAAGGTGAGTTACAGAAAGCAACTCCTGGAAATTTTGTAGCACACTGATAAAATTGGTTGTATACTACTCTAAAACATATGGTGAGTAAAATAATTTTTACATCATGTTTGCACAGACTAGTTTTCAGAAAAATTCAACACTACACTCTCTTGAGCCGAATGCATTATTTCTATTCTATGCATCTTGTGATATGGATGTGTACATAACTACTTAGGGTGAGATGGAACTAAATAGATATTGCATGTCTTCGACTCAGAGACATGAAATACTTAAACGCAAGCTGAATTCAAGAACCTACCCCATAACATTTAGAGTGGAATCGCCAATATCTTTGTTTAGTATTGTAAACGCAAATGTTCCATTATGTACAAAAGGTAATGAAACAGAAGGTCATTTCTCGCACACATAGAAAATTGGTTGCATGCTACTCTAAATCATATGGTAAGTAAAATAATAAGGTTAACATCAAGTTAGCAAATAGTAGTTTTCAGCAAAATTCAAATCTTCACACACTTGAGCCGAATGCATTACTTTCTGTACTATGCATTTTGAGATCTGGGTGTGTACAGAACTACTGAGAATCAGCTGGAATTGTATCAATATTGCATGTGTACTACAGAGCAATGGAATACTCAAAGGCAAGCTGAATTCCAGAACCTGCTTTATAACATTTAGTGTGGAAACGCCAATATCTTTGTTTAGTTCTGTAAATGCAAATGTTCCATTGTGTACAAAAGGTAATGAAACAGAAGTTCACTTCTCGCACACTCATAAAATTGGTTGCATGCTACTCTAAATCATATGGTGAGTAAAATAATTTTTACCATGTTTGCACAGACTAGTTTTCAGAAAAATTCAACACTACACCCTCTTGAACTGAATGCATTACTTTCTATTCTATGGATTTTGAGATATGGATGTGTACATAACTACTCAGGGTGAGATGGAACTAAATAGATATTGCATGTCTAGTACTGAGCAATGGAATACTCAAAGGCAAGCTGAATTCAGGAACCTGCTTCATAACATTTAGAGTGGAAATGCCGATATTTTTGATTAGTTCTGTAAACGCAACAGTTCCATTGTGTACAAAACGTAAAGAAACAGAAGGTCACTTCTCGCACACTCACAAAATTGGTTGCATGCTACTCTAAAACATATGGTGAGTAAAATAATTTTTACATCATGTTTGCACAGACTAGTTTTCAGAAAAATTCAACACTACACTCTCTTGAGCCGAATGCATTACTTTCTATTCTATGCATTTTCAGATATGGATGTGTACATCACTACTCAGGGTGAGATGGAACTATATAGATATTGCATGTCTTCGACTCAGAGACATGAAATACTTAAACGCAAGCTGAATTCAAGAACCTACCCCATAACATTTAGAGTGGAATCGCCAATATCTTTGTTTAGTTTTGTAAACGCAAATGTTCCATTATGTACAAAAGGTAATGAAACAGAAGGTCATTTCTCGCACACATAGAAAATTGGTTGCATGCTACTCTAAATCATATGGTAAGTAAAATAATAAGGAAGGTTAACATGAAGTTAGCAAATAGTAGTTTTCAGCAAAATTCAACACTACACTCTCTTGAGCCGAATGCATTACTTTCTTTTCTATGCATCTTGTGATATGGATGTGTACATAACTACTCAGGGTGAGATGGAACTAAATAGATATTGCATGTCTAGTACTGAGCAATGGAATACTCAAAGGCAAGCTGAATTCAGGAACATGCTTTATATCATTTAGAGTGGAAAAGCCAATATTTTTGTTTAGTTCTGTAAACGCGAATGTTCCATTGTGTACAAAAGGTGAGTTACAGAAAGCAACTCCTGGAAATTTTGTAGCACACTGATAAAATTGGTTGTATACTACTCTAAAACATATGGTGAGTAAAATAATTTTTACATCATGTTTGCACAGACTAGTTTTCAGAAAAATTCAACACTACACTCTCTTGAGCCGAATGCATTACTTTCTATTCTATGCATCTTGTGATATGGATGTGTACATAACTACTCAGGGTGAGATGGAACTAAATAGATATTGCATGTCTTCGACTCAGAGACATGAAATACTTAAACGCAAGCTGAATTCAAGAACCTACCCCATAACATTTAGAGTGGAATCGCCAATATCTTTGTTTAGTATTGTAAACGCAAATGTTCCATTATGTACAAAAGGTAATGAAACAGAAGGTCATTTCTCGCACACATAGAAAATTGGTTGCATGCTACTCTAAATCATATGGTAAGTAAAATAATAAGGTTAACATCAAGTTAGCAAATAGTAGTTTTCAGCAAAATTCAAATCTTCACACACTTGAGCCGAATGCATTACTTTCTGTACTATGCATTTTGAGATCTGGGTGTGTACAGAACTACTGAGAATCAGCTGGAATTGTATCAATATTGCATGTGTACTACAGAGCAATGGAATACTCAAAGGCAAGCTGAATTCCAGAACCTGCTTTATAACATTTAGTGTGGAAACGCCAATATCTTTGTTTAGTTCTGTAAATGCAAATGTTCCATTGTGTACAAAAGGTAATGAAACAGAAGTTCACTTCTCGCACACTCATAAAATTGGTTGCATGCTACTCTAAATCATATGGTGAGTAAAATAATTTTTACCATGTTTGCACAGACTAGTTTTCAGAAAAATTCAACACTACACCCTCTTGAACTGAATGCATTACTTTCTATTCTATGGATTTTGAGATATGGATGTGTACATAACTACTCAGGGTGAGATGGAACTAAATAGATATTGCATGTCTAGTACTGAGCAATGGAATACTCAAAGGCAAGCTGAATTCAGGAACATGCTTTATATCATTTAGAGTGGAAAAGCCAATATTTTTGTTTAGTTCTGTAAACGCGAATGTTCCGTTGTGTACAAAAGGTGAGTTACAGAAAGCAACTCCTGGAAATTTTGTAGCACACTGATAAAATTGGTTGTATACTACTCTAAATCATATGGTAAGTAAAATAATAAGGTTAACATCAAGTTAGCAAATAGTAGTTTTCAGCAAAATTGAAATCTACACTCTATTCAGCTGAATGCATTACTTTCTGTACTTTGCATTTTGAGATCTGGATGTGTTCAGAACTACTGAGGATCAGCTGGAATTGTATCGATATTGCATGTCTACTTACAGAGCAATGGAATACTCAAAGGCAAGCTGAATTCAGGAACCTGCTTCATAACATTTAGAGTGGAAATGCCGATATTTTTGATTAGTTCTGTAAACGCAACAGTTCCATTGTGTACAAAAGGTAAAGAAACAGAAGGTCACTTCTCGCACACTCACAAAATTGGTTGCATGCTACTCTAAAACATATGGTGAGTAAAATAATTTTTACATCATGTTTGCACAGACTAGTTTTCAGAAAAATTCAACACTACACTCTCTTGAGCCGAATGCATTACTTTCTATTCTATGCATTTTGAGATATGGATGTGTACATCACTACTCAGGGTGAGATGGAACTATATAGATATTGCATGTCTTCGACTCAGAGACATGAAATACTTAAACGCAAGCTGAATTCAAGAACCTACCCCATAACATTTAGAGTGGAAACGCCAATATCTTTGTTTAGTATTGTAAACGCAAATGTTCCATTATGTACAAAAGGTAATGAAACAGAAGGTCACTTTTCGCACACTCATAAAATTGATTGCATGCTACTCTAAATCATATGGTAAGTAAAATAATAAGGTTAACATCAAGTTAGCAAATAGTAGTTTTCAGCAAAATTCAAATCTACACTCTACTCAGCTGAATGCATTACTTTCTGTACTCTGCATTTTGTGATCTGGATGTGTACAGAACTACTGAGGATCAGCTGGAATTGTATCGATATTGCATGTCTACTACAGAGCAATGGAATACTCAAAGGCAAGCTGAATTCAGGAACCTGCTTCATAACATTTAGTGTGGAAACGCAAATATCTTTGTTTAGTTCTGTAAACGCGAATGTTCCATTGTGTACAAAAGGTGAGTTACAGAAAGCAACTCCTGGAAATTTTGTAGCACACTGATAAAATTGGTTGTATACTACTCTAAAACATATGGTGAGTAAAATAATTTTTACATCATGTTTGCACAGACTAGTTTTCAGAAAAATTCAACACTACACTCTCTTGAGCCGAATGCATTACTTTCTATTCTATGCATCTTGTGATATGGATGTGTACATAACTACTCAGGGTGAGATGGAACTAAATAGATATTGCATGTCTAGTACTGAGCAATGGAATACTCAAAGGCAAGCTGAATTCAGGAACATGCTTTATATCATTTAGAGTGGAAAAGCCAATATCTTTGTTTAGTTCTGTAAACGCGAATGTTCCATTGTGTACAAAAGGTGAGTTACAGAAAGCAACTCCCGGAAATTTTGTAGCACACTGATAAAATTGGTTGTATACTACTCTAAATCATATGGTAAGTAAAATAATAAGGTTAACATCAAGTTAGCAAATAGTAGTTTTCAGCAAAATTGAAATCTACACACTATACAGCTGAATGCATTACTTTCTGTACTATGCATTTTGAGATCTGGGTGTGTACAGAACTACTGAGAATCAGCTGGAATTGTATCAATATTGCATGTGTACTACAGAGCAATGGAATACTCAAAGGCAAGCTGAATTCCAGAACCTGCTTTATAACATTTAGTGTGGAAACGCCAATATCTTTGTTTAGTTCTGTAAATGCAAATGTTCCATTGTGTACAAAAGGTAATGAAACAGAAGTTCACTTCTCGCACACTCATAAAATTGGTTGCATGCTACTCTAAATCATATGGTGAGTAAAATAATTTTTACCATGTTTGCACAGACTAGTTTTCAGAAAAATTCAACACTACACCCTCTTGAACTGAATGCATTACTTTCTATTCTATGGATTTTGAGATATGGATGTGTACATAACTACTCAGGGTGAGATGGAACTAAATAGATATTGCATGTCTAGTACTGAGCAATGGAATACTCAAAGGCAAGCTGAATTCCGGAACCTGCTTCATAACATTTAGAGTGGAAATGCCGATATTTTTGATTAGTTCTGTAAACGCAACAGTTCCATTGTGTACAAAACGTAAAGAAACAGAAGGTCACTTCTCGCACACTCACAAAATTGGTTGCATGCTACTCTAAAACATATGGTGAGTAAAATAATTTTTACATCATGTTTGCACAGACTAGTTTTCAGAAAAATTCAACACTACACTCTCTTGAGCCGAATGCATTACTTTCTATTCTATGCATTTTCAGATATGGATGTGTACATCACTACTCAGGGTGAGATGGAACTATATAGATATTGCATGTCTTCGACTCAGAGACATGAAATACTTAAACGCAAGCTGAATTCAAGAACCTACCCCATAACATTTAGAGTGGAATCGCCAATATCTTTGTTTAGTTTTGTAAACGCAAATGTTCCATTATGTACAAAAGGTAATGAAACAGAAGGTCATTTCTCGCACACATAGAAAATTGGTTGCATGCTACTCTAAATCATATGGTAAGTAAAATAATAAGGAAGGTTAACATGAAGTTAGCAAATAGTAGTTTTCAGCAAAATTCAACACTACACTCTCTTGAGCCGAATGCATTACTTTCTATTCTATGCATCTTGTGATATGGATGTGTACATAACTACTCAGGGTGAGATGGAACTAAATAGATATTGCATGTCTAGTACTGAGCAATGGAATACTCAAAGGCAAGCTGAATTCAGGAACATGCTTTATATCATTTAGAGTGGAAAAGCCAATATTTTTGTTTAGTTCTGTAAACGCGAATGTTCCATTGTGTACAAAAGGTGAGTTACAGAAAGCAACTCCTGGAAATTTTGTAGCACACTGATAAAATTGGTTGTATACTACTCTAAAACATATGGTGAGTAAAATAATTTTTACATCATGTTTGCACAGACTAGTTTTCAGAAAAATTCAACACTACACTCTCTTGAGCCGAATGCATTACTTTCTATTCTATGCATCTTGTGATATGGATGTGTACATAACTACTCAGGGTGAGATGGAACTAAATAGATATTGCATGTCTTCGACTCAGAGACATGAAATACTTAAACGCAAGCTGAATTCAAGAACCTACCCCATAACATTTAGAGTGGAATCGCCAATATCTTTGTTTAGTATTGTAAACGCAAATGTTCCATTATGTACAAAAGGTAATGAAACAGAAGTTCACTTCTCGCACACTCATAAAATTGGTTGCATGCTACTCTAAATCATATGGTGAGTAAAATAATTTTTACCATGTTTGCACAGACTAGTTTTCAGAAAAATTCAACACTACACCCTCTTGAACTGAATGCATTACTTTCTATTCTATGGATTTTGAGATATGGATGTGTACATAACTACTCAGGGTGAGATGGAACTAAATAGATATTGCATGTCTAGTACTGAGCAATGGAATACTCAAAGGCAAGCTGAATTCAGGAACCTGCTTCATAACATTTAGAGTGGAAATGCCGATATTTTTGATTAGTTCTGTAAACGCAACAGTTCCATTGTGTACAAAACGTAAAGAAACAGAAGGTCACTTCTCGCACACTCACAAAATTGGTTGCATGCTACTCTAAAACATATGGTGAGTAAAATAATTTTTACATCATGTTTGCACAGACTAGTTTTCAGAAAAATTCAACACTACACTCTCTTGAGCCGAATGCATTACTTTCTATTCTATGCATTTTCAGATATGGATGTGTACATCACTACTCAGGGTGAGATGGAACTATATAGATATTGCATGTCTTCGACTCAGAGACATGAAATACTTAAACGCAAGCTGAATTCAAGAACCTACCCCATAACATTTAGAGTGGAATCGCCAATATCTTTGTTTAGTTTTGTAAACGCAAATGTTCCATTATGTACAAAAGGTAATGAAACAGAAGGTCATTTCTCGCACACATAGAAAATTGGTTGCATGCTACTCTAAATCATATGGTAAGTAAAATAATAAGGAAGGTTAACATGAAGTTAGCAAATAGTAGTTTTCAGCAAAATTCAACACTACACTCTCTTGAGCCGAATGCATTACTTTCTTTTCTATGCATCTTGTGATATGGATGTGTACATAACTACTCAGGGTGAGATGGAACTAAATAGATATTGCATGTCTAGTACTGAGCAATGGAATACTCAAAGGCAAGCTGAATTCAGGAACATGCTTTATATCATTTAGAGTGGAAAAGCCAATATTTTTGTTTAGTTCTGTAAACGCGAATGTTCCATTGTGTACAAAAGGTGAGTTACAGAAAGCAACTCCTGGAAATTTTGTAGCACACTGATAAAATTGGTTGTATACTACTCTAAAACATATGGTGAGTAAAATAATTTTTACATCATGTTTGCACAGACTAGTTTTCAGAAAAATTCAACACTACACTCTCTTGAGCCGAATGCATTACTTTCTATTCTATGCATCTTGTGATATGGATGTGTACATAACTACTCAGGGTGAGATGGAACTAAATAGATATTGCATGTCTTCGACTCAGAGACATGAAATACTTAAACGCAAGCTGAATTCAAGAACCTACCCCATAACATTTAGAGTGGAATCGCCAATATCTTTGTTTAGTATTGTAAACGCAAATGTTCCATTATGTACAAAAGGTAATGAAACAGAAGGTCATTTCTCGCACACATAGAAAATTGGTTGCATGCTACTCTAAATCATATGGTAAGTAAAATAATAAGGTTAACATCAAGTTAGCAAATAGTAGTTTTCAGCAAAATTCAAATCTTCACACACTTGAGCCGAATGCATTACTTTCTGTACTATGCATTTTGAGATCTGGGTGTGTACAGAACTACTGAGAATCAGCTGGAATTGTATCAATATTGCATGTGTACTACAGAGCAATGGAATACTCAAAGGCAAGCTGAATTCCAGAACCTGCTTTATAACATTTAGTGTGGAAACGCCAATATCTTTGTTTAGTTCTGTAAATGCAAATGTTCCATTGTGTACAAAAGGTAATGAAACAGAAGTTCACTTCTCGCACACTCATAAAATTGGTTGCATGCTACTCTAAATCATATGGTGAGTAAAATAATTTTTACCATGTTTGCACAGACTAGTTTTCAGAAAAATTCAACACTACACCCTCTTGAACTGAATGCATTACTTTCTATTCTATGGATTTTGAGATATGGATGTGTACATAACTACTCAGGGTGAGATGGAACTAAATAGATATTGCATGTCTAGTACTGAGCAATGGAATACTCAAAGGCAAGCTGAATTCAGGAACATGCTTTATATCATTTAGAGTGGAAAAGCCAATATTTTTGTTTAGTTCTGTAAACGCGAATGTTCCGTTGTGTACAAAAGGTGAGTTACAGAAAGCAACTCCTGGAAATTTTGTAGCACACTGATAAAATTGGTTGTATACTACTCTAAATCATATGGTAAGTAAAATAATAAGGTTAACATCAAGTTAGCAAATAGTAGTTTTCAGCAAAATTGAAATCTACACTCTATTCAGCTGAATGCATTACTTTCTGTACTTTGCATTTTGAGATCTGGATGTGTTCAGAACTACTGAGGATCAGCTGGAATTGTATCGATATTGCATGTCTACTTACAGAGCAATGGAATACTCAAAGGCAAGCTGAATTCAGGAACCTGCTTCATAACATTTAGAGTGGAAATGCCGATATTTTTGATTAGTTCTGTAAACGCAACAGTTCCATTGTGTACAAAAGGTAAAGAAACAGAAGGTCACTTCTCGCACACTCACAAAATTGGTTGCATGCTACTCTAAAACATATGGTGAGTAAAATAATTTTTACATCATGTTTGCACAGACTAGTTTTCAGAAAAATTCAACACTACACTCTCTTGAGCCGAATGCATTACTTTCTATTCTATGCATTTTGAGATATGGATGTGTACATCACTACTCAGGGTGAGATGGAACTATATAGATATTGCATGTCTTCGACTCAGAGACATGAAATACTTAAACGCAAGCTGAATTCAAGAACCTACCCCATAACATTTAGAGTGGAAACGCCAATATCTTTGTTTAGTATTGTAAACGCAAATGTTCCATTATGTACAAAAGGTAATGAAACAGAAGGTCACTTTTCGCACACTCATAAAATTGATTGCATGCTACTCTAAATCATATGGTAAGTAAAATAATAAGGTTAACATCAAGTTAGCAAATAGTAGTTTTCAGCAAAATTCAAATCTACACTCTACTCAGCTGAATGCATTACTTTCTGTACTCTGCATTTTGTGATCTGGATGTGTACAGAACTACTGAGGATCAGCTGGAATTGTATCGATATTGCATGTCTACTACAGAGCAATGGAATACTCAAAGGCAAGCTGAATTCAGGAACCTGCTTCATAACATTTAGTGTGGAAACGCAAATATCTTTGTTTAGTTCTGTAAACGCGAATGTTCCATTGTGTACAAAAGGTGAGTTACAGAAAGCAACTCCTGGAAATTTTGTAGCACACTGATAAAATTGGTTGTATACTACTCTAAAACATATGGTGAGTAAAATAATTTTTACATCATGTTTGCACAGACTAGTTTTCAGAAAAATTCAACACTACACTCTCTTGAGCCGAATGCATTACTTTCTATTCTATGCATCTTGTGATATGGATGTGTACATAACTACTCAGGGTGAGATGGAACTAAATAGATATTGCATGTCTAGTACTGAGCAATGGAATACTCAAAGGCAAGCTGAATTCAGGAACATGCTTTATATCATTTAGAGTGGAAAAGCCAATATCTTTGTTTAGTTCTGTAAACGCGAATGTTCCATTGTGTACAAAAGGTGAGTTACAGAAAGCAACTCCCGGAAATTTTGTAGCACACTGATAAAATTGGTTGTATACTACTCTAAATCATATGGTAAGTAAAATAATAAGGTTAACATCAAGTTAGCAAATAGTAGTTTTCAGCAAAATTGAAATCTACACACTATACAGCTGAATGCATTACTTTCTGTACTATGCATTTTGAGATCTGGATGTGTTCAGAACTACTGAGGATCAGCTGGAATTGTATCGATATTGCATGTCTACTTACAGAGCAATGGAATACTCAAAGGCAAGCTGAATTCAGGAACCTGCTTCATAACATTTAGAGTGGAAATGCCGATATTTTTGATTAGTTCTGTAAACGCAACAGTTCCATTGTGTACAAAAGGTAAAGAAACAGAAGGTCACTTCTCGCACACTCACAAAATTGGTTGCATGCTACTCTAAAACATATGGTGAGTAAAATAATTTTTACATCATGTTTGCACAGACTAGTTTTCAGAAAAATTCAACACTACACTCTCTTGAGCCGAATGCATTACTTTCTATTCTATGCATTTTCAGATATGGATGTGTACATCACTACTCAGGGTGAGATGGAACTATATAGATATTGCATGTCTTCGACTCAGAGACATGAAATACTTAAACGCAAGCTGAATTCAAGAACCTACCCCATAACATTTAGAGTGGAAACGCCAATATCTTTGTTTAGTATTGTAAACGCAAATGTTCCATTATGTACAAAAGGTAATGAAACAGAAGGTCACTTCTCGCACACTCATAAAATTGATTGCATGCTACTCTAAATCATATGGTAAGTAAAATAATAAGGTTAACATCAAGTTAGCAAATAGTAGTTTTCAGCAAAATTCAAATCTACACTCTATTCAGCTGAATGCATTACTTTCTGTACTCTGCATTTTGTGATCTGGATGTGTACAGAACTACTGAGGATCAGCTGGAATTGTATCGATATTGCATGTCTACTACAGAGCAATGGAATACTCAAAGGCAAGCTGAATTCAGGAACCTGCTTCATAACATTTAGTGTGGAAACGCCAATATCTTTGTTTAGTTCTGTAAATGCAAATGTTCCATTGTGTACAAAAGGTAATGAAACAGAAGTTCACTTCTCGCACACTCATAAAATTGGTTGCATGGAACTCTAAATCATATCGTGAGTAAAACAATGTTTACATCATGTTAGCACAGACTAGTTTTCAGAAAAATTCAACACTACACCCTCTTGAACTGAATGCATTACTTTCTATTCTATGGATTTTGAGATATGGATGTGTACATAACTACTCAGGGTGAGATGGAACTAAATAGATATTGCATGTCTAGTACTGAGCAATGGAATACTCAAAGGCAAGCTGAATTCAGGAACATGCTTTATATCATTTAGAGTGGAAAAGCCAATATTTTTGTTTAGTTCTGTAAACGCGAATGTTCCGTTGTGTACAAAAGGTGAGTTACAGAAAGCAACTCCTGGAAATTTTGTAGCACACTGATAAAATTGGTTGTATACTACTCTAAATCATATGGTAAGTAAAATAATAAGGTTAACATCAAGTTAGCAAATAGTAGTTTTCAGCAAAATTGAAATCTACACTCTATTCAGCTGAATGCATTACTTTCTGTACTTTGCATTTTGAGATCTGGATGTGTTCAGAACTACTGAGGATCAGCTGGAATTGTATCGATATTGCATGTCTACTTACAGAGCAATGGAATACTCAAAGGCAAGCTGAATTCAGGAACCTGCTTCATAACATTTAGAGTGGAAATGCCGATATTTTTGATTAGTTCTGTAAACGCAACAGTTCCATTGTGTACAAAACGTAAAGAAACAGAAGGTCACTTCTCGCACACTCACAAAATTGGTTGCATGCTACTCTAAAACATATGGTGAGTAAAATAATTTTTACATCATGTTTGCACAGACTAGTTTTCAGAAAAATTCAACACTACACTCTCTTGAGCCGAATGCATTACTTTCTATTCTATGCATTTTCAGATATGGATGTGTACATCACTACTCAGGGTGAGATGGAACTATATAGATATTGCATGTCTTCGACTCAGAGACATGAAATACTTAAACGCAAGCTGAATTCAAGAACCTACCCCATAACATTTAGAGTGGAATCGCCAATATCTTTGTTTAGTTCTGTAAATGCAAATGTTCCATTGTGTACAAAAGGTAATGAAACAGAAGTTCACTTCTCGCACACTCATAAAATTGGTTGCATGCTACTCTAAATCATATGGTGAGTAAAATAATTTTTACCATGTTTGCACAGACTAGTTTTCAGAAAAATTCAACACTACACCCTCTTGAACTGAATGCATTACTTTCTATTCTATGGATTTTGAGATATGGATGTGTACATAACTACTCAGGGTGAGATGGAACTAAATAGATATTGCATGTCTAGTACTGAGCAATGGAATACTCAAAGGCAAGCTGAATTCAGGAACCTGCTTCATAACATTTAGAGTGGAAATGCCGATATTTTTGATTAGTTCTGTAAACGCAACAGTTCCATTGTGTACAAAACGTAAAGAAACAGAAGGTCACTTCTCGCACACTCACAAAATTGGTTGCATGCTACTCTAAAACATATGGTGAGTAAAATAATTTTTACATCATGTTTGCACAGACTAGTTTTCAGAAAAATTCAACACTACACTCTCTTGAGCCGAATGCATTACTTTCTATTCTATGCATTTTCAGATATGGATGTGTACATCACTACTCAGGGTGAGATGGAACTATATAGATATTGCATGTCTTCGACTCAGAGACATGAAATACTTAAACGCAAGCTGAATTCAAGAACCTACCCCATAACATTTAGAGTGGAATCGCCAATATCTTTGTTTAGTTTTGTAAACGCAAATGTTCCATTATGTACAAAAGGTAATGAAACAGAAGGTCATTTCTCGCACACATAGAAAATTGGTTGCATGCTACTCTAAATCATATGGTAAGTAAAATAATAAGGAAGGTTAACATGAAGTTAGCAAATAGTAGTTTTCAGCAAAATTCAACACTACACTCTCTTGAGCCGAATGCATTACTTTCTTTTCTATGCATCTTGTGATATGGATGTGTACATAACTACTCAGGGTGAGATGGAACTAAATAGATATTGCATGTCTAGTACTGAGCAATGGAATACTCAAAGGCAAGCTGAATTCAGGAACATGCTTTATATCATTTAGAGTGGAAAAGCCAATATTTTTGTTTAGTTCTGTAAACGCGAATGTTCCATTGTGTACAAAAGGTGAGTTACAGAAAGCAACTCCTGGAAATTTTGTAGCACACTGATAAAATTGGTTGTATACTACTCTAAAACATATGGTGAGTAAAATAATTTTTACATCATGTTTGCACAGACTAGTTTTCAGAAAAATTCAACACTACACTCTCTTGAGCCGAATGCATTACTTTCTATTCTATGCATCTTGTGATATGGATGTGTACATAACTACTCAGGGTGAGATGGAACTAAATAGATATTGCATGTCTTCGACTCAGAGACATGAAATACTTAAACGCAAGCTGAATTCAAGAACCTACCCCATAACATTTAGAGTGGAATCGCCAATATCTTTGTTTAGTATTGTAAACGCAAATGTTCCATTATGTACAAAAGGTAATGAAACAGAAGGTCATTTCTCGCACACATAGAAAATTGGTTGCATGCTACTCTAAATCATATGGTAAGTAAAATAATAAGGTTAACATCAAGTTAGCAAATAGTAGTTTTCAGCAAAATTCAAATCTTCACACACTTGAGCCGAATGCATTACTTTCTGTACTATGCATTTTGAGATCTGGGTGTGTACAGAACTACTGAGAATCAGCTGGAATTGTATCAATATTGCATGTGTACTACAGAGCAATGGAATACTCAAAGGCAAGCTGAATTCCAGAACCTGCTTTATAACATTTAGTGTGGAAACGCCAATATCTTTGTTTAGTTCTGTAAATGCAAATGTTCCATTGTGTACAAAAGGTAATGAAACAGAAGTTCACTTCTCGCACACTCATAAAATTGGTTGCATGCTACTCTAAATCATATGGTGAGTAAAATAATTTTTACCATGTTTGCACAGACTAGTTTTCAGAAAAATTCAACACTACACCCTCTTGAACTGAATGCATTACTTTCTATTCTATGGATTTTGAGATATGGATGTGTACATAACTACTCAGGGTGAGATGGAACTAAATAGATATTGCATGTCTAGTACTGAGCAATGGAATACTCAAAGGCAAGCTGAATTCAGGAACATGCTTTATATCATTTAGAGTGGAAAAGCCAATATTTTTGTTTAGTTCTGTAAACGCGAATGTTCCGTTGTGTACAAAAGGTGAGTTACAGAAAGCAACTCCTGGAAATTTTGTAGCACACTGATAAAATTGGTTGTATACTACTCTAAATCATATGGTAAGTAAAATAATAAGGTTAACATCAAGTTAGCAAATAGTAGTTTTCAGCAAAATTGAAATCTACACTCTATTCAGCTGAATGCATTACTTTCTGTACTTTGCATTTTGAGATCTGGATGTGTTCAGAACTACTGAGGATCAGCTGGAATTGTATCGATATTGCATGTCTACTTACAGAGCAATGGAATACTCAAAGGCAAGCTGAATTCAGGAACCTGCTTCATAACATTTAGAGTGGAAATGCCGATATTTTTGATTAGTTCTGTAAACGCAACAGTTCCATTGTGTACAAAAGGTAAAGAAACAGAAGGTCACTTCTCGCACACTCACAAAATTGGTTGCATGCTACTCTAAAACATATGGTGAGTAAAATAATTTTTACATCATGTTTGCACAGACTAGTTTTCAGAAAAATTCAACACTACACTCTCTTGAGCCGAATGCATTACTTTCTATTCTATGCATTTTGAGATATGGATGTGTACATCACTACTCAGGGTGAGATGGAACTATATAGATATTGCATGTCTTCGACTCAGAGACATGAAATACTTAAACGCAAGCTGAATTCAAGAACCTACCCCATAACATTTAGAGTGGAAACGCCAATATCTTTGTTTAGTATTGTAAACGCAAATGTTCCATTATGTACAAAAGGTAATGAAACAGAAGGTCACTTTTCGCACACTCATAAAATTGATTGCATGCTACTCTAAATCATATGGTAAGTAAAATAATAAGGTTAACATCAAGTTAGCAAATAGTAGTTTTCAGCAAAATTCAAATCTACACTCTACTCAGCTGAATGCATTACTTTCTGTACTCTGCATTTTGTGATCTGGATGTGTACAGAACTACTGAGGATCAGCTGGAATTGTATCGATATTGCATGTCTACTACAGAGCAATGGAATACTCAAAGGCAAGCTGAATTCAGGAACCTGCTTCATAACATTTAGTGTGGAAACGCAAATATCTTTGTTTAGTTCTGTAAACGCGAATGTTCCATTGTGTACAAAAGGTGAGTTACAGAAAGCAACTCCTGGAAATTTTGTAGCACACTGATAAAATTGGTTGTATACTACTCTAAAACATATGGTGAGTAAAATAATTTTTACATCATGTTTGCACAGACTAGTTTTCAGAAAAATTCAACACTACACTCTCTTGAGCCGAATGCATTACTTTCTATTCTATGCATCTTGTGATATGGATGTGTACATAACTACTCAGGGTGAGATGGAACTAAATAGATATTGCATGTCTAGTACTGAGCAATGGAATACTCAAAGGCAAGCTGAATTCAGGAACATGCTTTATATCATTTAGAGTGGAAAAGCCAATATCTTTGTTTAGTTCTGTAAACGCGAATGTTCCATTGTGTACAAAAGGTGAGTTACAGAAAGCAACTCCCGGAAATTTTGTAGCACACTGATAAAATTGGTTGTATACTACTCTAAATCATATGGTAAGTAAAATAATAAGGTTAACATCAAGTTAGCAAATAGTAGTTTTCAGCAAAATTGAAATCTACACACTATACAGCTGAATGCATTACTTTCTGTACTATGCATTTTGAGATCTGGGTGTGTACAGAACTACTGAGAATCAGCTGGAATTGTATCAATATTGCATGTGTACTACAGAGCAATGGAATACTCAAAGGCAAGCTGAATTCCAGAACCTGCTTTATAACATTTAGTGTGGAAACGCCAATATCTTTGTTTAGTTCTGTAAATGCAAATGTTCCATTGTGTACAAAAGGTAATGAAACAGAAGTTCACTTCTCGCACACTCATAAAATTGGTTGCATGCTACTCTAAATCATATGGTGAGTAAAATAATTTTTACCATGTTTGCACAGACTAGTTTTCAGAAAAATTCAACACTACACCCTCTTGAACTGAATGCATTACTTTCTATTCTATGGATTTTGAGATATGGATGTGTACATAACTACTCAGGGTGAGATGGAACTAAATAGATATTGCATGTCTAGTACTGAGCAATGGAATACTCAAAGGCAAGCTGAATTCCGGAACCTGCTTCATAACATTTAGAGTGGAAATGCCGATATTTTTGATTAGTTCTGTAAACGCAACAGTTCCATTGTGTACAAAACGTAAAGAAACAGAAGGTCACTTCTCGCACACTCACAAAATTGGTTGCATGCTACTCTAAAACATATGGTGAGTAAAATAATTTTTACATCATGTTTGCACAGACTAGTTTTCAGAAAAATTCAACACTACACTCTCTTGAGCCGAATGCATTACTTTCTATTCTATGCATTTTCAGATATGGATGTGTACATCACTACTCAGGGTGAGATGGAACTATATAGATATTGCATGTCTTCGACTCAGAGACATGAAATACTTAAACGCAAGCTGAATTCAAGAACCTACCCCATAACATTTAGAGTGGAATCGCCAATATCTTTGTTTAGTTTTGTAAACGCAAATGTTCCATTATGTACAAAAGGTAATGAAACAGAAGGTCATTTCTCGCACACATAGAAAATTGGTTGCATGCTACTCTAAATCATATGGTAAGTAAAATAATAAGGAAGGTTAACATGAAGTTAGCAAATAGTAGTTTTCAGCAAAATTCAACACTACACTCTCTTGAGCCGAATGCATTACTTTCTATTCTATGCATCTTGTGATATGGATGTGTACATAACTACTCAGGGTGAGATGGAACTAAATAGATATTGCATGTCTAGTACTGAGCAATGGAATACTCAAAGGCAAGCTGAATTCAGGAACATGCTTTATATCATTTAGAGTGGAAAAGCCAATATTTTTGTTTAGTTCTGTAAACGCGAATGTTCCATTGTGTACAAAAGGTGAGTTACAGAAAGCAACTCCTGGAAATTTTGTAGCACACTGATAAAATTGGTTGTATACTACTCTAAAACATATGGTGAGTAAAATAATTTTTACATCATGTTTGCACAGACTAGTTTTCAGAAAAATTCAACACTACACTCTCTTGAGCCGAATGCATTACTTTCTATTCTATGCATCTTGTGATATGGATGTGTACATAACTACTCAGGGTGAGATGGAACTAAATAGATATTGCATGTCTTCGACTCAGAGACATGAAATACTTAAACGCAAGCTGAATTCAAGAACCTACCCCATAACATTTAGAGTGGAATCGCCAATATCTTTGTTTAGTATTGTAAACGCAAATGTTCCATTATGTACAAAAGGTAATGAAACAGAAGTTCACTTCTCGCACACTCATAAAATTGGTTGCATGCTACTCTAAATCATATGGTGAGTAAAATAATTTTTACCATGTTTGCACAGACTAGTTTTCAGAAAAATTCAACACTACACCCTCTTGAACTGAATGCATTACTTTCTATTCTATGGATTTTGAGATATGGATGTGTACATAACTACTCAGGGTGAGATGGAACTAAATAGATATTGCATGTCTAGTACTGAGCAATGGAATACTCAAAGGCAAGCTGAATTCAGGAACCTGCTTCATAACATTTAGAGTGGAAATGCCGATATTTTTGATTAGTTCTGTAAACGCAACAGTTCCATTGTGTACAAAACGTAAAGAAACAGAAGGTCACTTCTCGCACACTCACAAAATTGGTTGCATGCTACTCTAAAACATATGGTGAGTAAAATAATTTTTACATCATGTTTGCACAGACTAGTTTTCAGAAAAATTCAACACTACACTCTCTTGAGCCGAATGCATTACTTTCTATTCTATGCATTTTCAGATATGGATGTGTACATCACTACTCAGGGTGAGATGGAACTATATAGATATTGCATGTCTTCGACTCAGAGACATGAAATACTTAAACGCAAGCTGAATTCAAGAACCTACCCCATAACATTTAGAGTGGAATCGCCAATATCTTTGTTTAGTTTTGTAAACGCAAATGTTCCATTATGTACAAAAGGTAATGAAACAGAAGGTCATTTCTCGCACACATAGAAAATTGGTTGCATGCTACTCTAAATCATATGGTAAGTAAAATAATAAGGAAGGTTAACATGAAGTTAGCAAATAGTAGTTTTCAGCAAAATTCAACACTACACTCTCTTGAGCCGAATGCATTACTTTCTTTTCTATGCATCTTGTGATATGGATGTGTACATAACTACTCAGGGTGAGATGGAACTAAATAGATATTGCATGTCTAGTACTGAGCAATGGAATACTCAAAGGCAAGCTGAATTCAGGAACATGCTTTATATCATTTAGAGTGGAAAAGCCAATATTTTTGTTTAGTTCTGTAAACGCGAATGTTCCATTGTGTACAAAAGGTGAGTTACAGAAAGCAACTCCTGGAAATTTTGTAGCACACTGATAAAATTGGTTGTATACTACTCTAAAACATATGGTGAGTAAAATAATTTTTACATCATGTTTGCACAGACTAGTTTTCAGAAAAATTCAACACTACACTCTCTTGAGCCGAATGCATTACTTTCTATTCTATGCATCTTGTGATATGGATGTGTACATAACTACTCAGGGTGAGATGGAACTAAATAGATATTGCATGTCTTCGACTCAGAGACATGAAATACTTAAACGCAAGCTGAATTCAAGAACCTACCCCATAACATTTAGAGTGGAATCGCCAATATCTTTGTTTAGTATTGTAAACGCAAATGTTCCATTATGTACAAAAGGTAATGAAACAGAAGGTCATTTCTCGCACACATAGAAAATTGGTTGCATGCTACTCTAAATCATATGGTAAGTAAAATAATAAGGTTAACATCAAGTTAGCAAATAGTAGTTTTCAGCAAAATTCAAATCTTCACACACTTGAGCCGAATGCATTACTTTCTGTACTATGCATTTTGAGATCTGGGTGTGTACAGAACTACTGAGAATCAGCTGGAATTGTATCAATATTGCATGTGTACTACAGAGCAATGGAATACTCAAAGGCAAGCTGAATTCCAGAACCTGCTTTATAACATTTAGTGTGGAAACGCCAATATCTTTGTTTAGTTCTGTAAATGCAAATGTTCCATTGTGTACAAAAGGTAATGAAACAGAAGTTCACTTCTCGCACACTCATAAAATTGGTTGCATGCTACTCTAAATCATATGGTGAGTAAAATAATTTTTACCATGTTTGCACAGACTAGTTTTCAGAAAAATTCAACACTACACCCTCTTGAACTGAATGCATTACTTTCTATTCTATGGATTTTGAGATATGGATGTGTACATAACTACTCAGGGTGAGATGGAACTAAATAGATATTGCATGTCTAGTACTGAGCAATGGAATACTCAAAGGCAAGCTGAATTCAGGAACATGCTTTATATCATTTAGAGTGGAAAAGCCAATATTTTTGTTTAGTTCTGTAAACGCGAATGTTCCGTTGTGTACAAAAGGTGAGTTACAGAAAGCAACTCCTGGAAATTTTGTAGCACACTGATAAAATTGGTTGTATACTACTCTAAATCATATGGTAAGTAAAATAATAAGGTTAACATCAAGTTAGCAAATAGTAGTTTTCAGCAAAATTGAAATCTACACTCTATTCAGCTGAATGCATTACTTTCTGTACTTTGCATTTTGAGATCTGGATGTGTTCAGAACTACTGAGGATCAGCTGGAATTGTATCGATATTGCATGTCTACTTACAGAGCAATGGAATACTCAAAGGCAAGCTGAATTCAGGAACCTGCTTCATAACATTTAGAGTGGAAATGCCGATATTTTTGATTAGTTCTGTAAACGCAACAGTTCCATTGTGTACAAAAGGTAAAGAAACAGAAGGTCACTTCTCGCACACTCACAAAATTGGTTGCATGCTACTCTAAAACATATGGTGAGTAAAATAATTTTTACATCATGTTTGCACAGACTAGTTTTCAGAAAAATTCAACACTACACTCTCTTGAGCCGAATGCATTACTTTCTATTCTATGCATTTTGAGATATGGATGTGTACATCACTACTCAGGGTGAGATGGAACTATATAGATATTGCATGTCTTCGACTCAGAGACATGAAATACTTAAACGCAAGCTGAATTCAAGAACCTACCCCATAACATTTAGAGTGGAAACGCCAATATCTTTGTTTAGTATTGTAAACGCAAATGTTCCATTATGTACAAAAGGTAATGAAACAGAAGGTCACTTTTCGCACACTCATAAAATTGATTGCATGCTACTCTAAATCATATGGTAAGTAAAATAATAAGGTTAACATCAAGTTAGCAAATAGTAGTTTTCAGCAAAATTCAAATCTACACTCTACTCAGCTGAATGCATTACTTTCTGTACTCTGCATTTTGTGATCTGGATGTGTACAGAACTACTGAGGATCAGCTGGAATTGTATCGATATTGCATGTCTACTACAGAGCAATGGAATACTCAAAGGCAAGCTGAATTCAGGAACCTGCTTCATAACATTTAGTGTGGAAACGCAAATATCTTTGTTTAGTTCTGTAAACGCGAATGTTCCATTGTGTACAAAAGGTGAGTTACAGAAAGCAACTCCTGGAAATTTTGTAGCACACTGATAAAATTGGTTGTATACTACTCTAAAACATATGGTGAGTAAAATAATTTTTACATCATGTTTGCACAGACTAGTTTTCAGAAAAATTCAACACTACACTCTCTTGAGCCGAATGCATTACTTTCTATTCTATGCATCTTGTGATATGGATGTGTACATAACTACTCAGGGTGAGATGGAACTAAATAGATATTGCATGTCTAGTACTGAGCAATGGAATACTCAAAGGCAAGCTGAATTCAGGAACATGCTTTATATCATTTAGAGTGGAAAAGCCAATATCTTTGTTTAGTTCTGTAAACGCGAATGTTCCATTGTGTACAAAAGGTGAGTTACAGAAAGCAACTCCCGGAAATTTTGTAGCACACTGATAAAATTGGTTGTATACTACTCTAAATCATATGGTAAGTAAAATAATAAGGTTAACATCAAGTTAGCAAATAGTAGTTTTCAGCAAAATTGAAATCTACACACTATACAGCTGAATGCATTACTTTCTGTACTATGCATTTTGAGATCTGGATGTGTTCAGAACTACTGAGGATCAGCTGGAATTGTATCGATATTGCATGTCTACTTACAGAGCAATGGAATACTCAAAGGCAAGCTGAATTCAGGAACCTGCTTCATAACATTTAGAGTGGAAATGCCGATATTTTTGATTAGTTCTGTAAACGCAACAGTTCCATTGTGTACAAAAGGTAAAGAAACAGAAGGTCACTTCTCGCACACTCACAAAATTGGTTGCATGCTACTCTAAAACATATGGTGAGTAAAATAATTTTTACATCATGTTTGCACAGACTAGTTTTCAGAAAAATTCAACACTACACTCTCTTGAGCCGAATGCATTACTTTCTATTCTATGCATTTTCAGATATGGATGTGTACATCACTACTCAGGGTGAGATGGAACTATATAGATATTGCATGTCTTCGACTCAGAGACATGAAATACTTAAACGCAAGCTGAATTCAAGAACCTACCCCATAACATTTAGAGTGGAAACGCCAATATCTTTGTTTAGTATTGTAAACGCAAATGTTCCATTATGTACAAAAGGTAATGAAACAGAAGGTCACTTCTCGCACACTCATAAAATTGATTGCATGCTACTCTAAATCATATGGTAAGTAAAATAATAAGGTTAACATCAAGTTAGCAAATAGTAGTTTTCAGCAAAATTCAAATCTACACTCTATTCAGCTGAATGCATTACTTTCTGTACTCTGCATTTTGTGATCTGGATGTGTACAGAACTACTGAGGATCAGCTGGAATTGTATCGATATTGCATGTCTACTACAGAGCAATGGAATACTCAAAGGCAAGCTGAATTCAGGAACCTGCTTCATAACATTTAGTGTGGAAACGCCAATATCTTTGTTTAGTTCTGTAAATGCAAATGTTCCATTGTGTACAAAAGGTAATGAAACAGAAGTTCACTTCTCGCACACTCATAAAATTGGTTGCATGGAACTCTAAATCATATCGTGAGTAAAACAATGTTTACATCATGTTAGCACAGACTAGTTTTCAGAAAAATTCAACACTACACCCTCTTGAACTGAATGCATTACTTTCTATTCTATGGATTTTGAGATATGGATGTGTACATAACTACTCAGGGTGAGATGGAACTAAATAGATATTGCATGTCTAGTACTGAGCAATGGAATACTCAAAGGCAAGCTGAATTCAGGAACATGCTTTATATCATTTAGAGTGGAAAAGCCAATATTTTTGTTTAGTTCTGTAAACGCGAATGTTCCGTTGTGTACAAAAGGTGAGTTACAGAAAGCAACTCCTGGAAATTTTGTAGCACACTGATAAAATTGGTTGTATACTACTCTAAATCATATGGTAAGTAAAATAATAAGGTTAACATCAAGTTAGCAAATAGTAGTTTTCAGCAAAATTGAAATCTACACTCTATTCAGCTGAATGCATTACTTTCTGTACTTTGCATTTTGAGATCTGGATGTGTTCAGAACTACTGAGGATCAGCTGGAATTGTATCGATATTGCATGTCTACTTACAGAGCAATGGAATACTCAAAGGCAAGCTGAATTCAGGAACCTGCTTCATAACATTTAGAGTGGAAATGCCGATATTTTTGATTAGTTCTGTAAACGCAACAGTTCCATTGTGTACAAAACGTAAAGAAACAGAAGGTCACTTCTCGCACACTCACAAAATTGGTTGCATGCTACTCTAAAACATATGGTGAGTAAAATAATTTTTACATCATGTTTGCACAGACTAGTTTTCAGAAAAATTCAACACTACACTCTCTTGAGCCGAATGCATTACTTTCTATTCTATGCATTTTCAGATATGGATGTGTACATCACTACTCAGGGTGAGATGGAACTATATAGATATTGCATGTCTTCGACTCAGAGACATGAAATACTTAAACGCAAGCTGAATTCAAGAACCTACCCCATAACATTTAGAGTGGAATCGCCAATATCTTTGTTTAGTTCTGTAAATGCAAATGTTCCATTGTGTACAAAAGGTAATGAAACAGAAGTTCACTTCTCGCACACTCATAAAATTGGTTGCATGCTACGGTAAATCATATGGTGAGTAAAATAATTTTTACCATGTTTGCACAGACTAGTTTTCAGAAAAATTCAACACTACACCCTCTTGAACTGAATGCATTACTTTCTATTCTATGGATTTTGAGATATGGATGTGTACATAACTACTCAGGGTGAGATGGAACTAAATAGATATTGCATGTCTAGTACTGAGCAATGGAATACTCAAAGGCAAGCTGAATTCAGGAACATGCTTTATATCATTTAGAGTGGAAAAGCCAATATTTTTGTTTAGTTCTGTAAACGCGAATGTTCCGTTTTGTACAAAAGGTGAGTTACAGAAAGCAACTCCTGGAAATTTTGTAGCACACTGATAAAATTGGTTGTATACTACTCTAAATCATATGGTAAGTAAAATAATAAGGTTAACATCAAGTTAGCAAATAGTAGTTTTCAGCAAAATTGAAATCTACACTCTATTCAGCTGAATGCATTACTTTCTGTACTTTGCATTTTGAGATCTGGATGTGTTCAGAACTACTGAGCATCAGCTGGAATTGTATCGATATTGCATGTCTACTTACAGAGCAATGGAATACTCAAAGGCAAGCTGAATTCAGGAACCTGCTTCATAACATTTAGAGTGGAAATGCCGATATTTTTGATTAGTTCTGTAAACGCAACAGTTCCATTGTGTACAAAAGGTAAAGAAACAGAAGGTCACTTCTCGCACACTCACAAAATTGGTTGCATGCTACTCTAAAACATATGGTGAGTAAAATAATTTTTACATCATGTTTGCACAGACTAGATTTCAGAAAAATTCAACACTACACTCTCTTGAGCCGAATGCATTACTTTCTATTCTATGCATTTTGAGATATGGATGTGTACATCACTACTCAGGGTGAGATGGAACTATATAGATATTGCATGTCTTCGACTCAGAGATATGAAATACTTAAACGCAAGCTGAATTCAAGAACCTACCCCATAACATTTAGAGTGGAAACGCCAATATCTTTGTTTAGTATTGTAAACGCAAATGTTCCATTATGTACAAAAGGTAATGAAACAGAAGGTCACTTCTCGCACACTCATAAAATTGATTGCATGCTACTCTAAATCATATGGTAAGTAAAATAATAAGGTTAACATCAAGTTAGCAAATAGTAGTTTTCAGCAAAATTCAAATCTACACTCTATTCAGCTGAATGCATTACTTTCTGTACTCTGCATTTTGTGATCTGGATGTGTACAGAACTACTGAGGATCAGCTGGAATTGTATCGATATTGCATGTCTACTACAGAGCAATGGAATACTCAAAGGCAAGCTGAATTCAGGAACCTGCTTCATAACATTTAGAGTGGAAATGCCGATATTTTTGATTAGTTCTGTAAACGCAACAGTTCCATTGTGTACAAAACGTAAAGAAACAGAAGGTCACTTCTCGCACACTCACAAAATTGGTTGCATGCTACTCTAAAACATATGGTGAGTAAAATAATTTTTACATCATGTTTGCACAGACTAGTTTTCAGAAAAATTCAACACTACACTCTCTTGAGCCGAATGCATTACTTTCTATTCTATGCATTTTCAGATATGGATGTGTACATCACTACTCAGGGTGAGATGGAACTATATAGATATTGCATGTCTTCGACTCAGAGACATGAAATACTTAAACGCAAGCTGAATTCAAGAACCTACCCCATAACATTTAGAGTGGAATCGCCAATATCTTTGTTTAGTTTTGTAAACGCAAATGTTCCATTATGTACAAAAGGTAATGAAACAGAAGGTCATTTCTCGCACACATAGAAAATTGGTTGCATGCTACTCTAAATCATATGGTAAGTAAAATAATAAGGAAGGTTAACATGAAGTTAGCAAATAGTAGTTTTCAGCAAAATTCAACACTACACTCTCTTGAGCCGAATGCATTACTTTCTTTTCTATGCATCTTGTCATATGGATGTGTACATAACTACTCGGGGTGAGATGGAACTAAATAGATATTGCATGTCTAGTACTGAGCAATGGAATACTCAAAGGCAAGCTGAATTCAGGAACATGCTTTATATCATTTAGAGTGGAAAAGCCAATATTTTTGTTTAGTTCTGTAAACGCGAATGTTCCATTGTGTACAAAAGGTGAGTTACAGAAAGCAACTCCTGGAAATTTTGTAGCACACTGATAAAATTGGTTGTATACTACTCTAAAACATATGGTGAGTAAAATAATTTTTACATCATGTTTGCACAGACTAGTTTTCAGAAAAATTCAACACTACACTCTCTTGAGCCGAATGCATTACTTTCTATTCTATGCATCTTGTGATATGGATGTGTACATAACTACTCAGGGTGAGATGGAACTAAATAGATATTGCATGTCTTCGACTCAGAGACATGAAATACTTAAACGCAAGCTGAATTCAAGAACCTACCCCATAACATTTAGAGTGGAATCGCCAATATCTTTGTTTAGTATTGTAAACGCAAATGTTCCATTATGTACAAAAGGTAATGAAACAGAAGGTCATTTCTCGCACACATAGAAAATTGGTTGCATGCTACTCTAAATCATATGGTAAGTAAAATAATAAGGTTAACATCAAGTTAGCAAATAGTAGTTTTCAGCAAAATTCAAATCTTCACACACTTGAGCCGAATGCATTACTTTCTGTACTATGCATTTTGAGATCTGGGTGTGTACAGAACTACTGAGAATCAGCTGGAATTGTATCAATATTGCATGTGTACTACAGAGCAATGGAATACTCAAAGGCAAGCTGAATTCCAGAACCTGCTTTATAACATTTAGTGTGGAAACGCCAATATCTTTGTTTAGTTCTGTAAATGCAAATGTTCCATTGTGTACAAAAGGTAATGAAACAGAAGTTCACTTCTCGCACACTCATAAAATTGGTTGCATGCTACTCTAAATCATATGGTGAGTAAAATAATTTTTACCATGTTTGCACAGACTAGTTTTCAGAAAAATTCAACACTACACCCTCTTGAACTGAATGCATTACTTTCTATTCTATGGATTTTGAGATATGGATGTGTACATAACTACTCAGGGTGAGATGGAACTAAATAGATATTGCATGTCTAGTACTGAGCAATGGAATACTCAAAGGCAAGCTGAATTCAGGAACATGCTTTATATCATTTAGAGTGGAAAAGCCAATATTTTTGTTTAGTTCTGTAAACGCGAATGTTCCGTTTTGTACAAAAGGTGAGTTACAGAAAGCAACTCCTGGAAATTTTGTAGCACACTGATAAAATTGGTTGTATACTACTCTAAATCATATGGTAAGTAAAATAATAAGGTTAACATCAAGTTAGCAAATAGTAGTTTTCAGCAAAATTGAAATCTACACTCTATTCAGCTGAATGCATTACTTTCTGTACTTTGCATTTTGAGATCTGGATGTGTTCAGAACTACTGAGGATCAGCTGGAATTGTATCGATATTGCATGTCTACTTACAGAGCAATGGAATACTCAAAGGCAAGCTGAATTCAGGAACCTGCTTCATAACATTTAGAGTGGAAATGCCGATATTTTTGATTAGTTCTGTAAACGCAACAGTTCCATTGTGTACAAAAGGTAAAGAAACAGAAGGTCACTTCTCGCACACTCACAAAATTGGTTGCATGCTACTCTAAAACATATGGTGAGTAAAATAATTTTTACATCATGTTTGCACAGACTAGTTTTCAGAAAAATTCAACACTACACTCTCTTGAGCCGAATGCATTACTTTCTATTCTATGCATTTTGAGATATGGATGTGTACATCACTACTCAGGGTGAGATGGAACTATATAGATATTGCATGTCTTCGACTCAGAGACATGAAATACTTAAACGCAAGCTGAATTCAAGAACCTACCCCATAACATTTAGAGTGGAAACGCCAATATCTTTGTTTAGTATTGTAAACGCAAATGTTCCATTATGTACAAAAGGTAATGAAACAGAAGGTCACTTTTCGCACACTCATAAAATTGATTGCATGCTACTCTAAATCATATGGTAAGTAAAATAATAAGGTTAACATCAAGTTAGCAAATAGTAGTTTTCAGCAAAATTCAAATCTACACTCTACTCAGCTGAATGCATTACTTTCTGTACTCTGCATTTTGTGATCTGGATGTGTACAGAACTACTGAGGATCAGCTGGAATTGTATCGATATTGCATGTCTACTACAGAGCAATGGAATACTCAAAGGCAAGCTGAATTCAGGAACCTGCTTCATAACATTTAGTGTGGAAACGCAAAGATCTTTGTTTAGTTCTGTAAACGCGAATGTTCCATTGTGTACAAAAGGTGAGTTACAGAAAGCAACTCCTGGAAATTTTGTAGCACACTGATAAAATTGGTTGTATACTACTCTAAAACATATGGTGAGTAAAATAATTTTTACATCATGTTTGCACAGACTAGTTTTCAGAAAAATTCAACAATACTTTCTCTTGAGCCGAATGCATTACTTTCTATTCTATGCATCTTGTGATATGGATGTGTACATAACTACTCAGGGTGAGATGGAACTAAATAGATATTGCATGTCTAGTACTGAGCAATGGAATACTCAAAGGCAAGCTGAATTCAGGAACATGCTTTATATCATTTAGAGTGGAAAAGCCAATATTTTTGTTTAGTTCTGTAAACGCGAATGTTCCATTGTGTACAAAAGGTGAGTTACAGAAAGCAACTCCCGGAAATTTTGTAGCACACTGATAAAATTGGTTGTATACTACTCTAAATCATATGGTAAGTAAAATAATAAGGTTAACATCAAGTTAGCAAATAGTAGTTTTCAGCAAAATTGAAATCTACACACTATACAGCTGAATGCATTACTTTCTGTACTATGCATTTTGAGATCTGGATGTGTTCAGAACTACTGAGGATCAGCTGGAATTGTATCGATATTGCATGTCTACTTACAGAGCAATGGAATACTCAAAGGCAAGCTGAATTCAGGAACCTGCTTCATAACATTTAGAGTGGAAATGCCGATATTTTTGATTAGTTCTGTAAACGCAACAGTTCCATTGTGTACAAAAGGTAAAGAAACAGAAGGTCACTTCTCGCACACTCACAAAATTGGTTGCATGCTACTCTAAAACATATGGTGAGTAAAATAATTTTTACATCATGTTTGCACAGACTAGTTTTCAGAAAAATTCAACACTACACTCTCTTGAGCCGAATGCATTACATTCTATTCTATGCATTTTCAGATATGGATGTGTACATCACTACTCAGGGTGAGATGGAACTATATAGATATTGCATGTCTTCGACTCAGAGACATGAAATACTTAAACGCAAGCTGAATTCAAGAACCTACCCCATAACATTTAGAGTGGAAACGCCAATATCTTTGTTTAGTATTGTAAACGCAAATGTTCCATTATGTACAAAAGGTAATGAAACAGAAGGTCACTTCTCGCACACTCATAAAATTGATTGCATGCTACTCTAAATCATATGGTAAGTAAAATAATAAGGTTAACATCAAGTTAGCAAATAGTAGTTTTCAGCAAAATTCAAATCTACACTATTCAGCTGAATGCATTACTTTCTGTACTATGCATTTTGTGATCTGGATGTGTACAGAACTACTAAGGATCAGCTGGAATTGTATCGATATTGCATGTCTACTACAGAGCAATGGAATACTCAAAGGCAAGCTGAATTCAGGAACCTGCTTCATAACATTTAGTGTGGAAACGCCAATATCTTTGTTTAGTTCTGTAAATGCAAATGTTCCATTGTGTACAAAAGGTAATGAAACAGAAGTTCACTTCTCGCACACTCATAAAATTGGTTGCATGGAACTCTAAATCATATCGTGAGTAAAACAATGTTTACATCATGTTAGCACAGACTAGTTTTCAGAAAAATTCAACACTACACCCTCTTGAACTGAATGCATTACTTTCTATTCTATGGATTTTGAGATATGGATGTGTACATAACTACTCAGGGTGAGATGGAACTAAATAGATATTGCATGTCTAGTACTGAGCAATGGAATACTCAAAGGCAAGCTGAATTCAGGAACATGCTTTATATCATTTAGAGTGGAAAAGCCAATATTTTTGTTTAGTTCTGTAAACGCGAATGTTCCGTTGTGTACAAAAGGTGAGTTACAGAAAGCAACTCCTGGAAATTTTGTAGCACACTGATAAAATTGGTTGTATACTACTCTAAATCATATGGTAAGTAAAATAATAAGGTTAACATCAAGTTAGCAAATAGTAGTTTTCAGCAAAATTGAAATCTACACTCTATTCAGCTGAATGCATTACTTTCTGTACTTTGCATTTTGAGATCTGGATGTGTTCAGAACTACTGAGGATCAGCTGGAATTGTATCGATATTGCATGTCTACTTACAGAGCAATGGAATACTCAAAGGCAAGCTGAATTCAGGAACCTGCTTCATAACATTTAGAGTGGAAATGCCGATATTTTTGATTAGTTCTGTAAACGCAACAGTTCCATTGTGTACAAAACGTAAAGAAACAGAAGGTCACTTCTCGCACACTCACAAAATTGGTTGCATGCTACTCTAAAACATATGGTGAGTAAAATAATTTTTACATCATGTTTGCACAGACTAGTTTTCAGAAAAATTCAACACTACACTCTCTTGAGCCGAATGCATTACTTTCTATTCTATGCATTTTCAGATATGGATGTGTACATCACTACTCAGGGTGAGATGGAACTATATAGATATTGCATGTCTTCGACTCAGAGACATGAAATACTTAAACGCAAGCTGAATTCAAGAACCTACCCCATAACATTTAGAGTGGAATCGCCAATATCTTTGTTTAGTTTTGTAAACGCAAATGTTCCATTATGTACAAAAGGTAATGAAACAGAAGGTCATTTCCCGCACACATAGAAAATTGGTTGCATGCTACTCTAAATCATATGGTAAGTAAAATAATAAGGTTAACATCAAGTTAGCAAATAGTAGTTTTCAGCAAAATTCAAATCTTCACACTCTTGAGCCGAATGCATTACTTTCTATTCTATGCATCTTGTGATATGGATGTGTACATAACTACTCAGGGTGAGATGGAACTAAATAGATATTGCATGTCTAGTACTGAGCAATGGAATACTCAAAGGCAAGCTGAATTCAGGAACGTGCTTTATATCATTTAGAGTGGAAAAGCCAATATTTTTGTTTAGTTCTGTAAACGCGAATGTTCCATTGTGTACAAAAGGTGAGTTACAGAAAGCAACTCCTGGAAATTTTGTAGCACACTGATAAAATTGGTTGTATACTACTCTAAAACATATGGTGAGTAAAATAATTTTTACATCATGTTTGCACAGACTAGTTTTCAGAAAAATTCAACACTACACTCTCTTGAGCCGAATGCATTACTTTCTATTCTATGCATCTTGTGATATGGATGTGTACATAACTACTCAGGGTGAGATGGAACTAAATAGATATTGCATGTCTTCGACTCAGAGACATGAAATACTTAAACGCAAGCTGAATTCAAGAACCTACCCCATAACATTTAGAGTGGAATCGCCAATATCTTTGTTTAGTATTGTAAACGCAAATGTTCCATTATGTACAAAAGGTAATGAAACAGAAGGTCATTTCTCGCACACATAGAAAATTGGTTGCATGCTACTCTAAATCATATGGTAAGTAAAATAATAAGGTTAACATCAAGTTAGCAAATAGTAGTTTTCAGCAAAATTCAAATCTTCACACACTTGAGCCGAATGCATTACTTTCTGTACTATGCATTTTGAGATCTGGGTGTGTACAGAACTACTGAGAATCAGCTGGAATTGTATCAATATTGCATGTGTACTACAGAGCAATGGAATACTCAAAGGCAAGCTGAATTCCAGAACCTGCTTTATAACATTTAGTGTGGAAACGCCAATATCTTTGTTTAGTTCTGTAAATGCAAATGTTCCATTGTGTACAAAAGGTAATGAAACAGAAGTTCACTTCTCGCACACTCATAAAATTGGTTGCATGCTACGGTAAATCATATGGTGAGTAAAATAATTTTTACCATGTTTGCACAGACTAGTTTTCAGAAAAATTCAACACTACACCCTCTTGAACTGAATGCATTACTTTCTATTCTATGGATTTTGAGATATGGATGTGTACATAACTACTCAGGGTGAGATGGAACTAAATAGATATTGCATGTCTAGTACTGAGCAATGGAATACTCAAAGGCAAGCTGAATTCAGGAACATGCTTTATATCATTTAGAGTGGAAAAGCCAATATTTTTGTTTAGTTCTGTAAACGCGAATGTTCCGTTTTGTACAAAAGGTGAGTTACAGAAAGCAACTCCTGGAAATTTTGTAGCACACTGATAAAATTGGTTGTATACTACTCTAAATCATATGGTAAGTAAAATAATAAGGTTAACATCAAGTTAGCAAATAGTAGTTTTCAGCAAAATTGAAATCTACACTCTATTCAGCTGAATGCATTACTTTCTGTACTTTGCATTTTGAGATCTGGATGTGTTCAGAACTACTGAGCATCAGCTGGAATTGTATCGATATTGCATGTCTACTTACAGAGCAATGGAATACTCAAAGGCAAGCTGAATTCAGGAACCTGCTTCATAACATTTAGAGTGGAAATGCCGATATTTTTGATTAGTTCTGTAAACGCAACAGTTCCATTGTGTACAAAAGGTAAAGAAACAGAAGGTCACTTCTCGCACACTCACAAAATTGGTTGCATGCTACTCTAAAACATATGGTGAGTAAAATAATTTTTACATCATGTTTGCACAGACTAGTTTTCAGAAAAATTCAACACTACACTCTCTTGAGCCGAATGCATTACTTTCTATTCTATGCATTTTGAGATATGGATGTGTACATCACTACTCAGGGTGAGATGGAACTATATAGATATTGCATGTCTTCGACTCAGAGACATGAAATACTTAAACGCAAGCTGAATTCAAGAACCTACCCCATAACATTTAGAGTGGAAACACCAATATCTTTGTTTAGTATTGTAAACGCAAATGTTCCATTATGTACAAAAGGTAATGAAACAGAAGGTCACTTCTCGCACACTCATAAAATTGATTGCATGCTACTCTAAATCATATGGTAAGTAAAATAATAAGGTTAACATCAAGTTAGCAAATAGTAGTTTTCAGCAAAATTCAAATCTACACTCTATTCAGCTGAATGCATTACTTTCTGTACTCTGCATTTTGTGATCTGGATGTGTACAGAACTACTGAGGATCAGCTGGAATTGTATCAATATTGCATGTGTACTACAGAGCAATGGAATACTCAAAGGCAAGCTGAATTCAGGAACCTGCTTCATAACATTTAGTGTGGAAACGCAAATATCTTTGTTTAGTTCTGTAAACGCGAATGTTCCATTGTGTACAAAAGGTGAGTTACAGAAAGCAACTCCTGGAAATTTTGTAGCACACTGATAAAATTGTTTGTATACTACTCTAAAACATATGGTGAGTAAAATAATTTTTACATCATGTTTGCACAGACTAGTTTTCAGAAAAATTCAACACTACACTCTCTTGAGCCGAATGCATTACTTTCTATTCTATGCATTTTCAGATATGGATGTGTACATCACTACTCAGGGTGAGATGGAACTATATAGATATTGCATGTCTTCGACTCAGAGATATGAAATACTTAAACGCAAGCTGAATTCAAGAACCTACCCCATAACATTTAGAGTGGAAACGCCAATATCTTTGTTTAGTATTGAAAACGCAAATGTTCCATTATGTACAAAAGGTAATGAAACAGAAGGTCATTTCTCGCACACATAGAAAATTGGTTGCATGCTACTCTAAATCATATGGTAAGTAAAATAATAAGGTTAACATCAAGTTAGCAAATAGTAGTTTTCAGCAAAATTCAAATCTTCACACACTTGAGCCGAATGCATTACTTTCTGTACTATGCATTTTGAGATCTGGGTGTGTACAGAACTACTGAGAATCAGCTGGAATTGTATCAATATTGCATGTGTACTACAGAGCAATGGAATACTCAAAGGCAAGCTGAATTCCAGAACCTGCTTTATAACATTTAGTGTGGAAACGCCAATATCTTTGTTTAGTTCTGTAAATGCAAATGTTCCATTGTGTACAAAAGGTAATGAAACAGAAGTTCACTTCTCGCACACTCATAAAATTGGTTGCATGCTACTCTAAATCATATGGTGAGTAAAATAATTTTTACCATGTTTGCACAGACTAGTTTTCAGAAAAATTCAACACTACACCCTCTTGAACTGAATGCATTACTTTCTATTCTATGGATTTTGAGATATGGATGTGTACATAACTACTCAGGGTGAGATGGAACTAAATAGATATTGCATGTCTAGTACTGAGCAATGGAATACTCAAAGGCAAGCTGAATTCAGGAACCTGCTTCATAACATTTAGAGTGGAAATGCCGATATTTTTGATTAGTTCTGTAAACGCAACAGTTCCATTGTGTACAAAACGTAAAGAAACAGAAGGTCACTTCTCGCACACTCACAAAATTGGTTGCATGCTACTCTAAAACATATGGTGAGTAAAATAATTTTTACATCATGTTTGCACAGACTAGTTTTCAGAAAAATTCAACACTACACTCTCTTGAGCCGAATGCATTACTTTCTATTCTATGCATTTTCAGATATGGATGTGTACATCACTACTCAGGGTGAGATGGAACTATATAGATATTGCATGTCTTCGACTCAGAGACATGAAATACTTAAACGCAAGCTGAATTCAAGAACCTACCCCATAACATTTAGAGTGGAATCGCCAATATCTTTGTTTAGTTTTGTAAACGCAAATGTTCCATTATGTACAAAAGGTAATGAAACAGAAGGTCATTTCTCGCACACATAGAAAATTGGTTGCATGCTACTCTAAATCATATGGTAAGTAAAATAATAAGGAAGGTTAACATGAAGTTAGCAAATAGTAGTTTTCAGCAAAATTCAACACTACACTCTCTTGAGCCGAATGCATTACTTTCTATTCTATGCATCTTGTGATATGGATGTGTACATAACTACTCAGGGTGAGATGGAACTAAATAGATATTGCATGTCTAGTACTGAGCAATGGAATACTCAAAGGCAAGCTGAATTCAGGAACATGCTTTATATCATTTAGAGTGGAAAAGCCAATATTTTTGTTTAGTTCTGTAAACGCGAATGTTCCATTGTGTACAAAAGGTGAGTTACAGAAAGCAACTCCTGGAAATTTTGTAGCACACTGATAAAATTGGTTGTATACTACTCTAAAACATATGGTGAGTAAAATAATTTTTACATCATGTTTGCACAGACTAGTTTTCAGAAAAATTCAACACTACACTCTCTTGAGCCGAATGCATTACTTTCTATTCTATGCATCTTGTGATATGGATGTGTACATAACTACTCAGGGTGAGATGGAACTAAATAGATATTGCATGTCTAGTACTGAGCAATGGAATACTCAAAGGCAAGCTGAATTCAGGAACATGCTTTATATCATTTAGAGTGGAAAAGCCAATATTTTTGTTTAGTTCTGTAAACGCGAATGTTCCATTGTGTACAAAAGGTGAGTTACAGAAAGCAACTCCCGGAAATTTTGTAGCACACTGATAAAATTGGTTGTATACTACTCTAAATCATATGGTAAGTAAAATAATAAGGTTAACATCAAGTTAGCAAATAGTAGTTTTCAGCAAAATTGAAATCTACACACTATACAGCTGAATGCATTACTTTCTGTACTATGCATTTTGAGATCTGGATGTGTTCAGAACTACTGAGGATCAGCTGGAATTGTATCGATATTGCATGTCTACTTACAGAGCAATGGAATACTCAAAGGCAAGCTGAATTCAGGAACCTGCTTCATAACATTTAGAGTGGAAATGCCGATATTTTTGATTAGTTCTGTAAACGCAACAGTTCCATTGTGTACAAAACGTAAAGAAACAGAAGGTCACTTCTCGCACACTCACAAAATTGGTTGCATGCTACTCTAAAACATATGGTGAGTAAAATAATTTTTACATCATGTTTGCACAGACTAGTTTTCAGAAAAATTCAACACTACACTCTCTTGAGCCGAATGCATTACCTTCTATTCTATGCATTTTCAGATATGGATGTGTACATCACTACTCAGGGTGAGATGGAACTATATAGATATTGCATGTCTTCGACTCAGAGACATGAAATACTTAAACGCAAGCTGAATTCAAGAACCTACCCCATAACATTTAGAGTGGAAACGCCAATATCTTTGTTTAGTATTGTAAACGCAAATGTTCCATTATGTACAAAAGGTAATGAAACAGAAGGTCACTTCTCGCACACTCATAAAATTGATTGCATGCTACTCTAAATCATATGGTAAGTAAAATAATAAGGTTAACATCAAGTTAGCAAATAGTAGTTTTCAGCAAAATTCAAATCTACACTCTATTCAGCTGAATGCATTACTTTCTGTACTCTGCATTTTGTGATCTGGATGTGTACAGAACTACTGAGGATCAGCTGGAATTGTATCAATATTGCATGTGTACTACAGAGCAATGGAATACTCAAAGGCAAGCTGAATTCCAGAACCTGCTTCATAACATTTAGTGTGGAAACGCCAATATCTTTGTTTAGTTCTGTAAATGCAAATGTTCCATTGTGTACAAAAGGTAATGAAACAGAAGTTCACTTCTCGCACACTCATAAAATTGGTTGCATGCTACGGTAAATCATATGGTGAGTAAAATAATTTTTACCATGTTTGCACAGACTAGTTTTCAGAAAAATTCAACACTACACCCTCTTGAACTGAATGCATTACTTTCTATTCTATGGATTTTGAGATATGGATGTGTACATAACTACTCAGGGTGAGATGGAACTAAATAGATATTGCATGTCTAGTACTGAGCAATGGAATACTCAAAGGCAAGCTGAATTCAGGAACATGCTTTATATCATTTAGAGTGGAAAAGCCAATATTTTTGTTTAGTTCTGTAAACGCGAATGTTCCGTTTTGTACAAAAGGTGAGTTACAGAAAGCAACTCCTGGAAATTTTGTAGCACACTGATAAAATTGGTTGTATACTACTCTAAATCATATGGTAAGTAAAATAATAAGGTTAACATCAAGTTAGCAAATAGTAGTTTTCAGCAAAATTGAAATCTACACTCTATTCAGCTGAATGCATTACTTTCTGTACTTTGCATTTTGAGATCTGGATGTGTTCAGAACTACTGAGCATCAGCTGGAATTGTATCGATATTGCATGTCTACTTACAGAGCAATGGAATACTCAAAGGCAAGCTGAATTCAGGAACCTGCTTCATAACATTTAGAGTGGAAATGCCGATATTTTTGATTAGTTCTGTAAACGCAACAGTTCCATTGTGTACAAAAGGTAAAGAAACAGAAGGTCACTTCTCGCACACTCACAAAATTGGTTGCATGCTACTCTAAAACATATGGTGAGTAAAATAATTTTTACATCATGTTTGCACAGACTAGTTTTCAGAAAAATTCAACACTACACTCTCTTGAGCCGAATGCATTACTTTCTATTCTATGCATTTTGAGATATGGATGTGTACATCACTACTCAGGGTGAGATGGAACTATATAGATATTGCATGTCTTCGACTCAGAGACATGAAATACTTAAACGCAAGCTGAATTCAAGAACCTACCCCATAACATTTAGAGTGGAATCGCCAATATCTTTGTTTAGTTTTGTAAACGCAAATGTTCCATTATGTACAAAAGGTAAAGAAACAGAAGGTCACTTCTCGCACACTCACAAAATTGGTTGCATGCTACTCTAAAACATATGGTGAGTAAAATAATTTTTACATCATGTTTGCACAGACTAGTTTTCAGAAAAATTCAACACTACACTCTCTTGAGCCGAATGCATTACTTTCTATTCTATGCATTTTCAGATATGGATGTGTACATCACTACTCAGGGTGAGATGGAACTATATAGATATTGCATGTCTTCGACTCAGAGACATGAAATACTTAAACGCAAGCTGAATTCAAGAACCTACCCCATAACATTTAGAGTGGAAACGCCAATATCTTTGTTTAGTATTGTAAACGCAAATGTTCCATTATGTACAAAAGGTAATGAAACAGAAGGTCACTTCTCGCACACTCATAAAATTGATTGCATGCTACTCTAAATCATATGGTAAGTAAAATAATAAGGTTAACATCAAGTTAGCAAATAGTAGTTTTCAGCAAAATTCAAATCTACACTCTATTCAGCTGAATGCATTACTTTCTGTACTCTGCATTTTGTGATCTGGATGTGTACAGAACTACTGAGGATCAGCTGGAATTGTATCGATATTGCATGTCTACTACAGAGCAATGGAATACTCAAAGGCAAGCTGAATTCAGGAACCTGCTTCATAACATTTAGTGTGGAAACGCCAATATCTTTGTTTAGTTCTGTAAATGCAAATGTTCCATTGTGTACAAAAGGTAATGAAACAGAAGTTCACTTCTCGCACACTCATAAAATTGGTTGCATGGAACTCTAAATCATATCGTGAGTAAAACAATGTTTACATCATGTTAGCACAGACTAGTTTTCAGAAAAATTCAACACTACACCCTCTTGAACTGAATGCATTACTTTCTATTCTATGGATTTTGAGATATGGATGTGTACATAACTACTCAGGGTGAGATGGAACTAAATAGATATTGCATGTCTAGTACTGAGCAATGGAATACTCAAAGGCAAGCTGAATTCAGGAACATGCTTTATATCATTTAGAGTGGAAAAGCCAATATTTTTGTTTAGTTCTGTAAACGCGAATGTTCCGTTGTGTACAAAAGGTGAGTTACAGAAAGCAACTCCTGGAAATTTTGTAGCACACTGATAAAATTGGTTGTATACTACTCTAAATCATATGGTAAGTAAAATAATAAGGTTAACATCAAGTTAGCAAATAGTAGTTTTCAGCAAAATTGAAATCTACACTCTATTCAGCTGAATGCATTACTTTCTGTACTTTGCATTTTGAGATCTGGATGTGTTCAGAACTACTGAGGATCAGCTGGAATTGTATCGATATTGCATGTCTACTTACAGAGCAATGGAATACTCAAAGGCAAGCTGAATTCAGGAACCTGCTTCATAACATTTAGAGTGGAAATGCCGATATTTTTGATTAGTTCTGTAAACGCAACAGTTCCATTGTGTACAAAACGTAAAGAAACAGAAGGTCACTTCTCGCACACTCACAAAATTGGTTGCATGCTACTCTAAAACATATGGTGAGTAAAATAATTTTTACATCATGTTTGCACAGACTAGTTTTCAGAAAAATTCAACACTACACTCTCTTGAGCCGAATGCATTACTTTCTATTCTATGCATTTTCAGATATGGATGTGTACATCACTACTCAGGGTGAGATGGAACTATATAGATATTGCATGTCTTCGACTCAGAGACATGAAATACTTAAACGCAAGCTGAATTCAAGAACCTACCCCATAACATTTAGAGTGGAATCGCCAATATCTTTGTTTAGTTCTGTAAATGCAAATGTTCCATTGTGTACAAAAGGTAATGAAACAGAAGTTCACTTCTCGCACACTCATAAAATTGGTTGCATGCTACGGTAAATCATATGGTGAGTAAAATAATTTTTACCATGTTTGCACAGACTAGTTTTCAGAAAAATTCAACACTACACCCTCTTGAACTGAATGCATTACTTTCTATTCTATGGATTTTGAGATATGGATGTGTACATAACTACTCAGGGTGAGATGGAACTAAATAGATATTGCATGTCTAGTACTGAGCAATGGAATACTCAAAGGCAAGCTGAATTCAGGAACATGCTTTATATCATTTAGAGTGGAAAAGCCAATATTTTTGTTTAGTTCTGTAAACGCGAATGTTCCGTTTTGTACAAAAGGTGAGTTACAGAAAGCAACTCCTGGAAATTTTGTAGCACACTGATAAAATTGGTTGTATACTACTCTAAATCATATGGTAAGTAAAATAATAAGGTTAACATCAAGTTAGCAAATAGTAGTTTTCAGCAAAATTGAAATCTACACTCTATTCAGCTGAATGCATTACTTTCTGTACTTTGCATTTTGAGATCTGGATGTGTTCAGAACTACTGAGCATCAGCTGGAATTGTATCGATATTGCATGTCTACTTACAGAGCAATGGAATACTCAAAGGCAAGCTGAATTCAGGAACCTGCTTCATAACATTTAGAGTGGAAATGCCGATATTTTTGATTAGTTCTGTAAACGCAACAGTTCCATTGTGTACAAAAGGTAAAGAAACAGAAGGTCACTTCTCGCACACTCACAAAATTGGTTGCATGCTACTCTAAAACATATGGTGAGTAAAATAATTTTTACATCATGTTTGCACAGACTAGTTTTCAGAAAAATTCAACACTACACTCTCTTGAGCCGAATGCATTACTTTCTATTCTATGCATTTTGAGATATGGATGTGTACATCACTACTCAGGGTGAGATGGAACTATATAGATATTGCATGTCTTCGACTCAGAGACATGAAATACTTAAACGCAAGCTGAATTCAAGAACCTACCCCATAACATTTAGAGTGGAAACGCCAATATCTTTGTTTAGTATTGTAAACGCAAATGTTCCATTATGTACAAAAGGTAATGAAACAGAAGGTCACTTCTCGCACACTCATAAAATTGATTGCATGCTACTCTAAATCATATGGTAAGTAAAATAATAAGGTTAACATCAAGTTAGCAAATAGTAGTTTTCAGCAAAATTCAAATCTACACTCTATTCAGCTGAATGCATTACTTTCTGTACTCTGCATTTTGTGATCTGGATGTGTACAGAACTACTGAGGATCAGCTGGAATTGTATCGATATTGCATGTCTACTACAGAGCAATGGAATACTCAAAGGCAAGCTGAATTCAGGAACCTGCTTCATAACATTTAGAGTGGAAATGCCGATATTTTTGATTAGTTCTGTAAACGCAACAGTTCCATTGTGTACAAAACGTAAAGAAACAGAAGGTCACTTCTCGCACACTCACAAAATTGGTTGCATGCTACTCTAAAACATATGGTGAGTAAAATAATTTTTACATCATGTTTGCACAGACTAGTTTTCAGAAAAATTCAACACTACACTCTCTTGAGCCGAATGCATTACTTTCTATTCTATGCATTTTCAGATATGGATGTGTACATCACTACTCAGGGTGAGATGGAACTATATAGATATTGCATGTCTTCGACTCAGAGACATGAAATACTTAAACGCAAGCTGAATTCAAGAACCTACCCCATAACATTTAGAGTGGAATCGCCAATATCTTTGTTTAGTTTTGTAAACGCAAATGTTCCATTATGTACAAAAGGTAATGAAACAGAAGGTCATTTCTCGCACACATAGAAAATTGGTTGCATGCTACTCTAAATCATATGGTAAGTAAAATAATAAGGAAGGTTAACATGAAGTTAGCAAATAGTAGTTTTCAGCAAAATTCAACACTACACTCTTTTGAGCCGAATGCATTACTTTCTTTTCTATGCATCTTGTCATATGGATGTGTACATAACTACTCGGGGTGAGATGGAACTAAATAGATATTGCATGTCTAGTACTGAGCAATGGAATACTCAAAGGCAAGCTGAATTCAGGAACATGCTTTATATCATTTAGAGTGGAAAAGCCAATATTTTTGTTTAGTTCTGTAAACGCGAATGTTCCATTGTGTACAAAAGGTGAGTTACAGAAAGCAACTCCTGGAAATTTTGTAGCACACTGATAAAATTGGTTGTATACTACTCTAAAACATATGGTGAGTAAAATAATTTTTACATCATGTTTGCACAGACTAGTTTTCAGAAAAATTCAACACTACACTCTCTTGAGCCGAATGCATTACTTTCTATTCTATGCATCTTGTGATATGGATGTGTACATAACTAAGGGTGAGATGGAACTAAATAGATATTGCATGTCTTCGACTCAGAGACATGAAATACTTAAACGCAAGCTGAATTCAAGAACCTACCCCATAACATTTAGAGTGGAATCGCCAATATCTTTGTTTAGTATTGTAAACGCAAATGTTCCATTATGTACAAAAGGTAATGAAACAGAAGGTCATTTCTCGGACACATAGAAAATTGGTTGCATGCTACTCTAAATCATATGGTAAGTAAAATAATAAGGTTAACATCAAGTTAGCAAATAGTAGTTTTCAGCAAAATTCAAATCTTCACACACTTGAGCCGAATGCATTACTTTCTGTACTATGCATTTTGAGATCTGGGTGTGTACAGAACTACTGAGAATCAGCTGGAATTGTATCAATATTGCATGTGTACTACAGAGCAATGGAATACTCAAAGGCAAGCTGAATTCCAGAACCTGCTTTATAACATTTAGTGTGGAAACGCCAATATCTTTGTTTAGTTCTGTAAATGCAAATGTTCCATTGTGTACAAAAGGTAATGAAACAGAAGTTCACTTCTCGCACACTCATAAAATTGGTTGCATGCTACTCTAAATCATATGGTGAGTAAAATAATTTTTACCATGTTTGCACAAACTAGTTTTCAGAAAAATTCAACACTACACCCTCTTGAACTGAATGCATTACTTTCTATTCTATGGATTTTGAGATATGGATGTGTACATAACTACTCAGGGTGAGATGGAACTAAATAGATATTGCATGTCTAGTACTGAGCAATGGAATACTCAAAGGCAAGCTGAATTCAGGAACATGCTTTATATCATTTAGAGTGGAAAAGCCAATATTTTTGTTTAGTTCTGTAAACGCGAATGTTCCGTTGTGTACAAAAGGTGAGTTACAGAAAGCAACTCCTGGAAATTTTGTAGCACACTGATAAAATTGGTTGTATACTACTCTAAATCATATGGTAAGTAAAATAATAAGGTTAACATCAAGTTAGCAAATAGTAGTTTTCAGCAAAATTGAAATCTACACTCTATTCAGCTGAATGCATTACTTTCTGTACTTTGCATTTTGAGATCTGGATGTGTTCAGAACTACTGAGGATCAGCTGGAATTGTATCGATATTGCATGTCTACTTACAGAGCAATGGAATACTCAAAGGCAAGCTGAATTCAGGAACCTGCTTCATAACATTTAGAGTGGAAATGCCGATATTTTTGATTAGTTCTGTAAACGCAACAGTTCCATTGTGTACAAAAGGTAAAGAAACAGAAGGTCACTTCTCGCACACTCACAAAATTGGTTGCATGCTACTCTAAAACATATGGTGAGTAAAATAATTTTTACATCATGTTTGCACAGACTAGTTTTCAGAAAAATTCAACACTACACTCTCTTGAGCCGAATGCATTACTTTCTATTCTATGCATTTTGAGATATGGATGTGTACATCACTACTCAGGGTGAGATGGAACTATATAGATATTGCATGTCTTCGACTCAGAGACATGAAATACTTAAACGCAAGCTGAATTCAAGAACCTACCCCATAACATTTAGAGTGGAAACGCCAATATCTTTGTTTAGTATTGTAAACGCAAATGTTCCATTATGTACAAAAGGTAATGAAACAGAAGGTCACTTTTCGCACACTCATAAAATTGATTGCATGCTACTCTAAATCATATGGTAAGTAAAATAATAAGGTTAACATCAAGTTAGCAAATAGTAGTTTTCAGCAAAATTCAAATCTACACTCTACTCAGCTGAATGCATTACTTTCTGTACTCTGCATTTTGTGATCTGGATGTGTACAGAACTACTGAGGATCAGCTGGAATTGTATCGATATTGCATGTCTACTACAGAGCAATGGAATACTCAAAGGCAAGCTGAATTCAGGAACCTGCTTCATAACATTTAGTGTGGAAACGCAAATATCTTTGTTTAGTTCTGTAAACGCGAATGTTCCATTGTGTACAAAAGGTGAGTTACAGAAAGCAACTCCTGGAAATTTTGTAGCACACTGATAAAATTGGTTGTATACTACTCTAAAACATATGGTGAGTAAAATAATTTTTACATCATGTTTGCACAGACTAGTTTTCAGAAAAATTCAACAATACTTTCTCTTGAGCCGAATGCATTACTTTCTATTCTATGCATCTTGTGATATGGATGTGTACATAACTACTCAGGGTGAGATGGAACTAAATAGATATTGCATGTCTAGTACTGAGCAATGGAATACTCAAAGGCAAGCTGAATTCAGGAACATGCTTTATATCATTTAGAGTGGAAAAGCCAATATTTTTGTTTAGTTCTGTAAACGCGAATGTTCCATTGTGTACAAAAGGTGAGTTACAGAAAGCAACTCCCGGAAATTTTGTAGCACACTGATAAAATTGGTTGTATACTACTCTAAATCATATGGTAAGTAAAATAATAAGGTTAACATCAAGTTAGCAAATAGTAGTTTTCAGCAAAATTGAAATCTACACACTATACAGCTGAATGCATTACTTTCTGTACTATGCATTTTGAGATCTGGATGTGTTCAGAACTACTGAGGATCAGCTGGAATTGTATCGATATTGCATGTCTACTTACAGAGCAATGGAATACTCAAAGGCAAGCTGAATTCAGGAACCTGCTTCATAACATTTAGAGTGGAAATGCCGATATTTTTGATTAGTTCTGTAAACGCAACAGTTCCATTGTGTACAAAAGGTAAAGAAACAGAAGGTCACTTCTCGCACACTCACAAAATTGGTTGCATGCTACTCTAAAACATATGGTGAGTAAAATAATTTTTACATCATGTTTGCACAGACTAGTTTTCAGAAAAATTCAACACTACACTCTCTTGAGCCGAATGCATTACTTTCTATTCTATGCATTTTCAGATATGGATGTGTACATCACTACTCAGGGTGAGATGGAACTATATAGATATTGCATGTCTTCGACTCAGAGACATGAAATACTTAAACGCAAGCTGAATTCAAGAACCTACCCCATAACATTTAGAGTGGAAACGCCAATATCTTTGTTTAGTATTGTAAACGCAAATGTTCCATTATGTACAAAAGGTAATGAAACAGAAGGTCACTTCTCGCACACTCATAAAATTGATTGCATGCTACTCTAAATCATATGGTAAGTAAAATAATAAGGTTAACATCAAGTTAGCAAATAGTAGTTTTCAGCAAAATTCAAATCTACACTCTATTCAGCTGAATGCATTACTTTCTGTACTCTGCATTTTGTGATCTGGATGTGTACAGAACTACTGAGGATCAGCTGGAATTGTATCGATATTGCATGTCTACTACAGAGCAATGGAATACTCAAAGGCAAGCTGAATTCAGGAACCTGCTTCATAACATTTAGTGTGGAAACGCCAATATCTTTGTTTAGTTCTGTAAATGCAAATGTTCCATTGTGTACAAAAGGTAATGAAACAGAAGTTCACTTCTCGCACACTCATAAAATTGGTTGCATGGAACTCTAAATCATATCGTGAGTAAAACAATGTTTACATCATGTTAGCACAGACTAGTTTTCAGAAAAATTCAACACTACACCCTCTTGAACTGAATGCATTACTTTCTATTCTATGGATTTTGAGATATGGATGTGTACATAACTACTCAGGGTGAGATGGAACTAAATAGATATTGCATGTCTAGTACTGAGCAATGGAATACTCAAAGGCAAGCTGAATTCAGGAACATGCTTTATATCATTTAGAGTGGAAAAGCCAATATTTTTGTTTAGTTCTGTAAACGCGAATGTTCCGTTGTGTACAAAAGGTGAGTTACAGAAAGCAACTCCTGGAAATTTTGTAGCACACTGATAAAATTGGTTGTATACTACTCTAAATCATATGGTAAGTAAAATAATAAGGTTAACATCAAGTTAGCAAATAGTAGTTTTCAGCAAAATTGAAATCTACACTCTATTCAGCTGAATGCATTACTTTCTGTACTTTGCATTTTGAGATCTGGATGTGTTCAGAACTACTGAGGATCAGCTGGAATTGTATCGATATTGCATGTCTACTTACAGAGCAATGGAATACTCAAAGGCAAGCTGAATTCAGGAACCTGCTTCATAACATTTAGAGTGGAAATGCCGATATTTTTGATTAGTTCTGTAAACGCAACAGTTCCATTGTGTACAAAACGTAAAGAAACAGAAGGTCACTTCTCGCACACTCACAAAATTGGTTGCATGCTACTCTAAAACATATGGTGAGTAAAATAATTTTTACATCATGTTTGCACAGACTAGTTTTCAGAAAAATTCAACACTACACTCTCTTGAGCCGAATGCATTACTTTCTATTCTATGCATTTTCAGATATGGATGTGTACATCACTACTCAGGGTGAGATGGAACTATATAGATATTGCATGTCTTCGACTCAGAGACATGAAATACTTAAACGCAAGCTGAATTCAAGAACCTACCCCATAACATTTAGAGTGGAATCGCCAATATCTTTGTTTAGTTTTGTAAACGCAAATGTTCCATTATGTACAAAAGGTAATGAAACAGAAGGTCATTTCCCGCACACATAGAAAATTGGTTGCATGCTACTCTAAATCATATGGTAAGTAAAATAATAAGGTTAACATCAAGTTAGCAAATAGTAGTTTTCAGCAAAATTCAAATCTTCACACTCTTGAGCCGAATGCATTACTTTCTATTCTATGCATCTTGTGATATGGATGTGTACATAACTACTCAGGGTGAGATGGAACTAAATAGATATTGCATGTCTAGTACTGAGCAATGGAATACTCAAAGGCAAGCTGAATTCAGGAACATGCTTTATATCATTTAGAGTGGAAAAGCCAATATTTTTGTTTAGTTCTGTAAACGCGAATGTTCCATTGTGTACAAAAGGTGAGTTACAGAAAGCAACTCCTGGAAATTTTGTAGCACACTGATAAAATTGGTTGTATACTACTCTAAAACATATGGTGAGTAAAATAATTTTTACATCATGTTTGCACAGACTAGTTTTCAGAAAAATTCAACACTACACTCTCTTGAGCCGAATGCATTACTTTCTATTCTATGCATCTTGTGATATGGATGTGTACATAACTACTCAGGGTGAGATGGAACTAAATAGATATTGCATGTCTTCGACTCAGAGACATGAAATACTTAAACGCAAGCTGAATTCAAGAACCTACCCCATAACATTTAGAGTGGAATCGCCAATATCTTTGTTTAGTATTGTAAACGCAAATGTTCCATTATGTACAAAAGGTAATGAAACAGAAGGTCATTTCTCGCACACATAGAAAATTGGTTGCATGCTACTCTAAATCATATGGTAAGTAAAATAATAAGGTTAACATCAAGTTAGCAAATAGTAGTTTTCAGCAAAATTCAAATCTTCACACACTTGAGCCGAATGCATTACTTTCTGTACTATGCATTTTGAGATCTGGGTGTGTACAGAACTACTGAGAATCAGCTGGAATTGTATCAATATTGCATGTGTACTACAGAGCAATGGAATACTCAAAGGCAAGCTGAATTCCAGAACCTGCTTTATAACATTTAGTGTGGAAACGCCAATATCTTTGTTTAGTTCTGTAAATGCAAATGTTCCATTGTGTACAAAAGGTAATGAAACAGAAGTTCACTTCTCGCACACTCATAAAATTGGTTGCATGCTACGGTAAATCATATGGTGAGTAAAATAATTTTTACCATGTTTGCACAGACTAGTTTTCAGAAAAATTCAACACTACACCCTCTTGAACTGAATGCATTACTTTCTATTCTATGGATTTTGAGATATGGATGTGTACATAACTACTCAGGGTGAGATGGAACTAAATAGATATTGCATGTCTAGTACTGAGCAATGGAATACTCAAAGGCAAGCTGAATTCAGGAACATGCTTTATATCATTTAGAGTGGAAAAGCCAATATTTTTGTTTAGTTCTGTAAACGCGAATGTTCCGTTTTGTACAAAAGGTGAGTTACAGAAAGCAACTCCTGGAAATTTTGTAGCACACTGATAAAATTGGTTGTATACTACTCTAAATCATATGGTAAGTAAAATAATAAGGTTAACATCAAGTTAGCAAATAGTAGTTTTCAGCAAAATTGAAATCTACACTCTATTCAGCTGAATGCATTACTTTCTGTACTTTGCATTTTGAGATCTGGATGTGTTCAGAACTACTGAGCATCAGCTGGAATTGTATCGATATTGCATGTCTACTTACAGAGCAATGGAATACTCAAAGGCAAGCTGAATTCAGGAACCTGCTTCATAACATTTAGAGTGGAAATGCCGATATTTTTGATTAGTTCTGTAAACGCAACAGTTCCATTGTGTACAAAAGGTAAAGAAACAGAAGGTCACTTCTCGCACACTCACAAAATTGGTTGCATGCTACTCTAAAACATATGGTGAGTAAAATAATTTTTACATCATGTTTGCACAGACTAGTTTTCAGAAAAATTCAACACTACACTCTCTTGAGCCGAATGCATTACTTTCTATTCTATGCATTTTGAGATATGGATGTGTACATCACTACTCAGGGTGAGATGGAACTATATAGATATTGCATGTCTTCGACTCAGAGACATGAAATACTTAAACGCAAGCTGAATTCAAGAACCTACCCCATAACATTTAGAGTGGAAACACCAATATCTTTGTTTAGTATTGTAAACGCAAATGTTCCATTATGTACAAAAGGTAATGAAACAGAAGGTCACTTCTCGCACACTCATAAAATTGATTGCATGCTACTCTAAATCATATGGTAAGTAAAATAATAAGGTTAACATCAAGTTAGCAAATAGTAGTTTTCAGCAAAATTCAAATCTACACTCTATTCAGCTGAATGCATTACTTTCTGTACTCTGCATTTTGTGATCTGGATGTGTACAGAACTACTGAGGATCAGCTGGAATTGTATCGATATTGCATGTCTACTACAGAGCAATGGAATACTCAAAGGCAAGCTGAATTCAGGAACCTGCTTCATAACATTTAGTGTGGAAACGCAAATATCTTTGTTTAGTTCTGTAAACGCGAATGTTCCATTGTGTACAAAAGGTGAGTTACAGAAAGCAACTCCTGGAAATTTTGTAGCACACTGATAAAATTGTTTGTATACTACTCTAAAACATATGGTGAGTAAAATAATTTTTACATCATGTTTGCACAGACTAGTTTTCAGAAAAATTCAACACTACACTCTCTTGAGCCGAATGCATTACTTTCTATTCTATGCATTTTGAGATATGGATGTGTACATCACTACTCAGGGTGAGATGGAACTATATAGATATTGCATGTCTTCGACTCAGAGATATGAAATACTTAAACGCAAGCTGAATTCAAGAACCTACCCCATAACATTTAGAGTGGAAACGCCAATATCTTTGTTTAGTATTGAAAACGCAAATGTTCCATTATGTACAAAAGGTAATGAAACAGAAGGTCATTTCTCGCACACATAGAAAATTGGTTGCATGCTACTCTAAATCATATGGTAAGTAAAATAATAAGGTTAACATCAAGTTAGCAAATAGTAGTTTTCAGCAAAATTCAAATCTTCACACACTTGAGCCGAATGCATTACTTTCTGTACTATGCATTTTGAGATCTGGGTGTGTACAGAACTACTGAGAATCAGCTGGAATTGTATCAATATTGCATGTGTACTACAGAGCAATGGAATACTCAAAGGCAAGCTGAATTCCAGAACCTGCTTTATAACATTTAGTGTGGAAACGCCAATATCTTTGTTTAGTTCTGTAAATGCATATGTTCCATTGTGTACAAAAGGTAATGAAACAGAAGTTCACTTCTCGCACACTCATAAAATTGGTTGCATGCTACTCTAAATCATATGGTGAGTAAAATAATTTTTACCATGTTTGCACAGACTAGTTTTCAGAAAAATTCAACACTACACCCTCTTGAACTGAATGCATTACTTTCTATTCTATGGATTTTGAGATATGGATGTGTACATAACTACTCAGGGTGAGATGGAACTAAATAGATATTGCATGTCTAGTACTGAGCAATGGAATACTCAAAGGCAAGCTGAATTCAGGAACCTGCTTCATAACATTTAGAGTGGAAATGCCGATATTTTTGATTAGTTCTGTAAACGCAACAGTTCCATTGTGTACAAAACGTAAAGAAACAGAAGGTCACTTCTCGCACACTCACAAAATTGGTTGCATGCTACTCTAAAACATATGGTGAGTAAAATAATTTTTACATCATGTTTGCACAGACTAGTTTTCAGAAAAATTCAACACTACACTCTCTTGAGCCGAATGCATTACTTTCTATTCTATGCATTTTCAGATATGGATGTGTACATCACTACTCAGGGTGAGATGGAACTATATAGATATTGCATGTCTTCGACTCAGAGACATGAAATACTTAAACGCAAGCTGAATTCAAGAACCTACCCCATAACATTTAGAGTGGAATCGCCAATATCTTTGTTTAGTTTTGTAAACGCAAATGTTCCATTATGTACAAAAGGTAATGAAACAGAAGGTCATTTCTCGCACACATAGAAAATTGGTTGCATGCTACTCTAAATCATATGGTAAGTAAAATAATAAGGAAGGTTAACATGAAGTTAGCAAATAGTAGTTTTCAGCAAAATTCAACACTACACTCTCTTGAGCCGAATGCATTACTTTCTATTCTATGCATCTTGTGATATGGATGTGTACATAACTACTCAGGGTGAGATGGAACTAAATAGATATTGCATGTCTAGTACTGAGCAATGGAATACTCAAAGGCAAGCTGAATTCAGGAACATGCTTTATATCATTTAGAGTGGAAAAGCCAATATTTTTGTTTAGTTCTGTAAACGCGAATGTTCCATTGTGTACAAAAGGTGAGTTACAGAAAGCAACTCCTGGAAATTTTGTAGCACACTGATAAAATTGGTTGTATACTACTCTAAAACATATGGTGAGTAAAATAATTTTTACATCATGTTTGCACAGACTAGTTTTCAGAAAAATTCAACACTACACTCTCTTGAGCCGAATGCATTACTTTCTATTCTATGCATCTTGTGATATGGATGTGTACATAACTACTCAGGGTGAGATAGAACTAAATAGATATTGCATGTCTTCGACTCAGAGACATGAAATACTTAAACGCAAGCTGAATTCAAGAACCTACCCCATAACATTTAGAGTGGAATCGCCAATATCTTTGTTTAGTATTGTAAACGCAAATGTTACATTATGTACAAAAGGTAATGAAACAGAAGGTCATTTCTCGCACACATAGAAAATTGGTTGCATGCTACTCTAAATCATATGGTAAGTAAAATAATAAGGTTAACATCAAGTTAGCAAATAGTAGTTTTCAGCAAAATTCAAATCTTCACACTCTTGAGCCGAATGCATTACTTTCTATTCTATGCATCTTGTGATATGGATGTGTACATAACTACTCAGGGTGAGATGGAACTAAATAGATATTGCATGTCTAGTACTGAGCAATGGAATACTCAAAGGCAAGCTGAATTCAGGAACATGCTTTATATCATTTAGAGTGGAAAAGCCAATATTTTTGTTTAGTTCTGTAAACGCGAATGTTCCATTGTGTACAAAAGGTGAGTTACAGAAAGCAACTCCTGGAAATTTTGTAGCACACTGATAAAATTGGTTGTATACTACTCTAAAACATATGGTGAGTAAAATAATTTTTACATCATGTTTGCACAGACTAGTTTTCAGAAAAATTCAACAATACTCTCTCTTGAGCCGAATGCATTACTTTCTATTCTATGCATCCTGTGATATGGATGTGTACATAACTACTCAGGGTGAGATGGAACTAAATAGATATTGCATGTCTTCGACTCAGAGACATGAAATACTTAAACGCAAGCTGAATTCAACAACCTACCCCATAACATTTAGAGTGGAATCGCCAATATCTTTGTTTAGTATTGTAAACGCAAATGTTCCATTATGTACAAAAGGTAATGAAACAGAAGGTCATTTCTCGCACACATAGAAAATTGGTTGCATGCTACTCTAAATCATATGGTAAGTAAAATAATAAGGTTAACATCAAGTTAGCAAATAGTAGTTTTCAGCAAAATTCAAATCTACACTCTATTCAGCTGAATGCATTACTTTCTGTACTTTGCATTTTGAGATCTGGATGTGTTCAGAACTACTGAGGATCAGCTGGAATTGTATCGATATTGCATGTCTACTTACAGAGCAATGGAATACTCAAAGGCAAGCTGAATTCAGGAACCTGCTTCATAACATTTAGAGTGGAAATGCCGATATTTTTGATTAGTTCTGTAAACGAAACAGTTCCATTGTGTACAAAAGGTAAAGAAACAGAAGGTCACTTCTCGCACACTCACAAAATTGGTTGCATGCTACTCTAAAACATATGGTGAGTAAAATAATTTTTACATCATGTTTGCACAGACTAGTTTTCAGAAAAATTCAACACTACACTCTCTTGAGCCGAATGCATTACTTTCTATTCTATGCATTTTGAGATATGGATGTGTACATCACTACTCAGGGTGAGATGGAACTATATAGATATTGCATGTCTTCGACTCAGAGACATGAAATACTTAAACGCAAGCTGAATTCAAGAACCTACCCCATAACATTTAGAGTGGAATCGCCAATATCTTTGTTTAGTTTTGTAAATGCAAATGTTCCATTATGTACAAAAGGTAATGAAACAGAAGGTCATTTCCCGCACACATAGAAAATTGGTTGCATGCTACTCTAAATCATATGGTAAGTAAAATAATAAGGTTAACATCAAGTTAGCAAATAGTAGTTTTCAGCAAAATTCAAATCTTCACACTCTTGAGCCGAATGCATTACTTTCTATTCTATGCATCTTGTGATATGGATGTGTACATAACTACTCAGGGTGAGATGGAACTAAATAGATATTGCATGTCTAGTACTGAGCAATGGAATACTCAAAGGCAAGCTGAATTCAGGAACATGCTTTATATCATTTAGAGTGGAAAAGCCAATATTTTTGTTTAGTTCTGTAAACGCGAATGTTCCATTGTGTACAAAAGGTGAGTTACAGAAAGCAACTCCTGGAAATTTTGTAGCACACTGATAAAATTGGTTGTATACTACTCTAAAACATATGGTGAGTAAAATAATTTTTACATCATGTTTGCACAGACTAGTTTTCAGAAAAATTCAACAATACTCTCTCTTGAGCCGAATGCATTACTTTCTATTCTATGCATCCTGTGATATGGATGTGTACATAACTACTCAGGGTGAGATGGAACTAAATAGATATTGCATGTCTTCGACTCAGAGACATGAAATACTTAAACGCAAGCTGAATTCAACAACCTACCCCATAACATTTAGAGTGGAATCGCCAATATCTTTGTTTAGTATTGTAAACGCAAATGTTCCATTATGTACAAAAGGTAATGAAACAGAAGGTCATTTCTCGCACACATAGAAAATTGGTTGCATGCTACTCTAAATCATATGGTAAGTAAAATAATAAGGTTAACATCAAGTTAGCAAATAGTAGTTTTCAGCAAAATTCAAATCTACACTCTATTCAGCTGAATGCATTACTTTCTGTACTTTGCATTTTGAGATCTGGATGTGTTCAGAACTACTGAGGATCAGCTGGAATTGTATCGATATTGCATGTCTACTTACAGAGCAATGGAATACTCAAAGGCAAGCTGAATTCAGGAACCTGCTTCATAACATTTAGAGTGGAAATGCCGATATTTTTGATTAGTTCTGTAAACGAAACAGTTCCATTGTGTACAAAAGGTAAAGAAACAGAAGGTCACTTCTCGCACACTCACAAAATTGGTTGCATGCTACTCTAAAACATATGGTGAGTAAAATAATTTTTACATCATGTTTGCACAGACTAGTTTTCAGAAAAATTCAACACTACACTCTCTTGAGCCGAATGCATTACTTTCTATTCTATGCATTTTGAGATATGGATGTGTACATCACTACTCAGGGTGAGATGGAACTATATAGATATTGCATGTCTTCGACTCAGAGACATGAAATACTTAAACGCAAGCTGAATTCAAGAACCTACCCCATAACATTTAGAGTGGAATCGCCAATATCTTTGTTTAGTTTTGTAAATGCAAATGTTCCATTATGTACAAAAGGTAATGAAACAGAAGGTCATTTCCCGCACACATAGAAAATTGGTTGCATGCTACTCTAAATCATATGGTAAGTAAAATAATAAGGTTAACATCAAGTTAGCAAATAGTAGTTTTCAGCAAAATTCAAATCTTCACACTCTTGAGCCGAATGCATTACTTTCTATTCTATGCATCTTGTGATATGGATGTGTACATAACTACTCAGGGTGAGATGGAACTAAATAGATATTGCATGTCTAGTACTGAGCAATGGAATACTCAAAGGCAAGCTGAATTCAGGAACATGCTTTATATCATTTAGAGTGGAAAAGCCAATATTTTTGTTTAGTTCTGTAAACGCGAATGTTCCATTGTGTACAAAAGGTGAGTTACAGAAAGCAACTCCTGGAAATTTTGTAGCACACTGATAAAATTGGTTGTATACTACTCTAAAACATATGGTGAGTAAAATAATTTTTACATCATGTTTGCACAGACTAGTTTTCAGAAAAATTCAACACTACACTCTCTTGAGCCGAATGCATTACTTTCTATTCTATGCATCTTGTGATATGGATGTGTACATAACTACTCAGGGTGAGATGGAACTAAATAGATATTGCATGTCTTCGACTCAGAGACATGAAATACTTAAACGCAAGCTGAATTCAAGAACCTACCCCATAACATTTAGAGTGGAATCGCCAATATCTTTGTTTAGTATTGTAAACGCAAATGTTACATTATGTACAAAAGGTAATGAAACAGAAGGTCATTTCTCGCACACATAGAAAATTGGTTGCATGCTACTCTAAATCATATGGTAAGTAAAATAATAAGGTTAACATCAAGTTAGCAAATAGTAGTTTTCAGCAAAATTCAACACTACACTCTCTTGAGCGGAATGCATTACTTTCTATTCGATGCATCTTGTGATATGGATGTGTACATAACTACACAGGGTGAGATGGAACTAAATAGATATTGCATGTCTAGTACTGAGCAATGGAATACTCAAAGGCAAGCTGAATTCAGGAACATGCTTTATATCATTTAGAGTGGAAAAGCCAATATTTTTGTTTAGTTCTGTAAACGCGAATGTTCCATTGTGTACAAAAGGTGAGTTACAGAAAGCAACTCCCGGAAATTTTGTAGCACACTGATAAAATTGGTTGTATACTACTCTAAATCATATGGTAAGTAAAATAATAAGGTTAACATCAAGTTAGCAAATAGTAGTTTTCAGCAAAATTCAAATCTACACTCTATTCAGCTGAATGCATTACTTTCTGTACTCTGCATTTTGTGATCTGGATGTGTACAGAACTACTGAGGATCAGCTGGAATTGTATCGATATTGCATGTCTACTACAGAGCAATGGAATACTCAAAGGCAAGCTGAATTCAGGAACCTGCTTCATAACATTTAGTGTGGAAACGCCAATATCTTTGTTTAGTTCTGTAAATGCAAATGTTCCATTGTGTACAAAAGGTAATGAAACAGAAGTTCACTTCTCGCACACTCATAAAATTGGTTGCATGCTACTCTAAATCATATCGTGAGTAAAACAATGTTTACATCATGTTAGCACACACTAGTTTTCAGAAAAATTCAACACTACACCCTCTTGAACCGAATGCATTACTTTCTATTCTATGGATTTTGAGATATTTATGTGTACATAACTACTCAGGGTGAGATGGAACTAAATAGATATTGCATGTCTAGTACTGAGCAATGGAATACTCAAAGGCAAGCTGAATTCAGGAACATGCTTTATATCATTTAGAGTGGAAAAGCCAATATTTTTGTTTAGTTCTGTAAACGCGAATGTTCCATTGTGTACAAAAGGTGAGTTACAGAAAGCAAGTCCTGGAAATTTTGTAGCACACTGATAAAATTGGTTGTATACTACTCTAAAACATATGGTGAGTAAAATAATTTTTACATCATGTTTGCACAGACTAGTTTTCAGAAAAATTCAACAATACTCTCTCTTGAGCCGAATGCATTACTTTCTATTCTATGCATTTTGAGATATGGATGTGTACATCACTACTCAGGGTGAGATGGAACTATATAGATATTGCATGTCTTCGACTCAGAGATATGAAATACTTAAACGCAAGCTGAATTCAAGAACCTACCCCATAACATTTAGAGTGGAAACGCCAATATCTTTGTTTAGTATTGTAAACGCAAATGTTCCATTATGTACAAAAGGTAATGAAACAGAAGGTCACTTCTCGCACACTCATAAAATTGATTGCATGCTACTCTAAATCATATGGTAAGTAAAATAATAAGGTTAACATCAAGTTAGCAAATAGTAGTTTTCAGCAAAATTCAAATCTACACTCTATTCAGCTGAATGCATTACTTTCTGTACTATGCATTTTGAGATCTGGGTGTGTACAGAACTACTGAGAATCAGCTGGAATTGTATCAATATTGCATGTGTACTACAGAGCAATGGAATACTCAAAGGCAAGCTGAATTCCAGAACCTGCTTTATAACATTTAGTGTGGAAACGCCAATATCTTTGTTTAGTTCTGTAAATGCAAATGTTCCATTGTGTACAAAAGGTAATGAAACAGAAGTTCACTTCTCGCACACTCATAAAATTGGTTGCATGCTACTCTAAATCATATGGTGAGTAAAATAATTTTTACATCATGTTTGCACAGACTAGTTTTCAGAAAAATTCAACACTACACCCTCTTGAACTGAATGCATTACTTTCTATTCTATGGATTTTGAGATATGGATGTGTACATAACTACTCAGGGTGAGATGGAACTAAATAGATATTGCATGTCTAGTACTGAGCAATGGAATACTCAAAGGCAAGCTGAATTCAGGAACATGCTTTATATCATTTAGAGTGGAAAAGCCAATATTTTTGTTTAGTTCTGTAAACGCGAATGTTCCGTTGTGTACAAAAGGTGAGTTACAGAAAGCAACTCCTGGAAATTTTGTAGCACACTGATAAAATTGGTTGTATACTACTCTAAATCATATGGTAAGTAAAATAATAAGGTTAACATCAAGTTAGCAAATAGTAGTTTTCAGCAAAATTGAAATCTACACTCTATTCAGCTGAATGCATTACTTTCTGTACTTTGCATTTTGAGATCTGGATGTGTTCAGAACTACTGAGGATCAGCTGGAATTGTATCGATATTGCATGTCTACTTACAGAGCAATGGAATACTCAAAGGCAAGCTGAATTCAGGAACCTGCTTCATAACATTTAGAGTGGAAATGCCGATATTTTTGATTAGTTCTGTAAACGCAACAGTTCCATTGTGTACAAAACGTAAAGAAACAGAAGGTCACTTCTCGCACACTCACAAAATTGGTTGCATGCTACTCTAAAACATATGGTGAGTAAAATAATAAGGTTAACATCAAGTTAGCAAATAGTAGTTTTCAGCAAAATTCAAATCTTCACACTCTTGAGCCGAATGCATTACTTTCTATTCTATGCATCTTGTGATATGGATGTGTACATAACTACTCAGGGTGAGATAGAACTAAATAGATATTGCATGTCTAGTACTGAGCAATGGAATACTCAAAGGCAAGCTGAATTCAGGAACATGCTTTATATCATTTAGAGTGGAAAAGCCAATATTTTTGTTTAGTTCTGTAAACGCGAATGTTCCATTGTGTACAAAAGGTGAGTTACAGAAAGCAACTCCTGGAAATTTTGTAGCACACTGATAAAATTGGTTGTATACTACTCTAAAACATATGGTGAGTAAAATAATTTTTACATCATGTTTGCACAGACTAGTTTTCTGAAAAATTCAACACTACACTCTCTTGAGCCGAATGCATTACTTTCTATTCTATGCATTTTGAGATATGGATGTGTACATCACTACTCAGGGTGAGATGGAACTATATAGATATTGCATGTCTTCGACTCAGAGATATGAAATACTTAAACGCAAGCTGAATTCAAGAACCTACCCCATAACATTTAGAGTGGAAACGCCAATATCTTTGTTTAGTATTGAAAACGCAAATGTTCAATTATGTACAAAAGGTAATGAAACAGAAGGTCACTTCTCGCACACATAAAATTGATTGCATGCTACTCTAAATCATATGGTAAGTAAAATAATAAGGTTAACATCAAGTTATCAAATAGTAGTTTTCAGCAAAATTCAAATCTTCACACACTTGAGCCGAATGCATTACTTTCTGTACTTTGCATTTTGAGATCTGGATGTGTTCAGAACTACTGAGGATCAGCTGGAATTGTATCGATATTGCATGTCTACTTACAGAGCAATGGAATACTCAAAGGCAAGCTGAATTCAGGAACCTGCTTCATAACATTTAGAGTGGAAATGCCGATATTTTTGATTAGTTCTGTAAACGCAACAGTTCCATTGTGTACAAAACGTAAAGAAACAGAAGGTCACTTCTCGCACACTCACAAAATTGGTTGCATGCTACTCTAAAACATATGGTGAGTAAAATAATTTTTACATCATGTTTGCACAGACTAGTTTTCAGAAAAATTCAACACTACACTCTCTTGAGCCGAATGCATTACTTTCTATTCTATGCATCTTGTGATATGGATGTGTACATAACTACTCAGGGTGAGATAGAACTAAATAGATATTGCATGTCTTCGACTCAGAGACATGAAATACTTAAACGCAAGCTGAATTCAAGAACCTACCCCATAACATTTAGAGTCGAATCGCCAATATCTTTGTTTAGTATTGTAAACGCAAATGTTACATTATGTACAAAAGGTAATGAAACAGAAGGTCATTTCTCGCACACATAGAAAATTGGTTGCATGCTACTCTAAATCATATGGTAAGTAAAATAATAAGGTTAACATCAAGTTAGCAAATAGTAGTTTTCAGCAAAATTCAAATCTTCACACTCTTGAGCCGAATGCATTACTTTCTATTCTATGCATCTTGTGATATGGATGTGTACATAACTACTCAGGGTGAGATGGAACTAAATAGATATTGCATGTCTAGTACTGAGCAATGGAATACTCAAAGGCAAGCTGAATTCAGGAACATGCTTTATATCATTTAGAGTGGAAAAGCCAATATTTTTGTTTAGTTCTGTAAACGCGAATGTTCCATTGTGTACAAAAGGTGAGTTACAGAAAGCAACTCCTGGAAATTTTGTAGCACACTGATAAAATTGGTTGTATACTACTCTAAAACATATGGTGAGTAAAATAATTTTTACATCATGTTTGCACAGACTAGTTTTCAGAAAAATTCAACAATACTCTCTCTTGAGCCGAATGCATTACTTTCTATTCTATGCATCCTGTGATATGGATGTGTACATAACTACTCAGGGTGAGATGGAACTAAATAGATATTGCATGTCTTCGACTCAGAGACATGAAATACTTAAACGCAAGCTGAATTCAACAACCTACCCCATAACATTTAGAGTGGAATCGCCAATATCTTTGTTTAGTATTGTAAACGCAAATGTTCCATTATGTACAAAAGGTAATGAAACAGAAGGTCATTTCTCGCACACATAGAAAATTGGTTGCATGCTACTCTAAATCATATGGTAAGTAAAATAATAAGGTTAACATCAAGTTAGCAAATAGTAGTTTTCAGCAAAATTCAAATCTACACTCTATTCAGCTGAATGCATTACTTTCTGTACTTTGCATTTTGAGATCTGGATGTGTTCAGAACTACTGAGGATCAGCTGGAATTGTATCGATATTGCATGTCTACTTACAGAGCAATGGAATACTCAAAGGCAAGCTGAATTCAGGAACCTGCTTCATAACATTTAGAGTGGAAATGCCGATATTTTTGATTAGTTCTGTAAACGAAACAGTTCCATTGTGTACAAAAGGTAAAGAAACAGAAGGTCACTTCTCGCACACTCACAAAATTGGTTGCATGCTACTCTAAAACATATGGTGAGTAAAATAATTTTTACATCATGTTTGCACAGACTAGTTTTCAGAAAAATTCAACACTACACTCTCTTGAGCCGAATGCATTACTTTCTATTCTATGCATTTTGAGATATGGATGTGTACATCACTACTCAGGGTGAGATGGAACTATATAGATATTGCATGTCTTCGACTCAGAGACATGAAATACTTAAACGCAAGCTGAATTCAAGAACCTACCCCATAACATTTAGAGTGGAATCGCCAATATCTTTGTTTAGTTTTGTAAATGCAAATGTTCCATTATGTACAAAAGGTAATGAAACAGAACGTCATTTCCCGCACACATAGAAAATTGGTTGCATGCTACTCTAAATCATATGGTAAGTAAAATAATAAGGTTAACATCAAGTTAGCAAATAGTAGTTTTCAGCAAAATTCAAATCTTCACACTCTTGAGCCGAATGCATTACTTTCTATTCTATGCATCTTGTGATATGGATGTGTACATAACTACTCAGGGTGAGATGGAACTAAATAGATATTGCATGTCTAGTACTGAGCAATGGAATACTCAAAGGCAAGCTGAATTCAGGAACATGCTTTATATCATTTAGAGTGGAAAAGCCAATATTTTTGTTTAGTTCTGTAAACGCGAATGTTCCATTGTGTACAAAAGGTGAGTTACAGAAAGCAACTCCTGGAAATTTTGTAGCACACTGATAAAATTGGTTGTATACTACTCTAAAACATATGGTGAGTAAAATAATTTTTACATCATGTTTGCACAGACTAGTTTTCAGAAAAATTCAACACTACACTCTCTTGAGCCGAATGCATTACTTTCTATTCTATGCATCTTGTGATATGGATGTGTACATAACTACTCAGGGTGAGATGGAACTAAATAGATATTGCATGTCTTCGACTCAGAGACATGAAATACTTAAACGCAAGCTGAATTCAAGAACCTACCCCATAACATTTAGAGTGGAATCGCCAATATCTTTGTTTAGTATTGTAAACGCAAATGTTACATTATGTACAAAAGGTAATGAAACAGAAGGTCATTTCTCGCACACATAGAAAATTGGTTGCATGCTACTCTAAATCATATGGTAAGTAAAATAATAAGGTTAACATCAAGTTAGCAAATAGTAGTTTTCAGCAAAATTCAACACTACACTCTCTTGAGCGGAATGCATTACTTTCTATTCGATGCATCTTGTGATATGGATGTGTACATAACTACACAGGGTGAGATGGAACTAAATAGATATTGCATGTCTAGTACTGAGCAATGGAATACTCAAAGGCAAGCTGAATTCAGGAACATGCTTTATATCATTTAGAGTGGAAAAGCCAATATTTTTGTTTAGTTCTGTAAACGCGAATGTTCCATTGTGTACAAAAGGTGAGTTACAGAAAGCAACTCCCGGAAATTTTGTAGCACACTGATAAAATTGGTTGTATACTACTCTAAATCATATGGTAAGTAAAATAATAAGGTTAACATCAAGTTAGCAAATAGTAGTTTTCAGCAAAATTCAAATCTACACTCTATTCAGCTGAATGCATTACTTTCTGTACTCTGCATTTTGTGATCTGGATGTGTACAAAACTACTGAGGATCAGCTGGAATTGTATCGATATTGCATGTCTACTACAGAGCAATGGAATACTCAAAGGCAAGCTGAATTCAGGAACCTGCTTCATAACATTTAGTGTGGAAACGCCAATATCTTTGTTTAGTTCTGTAAATGCAAATGTTCCATTGTGTACAAAAGGTAATGAAACAGAAGTTCACTTCTCGCACACTCATAAAATTGGTTGCATGGAACTCTAAATCATATCGTGAGTAAAACAATGTTTACATCATGTTAGCACACACTAGTTTTCAGAAAAATTCAACACTACACCCTCTTGAACCGAATGCATTACTTTCTATTCTATGGATTTTGAGATATTTATGTGTACATAACTACTCAGGGTGAGATGGAACTAAATAGATATTGCATGTCTAGTACTGAGCAATGGAATACTCAAAGGCAAGCTGAATTCAGGAACATGCTTTATATCATTTAGAGTGGAAAAGCCAATATTTTTGTTTAGTTCTGTAAACGCGAATGTTCCATTGTGTACAAAAGGTAAAGAAACAGAAGGTCACTTCTCGCACACTCACAAAATTGGTTGCATGCTACTCTAAAACATATGGTGAGTAAAATAATTTTTACATCATGTTTGCACAGACTAGTTTTCAGAAAAATTCAACAATACTCTCTCTTGAGCCGAATGCATTACTTTCTATTCTATGCATTTTGAGATATGGATGTGTACATCACTACTCAGGGTGAGATGGAACTATATAGATATTGCATGTCTTCGACTCAGAGATATGAAATACTTAAACGCAAGCTGAATTCAAGAACCTACCCCATAACATTTAGAGTGGAAACGCCAATATCTTTGTTTAGTATTGTAAACGCAAATGTTCCATTATGTACAAAAGGTAATGAAACAGAAGGTCACTTCTCGCACACTCATAAAATTGATTGCATGCTACTCTAAATCATATGGTAAGTAAAATAATAAGGTTAACATCAAGTTAGCAAATAGTAGTTTTCAGCAAAATTCAAATCTACACTCTATTCAGCTGAATGCATTACTTTCTGTACTATGCATTTTGAGATCTGGGTGTGTACAGAACTACTGAGAATCAGCTGGAATTGTATCAATATTGCATGTGTACTACAGAGCAATGGAATACTCAAAGGCAAGCTGAATTCCAGAACCTGCTTTATAACATTTAGTGTGGAAACGCCAATATCTTTGTTTAGTTCTGTAAATGCAAATGTTCCATTGTGTACAAAAGGTAATGAAACAGAAGTTCACTTCTCGCACACTCATAAAATTGGTTGCATGCTACTCTAAATCATATGGTGAGTAAAATAATTTTTACATCATGTTTGCACAGACTAGTTTTCAGAAAAATTCAACACTACACCCTCTTGAACTGAATGCATTACTTTCTATTCTATGGATTTTGAGATATGGATGTGTACATAACTACTCAGGGTGAGATGGAACTAAATAGATATTGCATGTCTAGTACTGAGCAATGGAATACTCAAAGGCAAGCTGAATTCAGGAACATGCTTTATATCATTTAGAGTGGAAAAGCCAATATTTTTGTTTAGTTCTGTAAACGCGAATGTTCCGTTGTGTACAAAAGGTGAGTTACAGAAAGCAACTCCTGGAAATTTTGTAGCACACTGATAAAATTGGTTGTATACTACTCTAAATCATATGGTAAGTAAAATAATAAGGTTAACATCAAGTTAGCAAATAGTAGTTTTCAGCAAAATTGAAATCTACACTCTATTCAGCTGAATGCATTACTTTCTGTACTTTGCATTTTGAGATCTGGATGTGTTCAGAACTACTGAGGATCAGCTGGAATTGTATCGATATTGCATGTCTACTTACAGAGCAATGGAATACTCAAAGGCAAGCTGAATTCAGGAACCTGCTTCATAACATTTAGAGTGGAAATGCCGATATTTTTGATTAGTTCTGTAAACGCAACAGTTCCATTGTGTACAAAACGTAAAGAAACAGAAGGTCACTTCTCGCACACTCACAAAATTGGTTGCATGCTACTCTAAAACATATGGTGAGTAAAATAATAAGGTTAACATCAAGTTAGCAAATAGTAGTTTTCAGCAAAATTCAAATCTTCACACTCTTGAGCCGAATGCATTACTTTCTATTCTATGCATCTTGTGATATGGATGTGTACATAACTACTCAGGGTGAGATAGAACTAAATAGATATTGCATGTCTAGTACTGAGCAATGGAATACTCAAAGGCAAGCTGAATTCAGGAACATGCTTTATATCATTTAGAGTGGAAAAGCCAATATTTTTGTTTAGTTCTGTAAACGCGAATGTTCCATTGTGTACAAAAGGTGAGTTACAGAAAGCAACTCCTGGAAATTTTGTAGCACACTGATAAAATTGGTTGTATACTACTCTAAAACATATGGTGAGTAAAATAATTTTTACATCATGTTTGCACAGACTAGTTTTCTGAAAAATTCAACACTACACTCTCTTGAGCCGAATGCATTACTTTCTATTCTATGCATTTTGAGATATGGATGTGTACATCACTACTCAGGGTGAGATGGAACTATATAGATATTGCATGTCTTCGACTCAGAGATATGAAATACTTAAACGCAAGCTGAATTCAAGAACCTACCCCATAACATTTAGAGTGGAAACGCCAATATCTTTGTTTAGTATTGAAAACGCAAATGTTCAATTATGTACAAAAGGTAATGAAACAGAAGGTCATTTCTCGCACACATAGAAAATTGGTTGCATGCTACTCTAAATCATATGGTAAGTAAAATAATAAGGTTAACATCAAGTTAGCAAATAGTAGTTTTCAGCAAAATTCAACACTACACTCTCTTGAGCGGAATGCATTACTTTCTATTCGATGCATCTTGTGATATGGATGTGTACATAACTACACAGGGTGAGATGGAACTAAATAGATATTGCATGTCTAGTACTGAGCAATGGAATACTCAAAGGCAAGCTGAATTCAGGAACATGCTTTATATCATTTAGAGTGGAAAAGCCAATATTTTTGTTTAGTTCTGTAAACGCGAATGTTCCATTGTGTACAAAAGGTGAGTTACAGAAAGCAACTCCCGGAAATTTTGTAGCACACTGATAAAATTGGTTGTATACTACTCTAAATCATATGGTAAGTAAAATAATAAGGTTAACATCAAGTTAGCAAATAGTAGTTTTCAGCAAAATTCAAATCTACACTCTATTCAGCTGAATGCATTACTTTCTGTACTCTGCATTTTGTGATCTGGATGTGTACAAAACTACTGAGGATCAGCTGGAATTGTATCGATATTGCATGTCTACTACAGAGCAATGGAATACTCAAAGGCAAGCTGAATTCAGGAACCTGCTTCATAACATTTAGTGTGGAAACGCCAATATCTTTGTTTAGTTCTGTAAATGCAAATGTTCCATTGTGTACAAAAGGTAATGAAACAGAAGTTCACTTCTCGCACACTCATAAAATTGGTTGCATGGAACTCTAAATCATATCGTGAGTAAAACAATGTTTACATCATGTTAGCACACACTAGTTTTCAGAAAAATTCAACACTACACCCTCTTGAACCGAATGCATTACTTTCTATTCTATGGATTTTGAGATATTTATGTGTACATAACTACTCAGGGTGAGATGGAACTAAATAGATATTGCATGTCTAGTACTGAGCAATGGAATACTCAAAGGCAAGCTGAATTCAGGAACATGCTTTATATCATTTAGAGTGGAAAAGCCAATATTTTTGTTTAGTTCTGTAAACGCGAATGTTCCATTGTGTACAAAAGGTAAAGAAACAGAAGGTCACTTCTCGCACACTCACAAAATTGGTTGCATGCTACTCTAAAACATATGGTGAGTAAAATAATTTTTACATCATGTTTGCACAGACTAGTTTTCAGAAAAATTCAACAATACTCTCTCTTGAGCCGAATGCATTACTTTCTATTCTATGCATTTTGAGATATGGATGTGTACATCACTACTCAGGGTGAGATGGAACTATATAGATATTGCATGTCTTCGACTCAGAGATATGAAATACTTAAACGCAAGCTGAATTCAAGAACCTACCCCATAACATTTAGAGTGGAAACGCCAATATCTTTGTTTAGTATTGTAAACGCAAATGTTCCATTATGTACAAAAGGTAATGAAACAGAAGGTCACTTCTCGCACACTCATAAAATTGATTGCATGCTACTCTAAATCATATGGTAAGTAAAATAATAAGGTTAACATCAAGTTAGCAAATAGTAGTTTTCAGCAAAATTCAAATCTACACTCTATTCAGCTGAATGCATTACTTTCTGTACTATGCATTTTGAGATCTGGGTGTGTACAGAACTACTGAGAATCAGCTGGAATTGTATCAATATTGCATGTGTACTACAGAGCAATGGAATACTCAAAGGCAAGCTGAATTCCAGAACCTGCTTTATAACATTTAGTGTGGAAACGCCAATATCTTTGTTTAGTTCTGTAAATGCAAATGTTCCATTGTGTACAAAAGGTAATGAAACAGAAGTTCACTTCTCGCACACTCATAAAATTGGTTGCATGCTACTCTAAATCATATGGTGAGTAAAATAATTTTTACATCATGTTTGCACAGACTAGTTTTCAGAAAAATTCAACACTACACCCTCTTGAACTGAATGCATTACTTTCTATTCTATGGATTTTGAGATATGGATGTGTACATAACTACTCAGGGTGAGATGGAACTAAATAGATATTGCATGTCTAGTACTGAGCAATGGAATACTCAAAGGCAAGCTGAATTCAGGAACATGCTTTATATCATTTAGAGTGGAAAAGCCAATATTTTTGTTTAGTTCTGTAAACGCGAATGTTCCGTTGTGTACAAAAGGTGAGTTACAGAAAGCAACTCCTGGAAATTTTGTAGCACACTGATAAAATTGGTTGTATACTACTCTAAATCATATGGTAAGTAAAATAATAAGGTTAACATCAAGTTAGCAAATAGTAGTTTTCAGCAAAATTGAAATCTACACTCTATTCAGCTGAATGCATTACTTTCTGTACTTTGCATTTTGAGATCTGGATGTGTTCAGAACTACTGAGGATCAGCTGGAATTGTATCGATATTGCATGTCTACTTACAGAGCAATGGAATACTCAAAGGCAAGCTGAATTCAGGAACCTGCTTCATAACATTTAGAGTGGAAATGCCGATATTTTTGATTAGTTCTGTAAACGCAACAGTTCCATTGTGTACAAAACGTAAAGAAACAGAAGGTCACTTCTCGCACACTCACAAAATTGGTTGCATGCTACTCTAAAACATATGGTGAGTAAAATAATAAGGTTAACATCAAGTTAGCAAATAGTAGTTTTCAGCAAAATTCAAATCTTCACACTCTTGAGCCGAATGCATTACTTTCTATTCTATGCATCTTGTGATATGGATGTGTACATAACTACTCAGGGTGAGATAGAACTAAATAGATATTGCATGTCTAGTACTGAGCAATGGAATACTCAAAGGCAAGCTGAATTCAGGAACATGCTTTATATCATTTAGAGTGGAAAAGCCAATATTTTTGTTTAGTTCTGTAAACGCGAATGTTCCATTGTGTACAAAAGGTGAGTTACAGAAAGCAACTCCTGGAAATTTTGTAGCACACTGATAAAATTGGTTGTATACTACTCTAAAACATATGGTGAGTAAAATAATTTTTACATCATGTTTGCACAGACTAGTTTTCTGAAAAATTCAACACTACACTCTCTTGAGCCGAATGCATTACTTTCTATTCTATGCATTTTGAGATATGGATGTGTACATCACTACTCAGGGTGAGATGGAACTATATAGATATTGCATGTCTTCGACTCAGAGATATGAAATACTTAAACGCAAGCTGAATTCAAGAACCTACCCCATAACATTTAGAGTGGAAACGCCAATATCTTTGTTTAGTATTGAAAACGCAAATGTTCAATTATGTACAAAAGGTAATGAAACAGAAGGTCACTTCTCGCACACATAAAATTGATTGCATGCTACTCTAAATCATATGGTAAGTAAAATAATAAGGTTAACATCAAGTTAGCAAATAGTAGTTTTCAGCAAAATTCAAATCTTCACACACTTGAGCCGAATGCATTACTTTCTGTACTATGCATTTTGAGATCTGGGTGTGTACAGAACTACTGAGAATCAGCTGGAATTGTATCAATATTGCATGTGTACTACAGAGCAATGGAATACTCAAAGGCAAGTTGAATTCCAGAACCTGCTTTATAACATTTAGTGTGGAAACGCCAATATCTTTGTTTAGTTCTGTAAATGCAAATGTTCCATTGTGTACAAAAGGTAATGAAACAGAAGTTCACTTCTCGCACACTCATAAAATTGGTTGCATGCTACTCTAAATCATATGGTGAGTAAAATAATTTTTACATCATGTTTGCACAGACTAGTTTTCAGAAAAATTCAACACTACACCCTCTTGAACTGAATGCATTACTTTCTATTCTATGGATTTTGAGATATGGATGTGTACATAACTACTCAGGGTGAGATGGAACTAAATAGATATTGCATGTCTAGTACTGAGCAATGGAATACTCAAAGGCAAGCTGAATTCAGGAACATGCTTTATATCATTTAGAGTGGAAACGCCAATAACTTTGTTTAGTTCTGTAAATGCAAATGTTCCATTGTGTACAAAAGGTAATGAAACAGAAGGTCACTTCTCGCACACTGATTAAATTGGTTGCATGCTACTCTAAATCATATGGTAAGTAAAATAATGTTAACATCAAGTTAGCAAATAGTAGTTTTTAGCAAAATTTAAATCTACACTCTATTGAGCTGATTGCATTACTTTCTGTACTCTGCATTTTGAGATCTGGATCTGTACAGAACTACTGAGGATCAGCTGGAATTGAATCGATATTGCATGTCTACTACAGAGCAATGGAATACTCAAAGGCAAGCTGAATTCAGGAACCTTCTTCATAACATTTAGAGTGGAAAAGACAATATCTTTGTTTAGTTCTGTAAACGCGAATGTTCCATTGTGTACAAAAGGTGAGTTACAGAAAGCAACTCCTGGAAATTTTGTAGCACACTGATAAAATTGGTTGTATACTACTCTAGAACATATGGTGAGTAAAATAATTTTTACATCATGTTTGCACAGACTAGTTTTCAGAAAAATTCAACACTACACTCTCTTGAGCCGAATGCATTACTTTCTATTCTATGCATCTTGTGATATGGATGTGTACATAACTACTCAGGGTGAGATGGAACTAAATAGATATTGCATGTCTAGTACTGAGCAATGGAATACTCAAAGGCAAGCTGAATTCAGGAACATGCTTTATATCATTTAGAGTGGAAAAGCCAATATTTTTGTTTAGTTCTGTAAACGCGAATGTTCCATTGTGTACAAAAGGTGAGTTACAGAAAGCAACTCCTGGAAATTTTGTAGCACACTGATAAAATTGGTTGTATACTACTCTAAATCATATGGTAAGTAAAATAATAAGGTTAACATCAAGTTAGCAAATAGTAGTTTTCAGCAAAATTGAAATCTACACACTATTCAGCTGAATGCATTACTTTCTGTACTATGCATTTTGAGATCTGGATGTGTTCAGAACTACTGAGGATCAGCTGGAATTGTATCGATATTGCATGTCTACTTACAGAGCAATGGAATACTCAAAGGCAAGCTGAATTCAGGAACCTGCTTCATAACATTTAGAGTGGAAATGCCGATATTTTTGATTAGTTCTGTAAACGCAACAGTTCCATTGTGTACAAAAGGTAAAGAAACAGAAGGTCACTTTTCGCACACTCACAAAATTGGTTGCATGCTACTCTAAAACATATGGTGAGTAAAATAATTTTTACATCATGTTTGCACAGACTAGTTTTCAGAAAAATTCAACACTACACTCTCTTGAGCCGAATGCATTACTTTCTATTCTATGCATTTTGAGATATGGATGTGTACATCACTACTCAGGGTGAGATGGAACTATATAGATATTGCATGTCTTCGACTCAGAGACATGAAATACTTAAACGCAAGCTGAATTCAAGAACCTACCCCATAACATTTAGAGTGGAATCGCCAATATCTTTGTTTAGTATTGTAAACGCAAATGTTCCATTATGTACAAAAGGTAATGAAACAGAAGGTCATTTCTCGCACACATAGAAAATTGGTTGCATGCTACTCAAAATCATATGGTAAGTAAAATAATAAGGTTAACATCAAGTTAGCAAATAGTAGTTTTCAGCAAAATTCAAATCTTCACACTCTTGAGCCGAATGCATTACTTTCTATTCTATGCATTTTGAGATCTGGGTGTGTACAGAACTACTGAGAATCAGCTGGAATTGTATCAATATTGCATGTGTACTACAGAGCAATGGAATACTCAAAGGCAAGCTGAATTCCAGAACCTGCTTTATAACATTTAGTGTGGAAACGCCAATATCTTTGTTTAGTTCTGTAAATGCAAATGTTCCATTGTGTACAAAAGGTAATGAAACAGAAGTTCACTTCTCGCACACTCATAAAATTGGTTGCATGCTACTCTAAATCATATGGTGAGTAAAATAATTTTTACATCATGTTTGCACAGACTAGTTTTCAGAAAAATTCAACACTACACCCTCTTGAACTGAATGCATTACTTTCTATTCTATGGATTTTGAGATATGGATGTGTACATAACTACTCAGGGTGAGATGGAACTAAATAGATATTGCATGTCTAGTACTGAGCAATGGAATACTCAAAGGCAAGCTGAATTCAGGAACATGCTTTATATCATTTAGAGTGGAAAAGCCAATATTTTTGTTTAGTTCTGTAAACGCGAATGTTCCGTTGTGTACAAAAGGTGAGTTACAGAAAGCAACTCCTGGAAATTTTGTAGCACACTGATAAAATTGGTTGTCTACTACTCTAAATCATATGGTAAGTAAAATAATAAGGTTAACATCAAGTTAGCAAATAGTAGTTTTCAGCAAAATTGAAATCTACACTCTATTCAGCTGAATGCATTACTTTCTGTACTTTGCATTTTGAGATCTGGATGTGTTCAGAACTACGGAGGATCAGCTGGAATTGTATCGATATTGCATGTCTACTTACAGAGCAATGGAATACTCAAAGGCAAGCTGAATTCAGGAACCTGCTTCATAACATTTAGAGTGGAAATGCCGATATTTTTGATTAGTTCTGTAAACGCAACAGTTCCATTGTGTACAAAAGGTAAAGAAACAGAAGGTCACTTTTCGCACACTCACAAAATTGGTTGCATGCTACTCTAAAACATATGGTGAGTAAAATAATTTTTACATCATGTTTGCACAGACTAGTTTTCAGAAAAATTCAACACTACACTCTCTTGAGCCGAATGCATTACTTTCTATTCTATGCATCTTGTGATATGGATGTGTACATCACTACTCAGGGTGAGATGGAACTATATAGATATTGCATGTCTTCGACTCAGAGACATGAAATACTTAAACGCAAGCTGAATTCAAGAACCTACCCCATAACATTTAGAGTGGAATCGCCAATATCTTTGTTTAGTATTGTAAACGCAAATGTTCCATTATGTACAAAAGGTAATGAAACAGAAGGTCATTTCTCGCACACATAGAAAATTGGTTGCATGCTACTCTAAATCATATGGTAAGTAAAATAATAAGGTTAACATCAAGTTAGCAAATAGTAGTTTTCAGCAAAATTCAAATCTTCACACACTTGAGCCGAATGCATTACTTTCTGTACTATGCATTTTGAGATCTGGGTGTGTACAGAACTACTGAGAATCAGCTGGAATTGTATCAATATTGCATGTGTACTGCAGAGCAATGGAATACTCAAAGGCAAGCTGAATTCCAGAACCTGCTTGATAACATTTAGTGTGGAAACGCCAATATCTTTTTTTAGTTCTGTAAATGCAAATGTTCCATTGTGTACAAAAGGTAATGAAACAGAAGTTCACTTCTCGCACACTCATATAATTGGTTGCATGCTACTCTAAAACATATGGTGAGTAAAATAATTTTTACATCATGTTTGCACAGACTAGTTTTCAGAAAAATTCAACACTACGCCCTCTTGAACATGCATTACTTTCTATTCTATGGATTTTGAGATATGGATGTGTACATAACTACTCAGGGTGAGATGGAACTAAATAGATATTGCATGTCTAGTACTGAGCAATGGAATACTCAAAGGCAAGCTGAATTCAGGAACATGCTTTATATCATTTAGAGTGGAAAAGCCAATATTTTTGTTTAGTTCTGTAAACGCGAATGTTCCATTGGGTACAAAAGGTGAGTTACAGAAAGCAACTCCTGGAAATTTTGTAGCACACTGATAAAATTGGTTGTATACTACTCTAAATCATATGGTAAGTAAAATAATAAGGTTAACATCAAGTTAGCAAATAGTAGTTTTCAGCAAAATTGAAATCTACACTCTATTCAGCTGAATGCATTACTTTCTGTACTTTGCATTTTGAGATCTGGATGTGTTCAGAACTACTGAGGATCAGCTGGAATTGTATCGATATTGCATGTCTACTTACAGAGCAATGGAATACTCAAAGGCAAGCTGAATTCAGGAACCTGCTTCATAACATTTAGAGTGGAAATGCCGATATTTTTGATTAGTTCTGTAAACGCAACAGTTCCATTGTGTACAAAAGGTAAAGAAACAGAAGGTCACTTCTCGCACACTCACAAAATTGGTTGCATGCTACTCTAAAACATATGGTGAGTAAAATAATTTTTACATCATGTTTGCACAGACTAGTTTTCAGAAAAATTCAACACTACACTCTCTTGAGCCGAATGCATTACTTTCTATTCTATGCATTTTGAGATATGGATGTGTACATCACTACTCAGGGTGAGATGGAACTATATAGATATTGCATGTCTTCGACTCAGAGACATGAAATACTTAAACGCAAGCTGAATTCAAGAACCTACCCCATAACATTTAGAGTGGAAACGCCAATATCTTTGTTTAGTATTGTAAACGCAAATGTTCCATTATGTACAAAAGGTAATGAAACAGAAGGTCATTTCTCGCACACATAGAAAATTGGTTGCATGCTACTCTAAATCATATGGTAAGTAAAATAATGTTAACATCAAGTTAGCAAATAGTAGTTTTCAGCAAAATTCAAATCTTCACACACTTGAGCCGAATGCATTACTTTCTGTACTATGCATTTTGAGATCTGGGTGTGTACAGAACTACTGAGCTGGAATTGTATCAATATTGCATGTGTACTGCAGAGCAATGGAATACTCAAAGGCAAGCTGAATTCAGGAACATGCTTTATATCATTTAGAGTGGAAACGCCAATAACTTTGTTTAGTTCTGTAAATGCAAATGTTCCATTGTGTACAAAAGGTAATGAAACAGAAGGTCACTTCTCGCACACTGATTAAATTGGTTGCATGCTACTCTAAATCATATGGTAAGTAAAATAATGTTAACATCAAGTTAGCAAATAGTAGTTTTCAGCAAAATTTAAATCTACACTCTATTGAGCTGATTGCATTACTTTCTGTACTCTGCATTTTGAGATCTGGATGTGTACAGAACTACTGAGGATCAGCTGGAATTGAATCGATGTTGCATGTCTACTACAGAGCAATGGAATACTCAAAGGCAAGCTGAATTCAGGAACCTTCTTCGTAACATTTAGAGTGGAAAAGACAGTATCTTTGTTTAGTTCTGTAAACGCAAATGTTCCATTTCGTGCAAAACGTGAGTTACTGAAAGCAACTACTGGACAATTTGTAGCACACTGATAAAACTGTTTCCATAATATAAATCATATGGTGAGTAAAATAATGTTTACATCATGTTAGCACAGACTAGTATTCAGAAAAATTCAACACTACACCCTCTTGAACTGACTGCATTACTTTCTATTCTATGGATTTTGAGATATGGATGTGTACATAACTACTCAGGGTGAGATGGAACTAAATAGATATTGCATGTCTAGTACTGAGCAATGGAATACTCAAAGGCAAGCTGAATTCAGGAACATGCTTTATATCATTTAGAGTGGAAAAGCCAATATTTTTGTTTAGTTCTGTAAACGCGAATGTTCCATTGTATACAAAAGGTGAGTTACAGAAAGCAACTCCTGGAAATTTTGTAGCACACTGATAAAATTGGTTGTATACTACTCTAGAACATATGGTGAGTAAAATAATTTTTACATCATGTTTGCACAGACTAGTTTTCAGAAAAATTCAACACTACACTCTCTTGAGCCGAATGCATTACTTTCTATTCTATGCATCTTGTGATATGGATGTGTACATAACTACTCAGGGTGAGATGGAACTAAATAGATATGGCATGTCTAGTACTGAGCAATGGAATACTCAAAGGCAAGCTGAATTCAGGAACATGCTTTATATCATTTAGAGTGGAAAAGCCAATATTTTTGTTTAGTTCTGTAAACGCGAATGTTCCATTGTGTACAAAAGGTGAGTTACAGAAAGCAACTCCTGGAAATTTTGTAGCACACTGATAAAATTGGTTGTATACTACTCTAAAACATATGGTGAGTAAAATAATTTTTACATCATGTTTGCACAGACTAGTTTTCAGAAAAATTCAACACTACACTCTCTTGAGCCGAATGCATTACTTTCTATTCTATGCATCTTGTGATATGGATGTGTACATAACTACTCAGGGTGAGATGGAACTAAATAGATATTGCATGTCTAGTACTGAGCAATGGAATACTCAAAGGCAAGCTGAATTCAGGAACATGCTTTACATCATTTAGAGTGGAAAAGCCAATATTTTTGTTTAGTTCTGTAAACGCGAATGTTCCATTGTGTACAAAAGATGAGTTACAGAAAGCAACTCCTGGAAATTTTGTAGCACACTGATAAAATTGGTTGTATACTACTCTAAATCATATGGTAAGTAAAATAATAAGGTTAACATCAAGTTAGCAAATAGTAGTTTTCAGCAAAATTGAAATCTACACACTATTCAGCTGAATGCATTACTTTCTGTACTATGCATTTTGAGATCTGGATTTGTTCAGAACTACTGAGGATCAGCTGGAATTGTATCGATATTGCATGTCTACTTACAGAGCAATGGAATACTCAAAGACAAGCTGAATTCAGGAACCTGCTTCATAACATTTAGAGTGGAAATGCCGATATTTTTGATTAGTTCTGTAAACGCAACAGTTCCATTGTGTACAAAAGGTAAAGAAACAGAAGGTCACTTCTCGCACACTCACAAAATTGGTTGCATGCTACTCTAAAACATATGGTGAGTAAAATAATTTTTACATCATGTTTGCACAGACTAGTTTTCAGAAAAATTCAACACTACACTCTCTTGAGCCGAATGCATTACTTTCTATTCTATGCATTTTGAGATATGGATGTGTACATCACTACTCAGGGTGAGATGGAACTATATAGATATTGCATGTCTTCGACTCAGAGACATGAAATACTTAAACGCAAGCTGAATTCAAGAACCTACCCCATAACATTTAGAGTGGAATCGCCAATATCTTTGTTTAGTATTGTAAACGCAAATGTTCCATTATGTACAAAAGGTAATGAAACAGAAGGTCATTTCTCGCACACATAGAAAATTGGTTGCATGCTACTCTAAATCATATGGTAAGTAAAATAATAAGGTTAACATCAAGTTAGCAAATAGTAGTTTTCAGCAAAATTCAAATCTTCACACTCTTGAGCCGAATGCATTACTTTCTATTCTATGCATCTTGTGATATGGATGTGTACATAACTACTCGGGGTGAGATGGAACTAAATAGATATTGCATGTCTAGTACTGAGCAATGGAATACTCAAAGGCAAGCTGAATTCAGGAACATGCTTTATATCATTTAGAGTGGAAACGCCAATAACTTTGTTTAGTTCTGTAAATGCAAATGTTCCATTGTGTACAAAAGGTAATGAAACAGAAGGTCACTTCTCGCACACTGATTAAATTGGTTGCATGCTACTCTAAATCATATGGTAAGTAAAATAATGTTAACATCAAGTTAGCAAATAGTAGTTTTCAGCAAAATTTAAATCTACACTCTATTGAGCTGATTGCATTACTTTCTGTACTCTGCATTTTGAGATCTGGATGTGTACAGAACTACTAAGGATCAGCTGGAATTGAATCGATGTTGCATGTCTAGTACTGAGCAATGGAATACTCAAAGGCAAGCTGAATTCAGGAACATGCTTTATATCATTTAGAGTGGAAAAGCCAATATTTTTGTTTAGTTCTGTAAATGCGAATGTTCCATTGTGTACAAAAGGTGAGTTACAGAAAGCAACTCCTGGAAATTTTGTAGCACACTGATAAAATTGGTTGTATACTACTCTAAAACATATGGTGAGTAAAATAATTTTTACATCATGTTTGCACAGACTAGTTTTCAGAAAAATTCAACACTACACTCTCTTGAGCCGAATGCATTACTTTCTATTCTATGCATCTTGTGATATGGATGTGTACATAACTACTCAGGGTGAGATGGAACTAAATAGATATTGCATGTCTAGTACTGAGCAATGGAATACTCAAAGGCAAGCTGAATTCAGGAACATGCTTTATATCATTTAGAGTGGAAAAGCCAATATTTTTGTTTAGTTCTGTAAACGCGAATGTTCCATTGTGTACAAAAGGTGAGTTACAGAAAGCAACTCCTGGAAATTTTGTAGCACACTGATAAAATTGGTTGTATACTACTCTAAATCATATGGTAAGTAAAATAATAAGGTTAACATCAAGTTAGCAAATAGTAGTTTTCAGCAAAATTGAAATCTACACACTATTCAGCTGAATGCATTACTTTCTGTACTATGCATTTTGAGATCTGGATTTGTTCAGAACTACTGAGGATCAGCTGGAATTGTATCGATATTGCATGTCTACTTACAGAGCAATGGAATACTCAAAGACAAGCTGAATTCAGGAACCTGCTTCATAACATTTAGAGTGGAAATGCCGATATTTTTGATTAGTTCTGTAAACGCAACAGTTCCATTGTGTACAAAAGGTAAAGAAACAGAAGGTCACTTCTCGCACACTCACAAAATTGGTTGCATGCTACTCTAAAACATATGGTGAGTAAAATAATTTTTACATCATGTTTGCACAGACTAGTTTTCAGAAAAATTCAACACTACACTCTCTTGAGCCGAATGCATTACTTTCTATTCTATGCATTTTGAGATATGGATGTGTACATCACTACTCAGGGTGAGATGGAACTATATAGATATTGCATGTCTTCGACTCAGAGACATGAAATACTTAAACGCAAGCTGAATTCAAGAACCTACCCCATAACATTTAGAGTGGAATCGCCAATATCTTTGTTTAGTATTGTAAACGCAAATGTTCCATTATGTACAAAAGGTAATGAAACAGAAGGTCATTTCTCGCACACATAGAAAATTGGTTGCATGCTACTCTAAATCATATGGTAAGTAAAATAATGTTAACATCAAGTTAGCAAATAGTAGTTTTCAGCAAAATTCAAATCTTCACACTCTTGAGCCGAATGCATTACTTTCTATTCTATGCATCTTGTGATATGGATGTGTACATAACTACTCAGGGTGAGATGGAACTATATAGATATTGCATGTCGTCGACTCAGAGACATGAAATACTTAAACGCAAGCTGAATTCAAGAACCTACCCCATAACATTTAGAGTGGAATCGCCAATATCTTTGTTTAGTATTGTAAACGCAAATGTTCCATTATGTACAAAAGGTAATGAAACAGAAGGTCATTTCTCGCACACATAGAAAATTGGTTGCATGTACTCTAAATCATATGGTAAGTAAAATAATAAGGTTAACATCAAGTTAGCAAATAGTAGTTTTCAGCAAAATTCAAATCTTCACACACTTGAGCCGAATGCATTACTTTCTGTACTATGCATTTTGAGATCTGGGTGTGTACAGAACTACTGAGAATCAGCTGGAATTGTATCAATATTGCATGTGTACTGCAGAGCAATGGAATACTCAAAGGCAAGCTGAATTCCAGAACCTGCTTTATAACATTTAGTGTGGAAACGCCAATATCTTTGTTTAGTTCTGTAAATGCAAATGTTCCATTGTGTACAAAAGGTAATGAAACAGAAGTTCACTTCTCGCACACTCATAAAATTGGTTGCATGCTACTCTAAAACATATGGTGAGTAAAATAATTTTTACATCATGTTTGCACAGACTAGTTTTCAGAAAAATTCAACACTACGCCCTCTTGAACTGATGCATTACTTTCTATTCTATGGATTTTGAGATATGGATGTGTACATAACTACTCAGGGTGAGATGGAACTAAATAGATATTGCATGTCTAGTACTGAGCAATGGAATACTCAAAGGCAAGCTGAATTCAGGAACATGCTTTATATCATTTAGAGTGGAAAAGCCAATATTTTTGTTTAGTTCTGTAAACGCGAATGTTCCATTGTGTACAAAAGGTGAGTTACAGAAAGCAACTCCTGGAAATTTTGTAGCACACTGATAAAATTGGTTGTATACTACTCTAAATCATATGGTAAGTAAAATAATAAGGTTAACATCAAGTTAGCAAATAGTAGTTTTCAGCAAAATTGAAATCTACACACTATTCAGCTGAATGCATTACTTTCTGTACTATGCATTTTGAGATCTGGATGTGTTCAGAACTACTGAGGATCAGCTGGAATTGTATCGATATTGCATGTCTACTTACAGAGCAATGGAATACTCAAAGGCAAGCTGAATTCAGGAACCTGCTTCATAACATTTAGAGTGGAAATGCCGATATTTTTGATTAGTTCTGTAAACGCAACAGTTCCATTGTGTACAAAAGGTAAAGAAACAGAAGGTCACTTCTCGCACACTCACAAAATTGGTTGCATGCTACTCTAAAACATATGGTGAGTAAAATAATTTTTACATCATGTTTGCACAGACTAGTTTTCAGAAAAATTCAACACTACACTCTCTTGAGCCGAATGCATTACTTTCTATTCTATGCATTTTCAGATATGGATGTGTACATCACTACTCAGGGTGAGATGGAACTATATAGATATTGCATGTCTTCGACTCAGAGACATGAAATACTTAAACGCAAGCTGAATTCAAGAACCTACCCCATAACATTTAGAGTGGAATCGCCAATATCTTTGTTTAGTATTGTAAACGCAAATGTTCCATTATGTACAAAAGGTAATGAAACAGAAGGTCATTTCTCGCACACATAGAAAATTGGTTGCATGCTACTCTAAATCATATGGTAAGTAAAATAATAAGGTTAACATCAAGTTAGCAAATAGTAGTTTTCAGCAAAATTCAAATCTTCACACACTTGAGCCGAATGCATTACTTTCTGTACTATGCATTTTGAGATCTGGGTGTGTACAGAACTACTGAGAATCAGCTGGAATTGTATCAATATTGCATGTGTACTGCAGAGCAATGGAATACTCAAAGGCAAGCTGAATTCCAGAACCTGCTTTATAACATTTAGTGTGGAAAAGCCAATATCTTTGTTTAGTTCTGTAAATGCAAATGTTCCATTGTGTACAAAAGGTAATGAAACAGAAGTTCACTTCTCGCACACTCATAAAATTGGTTGCATGCTACTCTAAATCATATGGTGAGTAAAATGATTTTTACATCATGATTGCACAGACTAGTTTTCAGAAAAATTCAACACTACACCCTCTTGAACTGAATGCATTACTTTCTATTCTATGGATTTTGAGATATGGATGTGTACATAACTACTCAGGGTGAGATGGAACTAAATAGATATTGCATGTCTAGTACTGAGCAATGGAATACTCAAAGGCAAGCTGAATTCAGGAACATGCTTTATATCATTTAGAGTGGAAAAGCCAATATTTTTGTTTAGTTCTGTAAACGCGAATGTTCCATTGGGTACAAAAGGTGAGTTACAGAAAGCAACTCCTGGAAATTTTGTAGCACACTGATAAAATTGGTTGTATACTACTCTAAATCATATGGTAAGTAAAATAATAAGGTTAACATCAAGTTAGCAAATAGTAGTTTTCAGCAAAATTGAAATCTACACTCTATTCAGCTGAATGCATTACTTTCTGTACTTTGCATTTTGAGATCTGGATGTGTTCAGAACTACTGAGGATCAGCTGGAATTGTATCGATATTGCATGTCTACTTACAGAGCAATGGAATACTCAAAGGCAAGCTGAATTCAGGAACCTGCTTCATAACATTTAGAGTGGAAATGCCGATATTTTTGATTCGTTCTGTAAACGCAACAGTTCCATTGTGTACAAAAGGTAAAGAAACAGAAGGTCACTTCTCGCACACTCACAAAATTGGTTGCATGCTACTCTAAAACATATGGTGAGTAAAATAATTTTTACATCATGTTTGCACAGACTAGTTTTCAGAAAAATTCAACACTACACTCTCTTGAGCCGAATGCATTACTTTCTATTCTATGCATTTTGAGATATGGATGTGTACATCACTACTCAGGGTGAGATGGAACTATATAGATATTGCATGTCTTCGACTCAGAGACATGAAATACTTAAACGCAAGCTGAATTCAAGAACCTACCCCATAACATTTAGAGTGGAATCGCCAATATCTTTGTTTAGTATTGTAAACGCAAATGTTCCATTATGTACAAAAGGTAATGAAACAGAAGGTCATTTCTCGCACACATAGAAAATTGGTTGCATGCTACTCTAAATCATATGGTAAGTAAAATAATAAGGTTAACATCAAGTTAGCAAATAGTAGTTTTCAGCAAAATTCAAATCTTCACACTCTTGAGCCGAATGCATTACTTTCTATTCTATGCATCTTGTGATATGGATGTGTACATAACTACTCGGGGTGAGATGGAACTAAATAGATATTGCATGTCTAGTACTGAGCAATGGAATACTCAAAGGCAAGCTGAATTCAGGAACATGCTTTATATCATTTAGAGTGGAAACGCCAATAACTTTGTTTAGTTCTGTAAATGCAAATGTTCCATTGTGTACAAAAGGTAATGAAACAGAAGGTCACTTCTCGCACACTGATTAAATTGGTTGCATGCTACTCTAAATCATATGGTAAGTAAAATAATGTTAACATCAAGTTAGCAAATAGTAGTTTTCAGCAAAATTTAAATCTACACTCTATTGAGCTGATTGCATTACTTTCTGTACTCTGCATTTTGAGATCTGGATGTGTACAGAACTACTAAGGATCAGCTGGAATTGAATCGATGTTGCATGTCTAGTACTGAGCAATGGAATACTCAAAGGCAAGCTGAATTCAGGAACATGCTTTATATCATTTAGAGTGGAAAAGCCAATATTTTTGTTTAGTTCTGTAAATGCGAATGTTCCATTGTGTACAAAAGGTGAGTTACAGAAAGCAACTCCTGGAAATTTTGTAGCACACTGATAAAATTGGTTGTATACTACTCTAAAACATATGGTGAGTAAAATAATTTTTACATCATGTTTGCACAGACTAGTTTTCAGAAAAATTCAACACTACACTCTCTTGAGCCGAATGCATTACTTTCTATTCTATGCATCTTGTGATATGGATGTGTACATAACTACTCAGGGTGAGATGGAACTAAATAGATATTGCATGTCTAGTACTGAGCAATGGAATACTCAAAGGCAAGCTGAATTCAGGAACATGCTTTATATCATTTAGAGTGGAAAAGCCAATATTTTTGTTTAGTTCTGTAAACGCGAATGTTCCATTGTGTACAAAAGGTGAGTTACAGAAAGCAACTCCTGGAAATTTTGTAGCACACTGATAAAATTGGTTGTATACTACTCTAAATCATATGGTAAGTAAAATAATAAGGTTAACATCAAGTTAGCAAATAGTAGTTTTCAGCAAAATTGAAATCTACACACTATTCAGCTGAATGCATTACTTTCTGTACTATGCATTTTGAGATCTGGATTTGTTCAGAACTACTGAGGATCAGCTGGAATTGTATCGATATTGCATGTCTACTTACAGAGCAATGGAATACTCAAAGACAAGCTGAATTCAGGAACCTGCTTCATAACATTTAGAGTGGAAATGCCGATATTTTTGATTAGTTCTGTAAACGCAACAGTTCCATTGTGTACAAAAGGTAAAGAAACAGAAGGTCACTTCTCGCACACTCACAAAATTGGTTGCATGCTACTCTAAAACATATGGTGAGTAAAATAATTTTTACATCATGTTTGCACAGACTAGTTTTCAGAAAAATTCAACACTACACTCTCTTGAGCCGAATGCATTACTTTCTATTCTATGCATTTTGAGATATGGATGTGTACATCACTACTCAGGGTGAGATGGAACTATATAGATATTGCATGTCTTCGACTCAGAGACATGAAATACTTAAACGCAAGCTGAATTCAAGAACCTACCCCATAACATTTAGAGTGGAATCGCCAATATCTTTGTTTAGTATTGTAAACGCAAATGTTCCATTATGTACAAAAGGTAATGAAACAGAAGGTCATTTCTCGCACACATAGAAAATTGGTTGCATGCTACTCTAAATCATATGGTAAGTAAAATAATGTTAACATCAAGTTAGCAAATAGTAGTTTTCAGCAAAATTCAAATCTTCACACTCTTGAGCCGAATGCATTACTTTCTATTCTATGCATCTTGTGATATGGATGTGTACATAACTACTCAGGGTGAGATGGAACTATATAGATATTGCATGTCGTCGACTCAGAGACATGAAATACTTAAACGCAAGCTGAATTCAAGAACCTACCCCATAACATTTAGAGTGGAATCGCCAATATCTTTGTTTAGTATTGTAAACGCAAATGTTCCATTATGTACAAAAGGTAATGAAACAGAAGGTCATTTCTCGCACACATAGAAAATTGGTTGCATGTACTCTAAATCATATGGTAAGTAAAATAATAAGGTTAACATCAAGTTAGCAAATAGTAGTTTTCAGCAAAATTCAAATCTTCACACACTTGAGCCGAATGCATTACTTTCTGTACTATGCATTTTGAGATCTGGGTGTGTACAGAACTACTGAGAATCAGCTGGAATTGTATCAATATTGCATGTGTACTGCAGAGCAATGGAATACTCAAAGGCAAGCTGAATTCCAGAACCTGCTTTATAACATTTAGTGTGGAAACGCCAATATCTTTGTTTAGTTCTGTAAATGCAAATGTTCCATTGTGTACAAAAGGTAATGAAACAGAAGTTCACTTCTCGCACACTCATAAAATTGGTTGCATGCTACTCTAAAACATATGGTGAGTAAAATAATTTTTACATCATGTTTGCACAGACTAGTTTTCAGAAAAATTCAACACTACGCCCTCTTGAACTGATGCATTACTTTCTATTCTATGGATTTTGAGATATGGATGTGTACATAACTACTCAGGGTGAGATGGAACTAAATAGATATTGCATGTCTAGTACTGAGCAATGGAATACTCAAAGGCAAGCTGAATTCAGGAACATGCTTTATATCATTTAGAGTGGAAAAGCCAATATTTTTGTTTAGTTCTGTAAACGCGAATGTTCCATTGTGTACAAAAGGTGAGTTACAGAAAGCAACTCCTGGAAATTTTGTAGCACACTGATAAAATTGGTTGTATACTACTCTAAATCATATGGTAAGTAAAATAATAAGGTTAACATCAAGTTAGCAAATAGTAGTTTTCAGCAAAATTGAAATCTACACACTATTCAGCTGAATGCATTACTTTCTGTACTATGCATTTTGAGATCTGGATGTGTTCAGAACTACTGAGGATCAGCTGGAATTGTATCGATATTGCATGTCTACTTACAGAGCAATGGAATACTCAAAGGCAAGCTGAATTCAGGAACCTGCTTCATAACATTTAGAGTGGAAATGCCGATATTTTTGATTAGTTCTGTAAACGCAACAGTTCCATTGTGTACAAAAGGTAAAGAAACAGAAGGTCACTTCTCGCACACTCACAAAATTGGTTGCATGCTACTCTAAAACATATGGTGAGTAAAATAATTTTTACATCATGTTTGCACAGACTAGTTTTCAGAAAAATTCAACACTACACTCTCTTGAGCCGAATGCATTACTTTCTATTCTATGCATTTTGAGATATGGATGTGTACATCACTACTCAGGGTGAGATGGAACTATATAGATATTGCATGTCTTCGACTCAGAGACATGAAATACTTAAACGCAAGCTGAATTCAAGAACCTACCCCATAACATTTAGAGTGGAATCGCCAATATCTTTGTTTAGTATTGTAAACGCAAATGTTCCATTATGTACAAAAGGTAATGAAACAGAAGGTCATTTCTCGCACACATAGAAAATTGGTTGCATGCTACTCTAAATCATATGGTAAGTAAAATAATAAGGTTAACATCAAGTTAGCAAATAGTAGTTTTCAGCAAAATTCAAATCTTCACACACTTGAGCCGAATGCATTACTTTCTGTACTATGCATTTTGAGATCTGGGTGTGTACAGAACTACTGAGAATCAGCTGGAATTGTATCAATATTGCATGTGTACTGCAGAGCAATGGAATACTCAAAGGCAAGCTGAATTCCAGAACCTGCTTTATAACATTTAGTGTGGAAAAGCCAATATCTTTGTTTAGTTCTGTAAATGCAAATGTTCCATTGTGTACAAAAGGTAATGAAACAAAAGTTCACTTCTCGCACACTCATAAAATTGGTTGCATGCTACTCTAAATCATATGGTGAGTAAAATGATTTTTACATCATGATTGCACAGACTAGTTTTCAGAAAAATTCAACACTACACCCTCTTGAACTGAATGCATTACTTTCTATTCTATGGATTTTGAGATATGGATGTGTACATAACTACTCAGGGTGAGATGGAACTAAATAGATATTGCATGTCTAGTACTGAGCAATGGAATACTCAAAGGCAAGCTGAATTCAGGAACATGCTTTATATCATTTAGAGTGGAAAAGCCAATATTTTTGTTTAGTTCTGTAAACGCGAATGTTCCATTGGGTACAAAAGGTGAGTTACAGAAAGCAACTCCTGGAAATTTTGTAGCACACTGATAAAATTGGTTGTATACTACTCTAAATCATATGGTAAGTAAAATAATAAGGTTAACATCAAGTTAGCAAATAGTAGTTTTCAGCAAAATTGAAATCTACACTCTATTCAGCTGAATGCATTACTTTCTGTACTTTGCATTTTGAGATCTGGATGTGTTCAGAACTACTGAGGATCAGCTGGAATTGTATCGATATTGCATGTCTACTTACAGAGCAATGGAATACTCAAAGGCAAGCTGAATTCAGGAACCTGCTTCATAACATTTAGAGTGGAAATGCCGATATTTTTGATTCGTTCTGTAAACGCAACAGTTCCATTGTGTACAAAAGGTAAAGAAACAGAAGGTCACTTCTCGCACACTCACAAAATTGGTTGCATGCTACTCTAAAACATATGGTGAGTAAAATAATTTTTACATCATGTTTGCACAGACTAGTTTTCAGAAAAATTCAACACTACACTCTCTTGAGCCGAATGCATTACTTTCTATTCTATGCATTTTGAGATATGGATGTGTACTTCACTACTCAGGGTGAGATGGAACTATATAGATATTGCATGTCTTCGACTCAGAGACATGAAATACTTAAACGCAAGCTGAATTCAAGAACCTACCCCATAACATTTAGAGTGGAATCGCCAATATCTTTGTTTAGTATTGTAAACGCAAATGTTCCATTATGTACAAAAGGTAATGAAACAGAAGGTCATTTCTCGCACACATAGAAAATTGGTTGCATGCTACTCTAAATCATATGGTAAGTAAAATAATAAGGTTAACATCAAGTTAGCAAATAGTAGTTTTCAGCAAAATTCAAATCTACACTCTATTCAGCTGAATGCATGACTTTCTGTACTATGCATTTTGAGATCTGGGTGTGTACAGAACTACTGAGAATCAGCTGGAATTGTATCAATATTGCATGTGTACTACAGAGCAATGGAATACTCAAAGGCAAGCTGAATTCAGGAACCTGCTTCATAACATTTAGTGTGGAAACGCCAATATCTTTGTTTAGTTCTGTAAATGCAAATGTTCCATTGTGTACAAAAGGTAATGAAACAGAAGGTCATTTCTCGCACACATAGAAAATTGGTTGCATGCTACTCTAAATCATATGGTAAGTAAAATAATAAGGTTAACATCAAGTTAGCAAATAGTAGTTTTCAGCAAAATTTAAATCTACACTCTATTGAGCTGATTGCATTACTTTCTGTACTCTGCATTTTGAGATCTGGATGTGTACAGAACTACTGAGGATCAGCTGGAATTGAATCGATATTGCATGTCTACTACAGAGCAATGGAATACTCAAAGGCAAGCTGAATTCAGGAACCTTCTTCATAACATTTAGAGTGGAAAAGACAATATCTTTGTTTAGTTCTGTTAACGCAAATGTTCCATTTCGTGCAAAACGTGAGTTAGTGAAAGCAACTCCTGGACAATTTGTAGCACACTGATAAAACTGTTTCCATAATATAAATCATATGGTGAGTAAAATAATGTTTACATCATGTTAGCACAGACTAGTATTCAGAAAAATTCAACACTACACCCTCTTGAACTGAATGCATTACTTTCTATTCTATGGATTTTGAGATATGGATGTGTACATAACTACTCAGGGTGAGATGGAACTAAATAGATATTGCATGTCTAGTACTGAGCAATGGAATACTCAAAGGCAAGCTGAATTTAGGAACATGCTTTATATCATTTAGAGTGGAAAAGCCAATATTTTTGTTTAGTTCTGTAAACGCGAATGTTCCATTGTGTACAAAAGGTGAGTTACAGAAAGCAACTCCTGGAAATTTTGTAGCACACTGATAAAATTGGTTGTATACTACTCTAGAACATATGGTGAGTAAAATAATTTTTACATCATGTTTGCACAGACTAGTTTTCAGAAAAATTCAACACTACACTCTCTTGAGCCGAATGCATTACTTTCTATTCTATGCATCTTGTGATATGGATGTGTACATAACTACTCAGGGTGAGATGGAACTAAATAGATATTGCATGTCTAGTACTGAGCAATGGAATACTCAAAGGCAAGCTGAATTCAGGAACATGCTTTATATCATTTAGAGTGGAAAAGCCAATATTTTTGTTTAGTTCTGTAAACGCGAATGTTCCATTGTGTACAAAAGGTGAGTTACAGAAAGCAACTCCTGGAAATTTTGTAGCACTCTGATAAAATTGGTTGTATACTACTCTAAATCATATGGTAAGTAAAATAATAAGGTTAACATCAAGTTAGCAAATAGTAGTTTTCAGCAAAATTGAAATCTACACACTATTCAGCTGAATGCATTACTTTCTGTACTATGCATTTTGAGATCTGGATGTGTTCAGAACTACTGAGGATCAGCTGGAATTGTATCGATATTGCATGTCTACTTACAGAGCAATGGAATACTCAAAGGCAAGCTGAATTCAGGAACCTGCTTCATAACATTTAGAGTGGAAATGCCGATATTTTTGATTAGTTCTGTAAACGCAACAGTTCCATTGTGTACAAAAGGTAAAGAAACAGAAGGTCACTTCTCGCACACTCACAAAATTGGTTGCATGCTACTCTAAAACATATGGTGAGTAAAATAATTTTTACATCATGTTTGCACAGACTAGTTTTCAGAAAAATTCAACACTACACTCTCTTGAGCCGAATGCATTACTTTCTATTCTATGCATTTTGAGATATGGATGTGTACATCACTACTCAGGGTGAGATGGAACTATATAGATATTGCATGTCTTCGACTCAGAGACATGAAATACTTAAACGCAAGCTGAATTCAAGAACCTACCCCATAACATTTAGAGTGGAATCGCCAATATCTTTGTTTAGTATTGTAAACGCAAATGTTCCATTATGTACAAAAGGTAATGAAACAGAAGGTCATTTCTCGCACACATAGAAAATTGGTTGCATGCTACTCAAAATCATATGGTAAGTAAAATAATAAGGTTAACATCAAGTTAGCAAATAGTAGTTTTCAGCAAAATTCAAATCTACACTCTATTCAGCTGAATGCATGACTTTCTGTACTATGCATTTTGAGATCTGGGTGTGTACAGAACTACTGAGAATCAGCTGGAATTGTATCAATATTGCATGTGTACTACAGAGCAATGGAATACTCAAAGGCAAGCTGAATTCAGGAACCTGCTTCATAACATTTAGTGTGGAAACGCCAATATCTTTGTTTAGTTCTGTAAATGCAAATGTTCCATTGTGTACAAAAGGTAATGAAACAGAAGGTCATTTCTCGCACACATAGAAAATTGGTTGCATGCTACTCTAAATCATATGGTAAGTAAAATAATAAGGTTAACATCAAGTTAGCAAATAGTAGTTTTCAGCAAAATTTAAATCTACACTCTATTGAGCTGATTGCATTACTTTCTGTACTCTGCATTTTGAGATCTGGATGTGTACAGAACTACTGAGGATCAGCTGGAATTGAATCGATATTGCATGTCTACTACAGAGCAATGGAATACTCAAAGGCAAGCTGAATTCAGGAACCTTCTTCATAACATTTAGAGTGGAAAAGACAATATCTTTGTTTAGTTCTGTTAACGCAAATGTTCCATTTCGTGCAAAACGTGAGTTAGTGAAAGCAACTCCTGGACAATTTGTAGCACACTGATAAAACTGTTTCCATAATATAAATCATATGGTGAGTAAAATAATGTTTACATCATGTTAGCACAGACTAGTATTCAGAAAAATTCAACACTACACCCTCTTGAACTGAATGCATTACTTTCTATTCTATGGATTTTGAGATATGGATGTGTACATAACTACTCAGGGTGAGATGGAACTAAATAGATATTGCATGTCTAGTACTGAGCAATGGAATACTCAAAGGCAAGCTGAATTTAGGAACATGCTTTATATCATTTAGAGTGGAAAAGCCAATATTTTTGTTTAGTTCTGTAAACGCGAATGTTCCATTGTGTACAAAAGGTGAGTTACAGAAAGCAACTCCTGGAAATTTTGTAGCACACTGATAAAATTGGTTGTATACTACTCTAGAACATATGGTGAGTAAAATAATTTTTACATCATGTTTGCACAGACTAGTTTTCAGAAAAATTCAACACTACACTCTCTTGAGCCGAATGCATTACTTTCTATTCTATGCATCTTGTGATATGGATGTGTACATAACTACTCAGGGTGAGATGGAACTAAATAGATATTGCATGTCTAGTACTGAGCAATGGAATACTCAAAGGCAAGCTGAATTCAGGAACATGCTTTATATCATTTAGAGTGGAAAAGCCAATATTTTTGTTTAGTTCTGTAAACGCGAATGTTCCATTGTGTACAAAAGGTGAGTTACAGAAAGCAACTCCTGGAAATTTTGTAGCACTCTGATAAAATTGGTTGTATACTACTCTAAATCATATGGTAAGTAAAATAATAAGGTTAACATCAAGTTAGCAAATAGTAGTTTTCAGCAAAATTGAAATCTACACACTATTCAGCTGAATGCATTACTTTCTGTACTATGCATTTTGAGATCTGGATGTGTTCAGAACTACTGAGGATCAGCTGGAATTGTATCGATATTGCATGTCTACTTACAGAGCAATGGAATACTCAAAGGCAAGCTGAATTCAGGAACCTGCTTCATAACATTTAGAGTGGAAATGCCGATATTTTTGATTAGTTCTGTAAACGCAACAGTTCCATTGTGTACAAAAGGTAAAGAAACAGAAGGTCACTTCTCGCACACTCACAAAATTGGTTGCATGCTACTCTAAAACATATGGTGAGTAAAATAATTTTTACATCATGTTTGCACAGACTAGTTTTCAGAAAAATTCAACACTACACTCTCTTGAGCCGAATGCATTACTTTCTATTCTATGCATTTTGAGATATGGATGTGTACATCACTACTCAGGGTGAGATGGAACTATATAGATATTGCATGTCTTCGACTCAGAGACATGAAATACTTAAACGCAAGCTGAATTCAAGAACCTACCCCATAACATTTAGAGTGGAATCGCCAATATCTTTGTTTAGTATTGTAAACGCAAATGTTCCATTATGTACAAAAGGTAATGAAACAGAAGGTCATTTCTCGCACACATAGAAAATTGGTTGCATGCTACTCAAAATCATATGGTAAGTAAAATAATAAGGTTAACATCAAGTTAGCAAATAGTAGTTTTCTGCAAAATTCAAATCTTCACACTCTTGAGCCGAATGCATTACTTTCTATTCTATGCATCTTGTGATATGGATGTGTACATAACTACTCAGGGTGAGATGGAACTAAATAGATATTGCATGTCTAGTACTGAGCAATGGAATACTCAAAGGCAAGCTGAATTCAGGAACATGCTTTATATCATTTAGAGTGGAAAAGCCAATAGTTTTGTTTAGTTCTGTAAATGCGAATGTTCCATTGTGTACAAAAGGTGAGTTACAGAAAGCAACTCCTGGAAATTTTGTAGCACACTGATAAAATTGGTTTTATACTACTCTAAAACATATGGTGAGTAAAATAATTTTTACATCATGTTTGCACAGACTAGTTTTCAGAAAAATTCAACACTACACTCTCTTGAGCCGAATGCATTACTTTCTATTCTATGCATCTTGTGATATGGATGTGTACATAACTACTCAGGGTGAGATGGAACTAAATAGATATTGCATGTCTAGTACTGAGCAATGGAATACTCAAAGGGAAGCTGAATTCAGGAACATGCTTTATATCATTTAGAGTGGAAAAGCCAATATTTTTGTTTAGTTCTGTAAATGCGAAAGTTCCATTGTGTACAAAAGGTGAGTTACAAAGCAACTCCTGGAAATTTTGTAGCACACTGATAAAATTGGTTGTATACTACTCCAAAACATATGGTGAGTAAAATAATTTTTACATCATGTTTGCACAGACTAGTTTTCAGAAAAATTCAACACTACACTCTCTTGAGCCGAATGCATTACTTTCTATTCTATGCATCTTGTGATATGGATGTGTACATAACTACTCAGGGTGAGATGGAACTAAATAGATATTGCATGTCTAGTACTGAGCAATGGAATACTCAAAGGCAAGCTGAATTCAGGAACATGCTTTATATCATTTAGAGTGGAAAAGCCAATATTTTTGTTTAGTTCTGTAAACGCGAATGTTCCAATGTGTACAAAAGGTGAGTTACAGAAAGCAACTCCTGGAAATTTTGTAGCAAACTGATAAAATTGGTTGTATACTACTCTAAATCATATGGTAAGTAAAATAATAAGGTTAACATCAAGTTAGCAAATAGTAGTTTTCAGCAAAATTCAAATCTACACTCTATTCAGCTGAATGCATGACTTTCTGTACTATGCATTTTGAGATCTGGGTGTGTACAGAACTACTGAGAATCAGCTGGAATTGTATCAATATTGCATGTGTACTACAGAGCAATGGAATACTCAAAGGCAAGCTGAATTCAGGAACATGCTTTATATCATTTAGAGTGGAAACGCCAATAACTTTGTTTAGTTCTGTAAATGCAAATGTTCCATTGTGTACAAAAGGTAATGAAACAGAAGGTCACTTCTCGCACACTGATTAAATTGGTTGCATGCTACTCTAAATCATATGGTAAGTAAAATAATGTTAACATCAAGTTAGCAAATAGTAGTTTTCAGCAAAATTTAAATCTACACTCTATTGAGCTGATTGCATTACTTTCTGTACTCTGCATTTTGAGATCTGGATGTGTACAGAACTACTGAGGATCAGCTGGAATTGAATCGATGTTGCATGTCTACTACAGAGCAATGGAATACTCAAAGGCAAGCTGAATTCAGGAACCTTCTTCATAACATTTAGAGTGGAAAAGACAGTATCTTTGTTTAGTTCTGTAAACGCAAATGTTCCATTTCGTGCAAAACGTGAGTTACTGAAAGCAACTCCTGGACAATTTGTAGCACACTGATAAAACTGTTTCCATAATATAAATCATATGGTGAGTAAAATAATGTTTACATCATGTTAGCACAGACTAGTATTCAGAAAAATTCAACACTACACCCTCTTGAACTGAATGCATTACTTTCTATTCTATGGATTTTGAGATATGGATGTGTACATAACTACTCAGGGTGAGATGGAACTAAATAGATATTGCATGTCTAGTACTGAGCAATGGAATACTCAAAGGCAAGCTGAATTCAGGAACATGCTTTATATCATTTAGAGTGGAAAAGCCAACATTTTTGTTTAGTTCTGTAAATGCGAATGTTCCATTGTGTACAAAAGGTGAGTTACAGAAAGCAACTCCTGGAAATTTTGTAGCACACTGATAAAATTGGTTGTATACTACTCTAAAACATATGGTGAGTAAAATAATTTTTACATCATGTTTGCACAGACTAGTTTTCAGAAAAATTCAACACTACACTCTCTTGAGCCGAATGCATTACTTTCTATTCTATGCATCTTGTGATATGGATGTGTACATAACTACTCAGGGTGAGATGGAACTAAATAGATATTGCATGTCTAGTACTGAGCAATGGAATACTCAAAGGCAAGCTGAATTCAGGAACATGCTTTATATCATTTAGAGTGGAAAAGCCAATATTTTTGTTTAGTTCTGTAAATGCAAATGTTCCATTGTGTACAAAAGGTAATGAAACAGAAGTTCACTTCTCGCACACTCATAAAATTGGTTGCATGGAACTCTAAATCATATCGTGTGTAAAACAATGTTTACATCATGTTAGCACAGACTAGTTTTCAGATAAATTCAACACTACACCCTCTTGAACTGAATGCATTACTTTCTATTCCATGGATTTTGAGATATGGATGTGTACATAACTACTCAGGGTGAGATGGAACTAAATAGTTATTGCATGTCTTGTACTCAGAGACATGGAATACTTAAAGGCAAGCTGAATTCAGGAACCTGCTTCATAACATTTAGTGTGGAAACGCCAATAACTTTGTTTAGTTCTGTAAATGCAAATGTTCCATTGTGTACAAAAAGTAATGAAACAGAAGGTCACTTCTCGCACACTGATTAAATTGGTTGCATGCTACTCTAAATCATATGGTAAGTAAAATAATGTTAACATCAAGTTAGCAAATAGTAGTTTTCAGCAAAATTTAAATCTACACTCTATTGAGCTGATTGCATTACTTTCTGTACTCTGCATTTTGAGATCTGGATGTGTACAGAACTACTGAGGATCAGCTGGAATTGAATCGATATTGCATGTCTACTACAGAGCAATGGAATACTCAAAGGCAAGCTGAATTCAGGAACCTTCTTCATAACATTTAGAGTGGAAAAGACAATATCTTTGTTTAGTTCTGTAAACGCAAATGTTCCATTTCGTGCAAAACGTGAGTTACTGAAAGCAACTCCTGGAAATTTTGTAGCACACTGATAAAATTGGTTGTATACTACTCTAAAACATATGGTGAGTAAAATAATTTTTACATCATGTTTGCACAGACTAGTTTTCAGAAAAATTCAACACTACACTCTCTTGAGCCGAATGCATTACTTTCTATTCTATGCATCTTGTGATATGGATGTGTACATAACTACTCAGGGTGAGATGGAACTATATAGATATTGCATGTCTTCGTCTCAGAGACATGAAATACTTAAACGCAAGCTGAATTCAAGAACCTACCCCATAACATTTAGAGTGGAATCGCCAATATCTTTGTTTAGTATTGTAAACGCAAATGTTCCATTATGTACAAAAGGTAATGAAACAGAAGGTCATTTCTCGCACACATAGAAAATTGGTTGCATGCTACTCTAAATCATATGGTAAGTAAAATAATAAGGTTAACATCAAGTTAGCAAATAGTAGTTTTCAGCAAAATTCAAATCTTCACACTCTTGAGCCGAATGCATTACTTTCTATTCTATGCATCTTGTGATATGGATGTGTACATAACTACTCAGGGTGAGATGGAACTAAATAGATATTGCATGTCTAGTACTGAGCAATGGAATACTCAAAGGCAAGCTGAATTCAGGAACATGCTTTATATCATTTAGAGTGGAAAAGCCAATATTTTTGTTTAGTTCTGTAAACGCGAATGTTCCATTGTGTACAAAAGGTGAGTTACAGAAAGCAACTCCTGGAAATTTGGTAGCACACTGATAAAATTGGTTGTATACTACTCTAAATCATATGGTAAGTAAAATAATAAGGTTAACATCAAGTTAGCAAATAGTAGTTTTCAGCAAAATTGAAATCTACACACTATTCAGCTGAATGCATTACTTTCTGTACTATGCATTTTGAGATCTGGATGTGTTCAGAACTACTGAGGATCAGCTGGAATTGTATCGATATTGCATGTCTACTTACAGAGCAATGGAATACTCAAAGGCAAGCTGAATTCAGGAACCTGCTTCATAACATTTAGAGTGGAAATGCCGATATTTTTGATTAGTTCTGTAAACGCAACAGTTCCATTGTGTACAAAAGGTAAAGAAACAGAAGGTCACTTCTCGCACACTCACAAAATTGGTTGCATGCTACTCTAAAACATATGGTGAGTAAAATAATTTTTACATCATGTTTGCACAGACTAGTTTTCAGAAAAATTCAACACTACACTCTCTTGAGCCGAATGCATTACTTTCTATTCTATGCATTTTGAGATATGGATGTGTACATCACTACTCAGGGTGAGATGGAACTATATAGATATTGCATGTCTTCGACTCAGAGACATGAAATACTTAAACGCAAGCTGAATTCAAGAACCTACCCCATAACATTTAGAGTGGAATCGCCAATATCTTTGTTTAGTATTGTAAACGCAAATGTTCCATTATGTACAAAAGGTAATGAAACAGAAGGTCATTTCTCGCACACATAGAAAATTGGTTGCATGCTACTCAAAATCATATGGTAAGTAAAATAATAAGGTTAACATCAAGTTAGCAAATAGTAGTTTTCTGCAAAATTCAAATCTTCACACTCTTGAGCCGAATGCATTACTTTCTATTCTATGCATCTTGTGATATGGATGTGTACATAACTACTCAGGGTGAGATGGAACTAAATAGATATTGCATGTCTAGTACTGAGCAATGGAATACTCAAAGGCAAGCTGAATTCAGGAACATGCTTTATATCATTTAGAGTGGAAAAGCCAATAGTTTTGTTTAGTTCTGTAAATGCGAATGTTCCATTGTGTACAAAAGGTGAGTTACAGAAAGCAACTCTTGGAAATTTTGTAGCACACTGATAAAATTGGTTTTATACTACTCTAAAACATATGGTGAGTAAAATAATTTTTACATCATGTTTGCACAGACTAGTTTTCAGAAAAATTCAACACTACACTCTCTTGAGCCGAATGCATTACTTTCTATTCTATGCATCTTGTGATATGGATGTGTACATAACTACTCAGGGTGAGATGGAACTAAATAGATATTGCATGTCTAGTACTGAGCAATGGAATACTCAAAGGGAAGCTGAATTCAGGAACATGCTTTATATCATTTAGAGTGGAAAAGCCAATATTTTTGTTTAGTTCTGTAAATGCGAAAGTTCCATTGTGTACAAAAGGTGAGTTACAAAGCAACTCCTGGAAATTTTGTAGCACACTGATAAAATTGGTTGTATACTACTCCAAAACATATGGTGAGTAAAATAATTTTTACATCATGTTTGCACAGACTAGTTTTCAGAAAAATTCAACACTACACTCTCTTGAGCCGAATGCATTACTTTCTATTCTATGCATCTTGTGATATGGATGTGTACATAACTACTCAGGGTGAGATGGAACTAAATAGATATTGCATGTCTAGTACTGAGCAATGGAATACTCAAAGGCAAGCTGAATTCAGGAACATGCTTTATATCATTTAGAGTGGAAAAGCCAATATTTTTGTTTAGTTCTGTAAACGCGAATGTTCCATTGTGTACAAAAGGTGAGTTACAGAAAGCAACTCCTGGAAATTTTGTAGCAAACTGATAAAATTGGTTGTATACTACTCTAAATCATATGGTAAGTAAAATAATAAGGTTAACATCAAGTTAGCAAATAGTAGTTTTCAGCAAAATTCAAATCTACACTCTATTCAGCTGAATGCATGACTTTCTGTACTATGCATTTTGAGATCTGGGTGTGTACAGAACTACTGAGAATCAGCTGGAATTGTATCAATATTGCATGTGTACTACAGAGCAATGGAATACTCAAAGGCAAGCTGAATTCAGGAACATGCTTTATATCATTTAGAGTGGAAACGCCAATAACTTTGTTTAGTTCTGTAAATGCAAATGTTCCATTGTGTACAAAAGGTAATGAAACAGAAGGTCACTTCTCGCACACTGATTAAATTGGTTGCATGCTACTCTAAATCATATGGTAAGTAAAATAATGTTAACATCAAGTTAGCAAATAGTAGTTTTCAGCAAAATTTAAATCTACACTCTATTGAGCTGATTGCATTACTTTCTGTACTCTGCATTTTGAGATCTGGATGTGTACAGAACTACTGAGGATCAGCTGGAATTGAATCGATGTTGCATGTCTACTACAGAGCAATGGAATACTCAAAGGCAAGCTGAATTCAGGAACCTTCTTCATAACATTTAGAGTGGAAAAGACAGTATCTTTGTTTAGTTCTGTAAACGCAAATGTTCCATTTCGTGCAAAACGTGAGTTACTGAAAGCAACTCCTGGACAATTTGTAGCACACTGATAAAACTGTTTCCATAATATAAATCATATGGTGAGTAAAATAATGTTTACATCATGTTAGCACAGACTAGTATTCAGAAAAATTCAACACTACACCCTCTTGAACTGAATGCATTACTTTCTATTCTATGGATTTTGAGTTATGGATGTGTACATAACTACACAGGGTGAGATGGAACTAAATAGATATTGCATGTCTAGTACTGAGCAATGGAATACTCAAAGGCAAGCTGAATTCAGGAACATGCTTTATATCATTTAGAGTGGAAAAGCCAATATTTTTGTTTAGTTCTGTAAATGCGAATGTTCCATTGTGTACAAAAGGTGAGTTACAGAAAGCAACTCCTGGAAATTTTGTAGCACACTGATAAAATTGGTTGTATACTACTCTAAAACATATGGTGAGTAAAATAATTTTTACATCATGTTTGCACAGACTAGTTTTCAGAAAAATTCAACACTACACTCTCTTGAGCCGAATGCATTACTTTCTATTCTATGCATCTTGTGATATGGATGTGTACATAACTACTCAGGGTGAGATGGAACTAAATAGATATTGCATGTCTAGTACTGAGCAATGGAATACTCAAAGGCAAGCTGAATTCAGGAACATGCTTTATATCATTTAGAGTGGAAAAGCCAATATTTTTGTTTAGTTCTGTAAACGCGAATGTTCCATTGTGTACAAAAGGTGAGTTACAGAAAGCAACTCCTGGAAATTTTGTAGCACACTGATAAAATTGGTTGTATACTACTCTAAATCATATGGTAAGTAAAATAATAAGGTTAACATCAAGTTAGCAAATAGTAGTTTTCAGCAAAATTGAAATCTACACACTATTCAGCTGAATGCATTACTTTCTGTACTATGCATTTTGAGATCTGGATGTGTTCAGAACTACTGAGGATCAGCTGGAATTGTATCGATATTGCATGTCTACTTACAGAGCAATGGAATACTCAAAGGCAAGCTGAATTCAGGAACCTGCTTCATAACATTTAGAGTGGAAATGCCGATATTTTTGATTAGTTCTGTAAACGCAACAGTTCCATTGTGTACAAAAGGTAAAGAAACAGAAGGTCACTTCTCGCACACTCACAAAATTGGTTGCATGCTACTCTAAAACATATGGTGAGTAAAATAATTTTTACATCATGTTTGCACAGACTAGTTTTCAGAAAAATTCAACACTACACTCTCTTGAGCCGAATGCATTACTTTCTATTCTATGCATTTTCAGATATGGATGTGTACATCACTACTCAGGGTGAGATGGAACTATATAGATATTGCATGTCTTCGACTCAGAGACATGAAATACTTAAACGCAAGCTGAATTCAAGAACCTACCCCATAACATTTAGAGTGGAATCGCCAATATCTTTGTTTAGTATTGTAAACGCAAATGTTCCATTATGTACAAAAGGTAATGAAACAGAAGGTCATTTCTCGCACACATAGAAAATTGGTTGCATGCTACTCTAAATCATATGGTAAGTAAAATAATAAGGTTAACATCAAGTTAGCAAATAGTAGTTTTCAGCAAAATTCAAATCTTCACACTCTTGAGCCGAATGCATTACTTTCTATTCTATGCATCTTGTGATATGGATGTGTACATAACTACTCGGGGTGAGATGGAACTAAATAGATATTGCATGTCTAGTACTGAGCAATGGAATACTCAAAGGCAAGCTGAATTCAGGAACATGCTTTATATCATTTAGAGTGGAAACGCCAATAACTTTGTTTAGTTCTGTAAATGCAAATGTTCCATTGTGTACAAAAGGTAATGAAACAGAAGGTCACTTCTCGCACACTGATTAAATTGGTTGCATGCTACTCTAAATCATATGGTAAGTAAAATAATGTTAACATTAAGTTAGCAAATAGTAGTTTTCAGCAAAATTTAAATCTACACTCTATTGAGCTGATTGCATTACTTTCTGTACTCTGCATTTTGAGATCTGGATGTGTACAGAACTACTGAGGATCAGCTGGAATTGAATCGATGTTGCATGTCTACTACAGAGCAATGGAATACTCAAAGGCAAGCTGAATTCAGGAACCTTCTTCATAACATTTAGAGTGGAAAAGACAGTATCTTTGTTTAGTTCTGTAAACGCAAATGTTCCATTTCGTGCAAAACGTGAGTTACTGAAAGCAACTCCTGGACAATTTGTAGCACACTGATAAAACTGTTTCCATAATATAAATCATATGGTGAGTAAAATAATGTTTACATCATGTTAGCACAGACTAGTATTCAGAAAAATTCAACACTACACCCTCTTGAACTGAATGCATTACTTTCTATTCTATGGATTTTGAGTTATGGATGTGTACATAACTACACAGGGTGAGATGGAACTAAATAGATATTGCATGTCTAGTACTGAGCAATGGAATACTCAAAGGCAAGCTGAATTCAGGAACATGCTTTATATCATTTAGAGTGGAAAAGCCAATATTTTTGTTTAGTTCTGTAAATGCGAATGTTCCATTGTGTACAAAAGGTGAGTTACAGAAAGCAACTCCTGGAAATTTTGTAGCACACTGATAAAATTGGTTGTATACTACTCTAAAACATATGGTGAGTAAAATAATTTTTACATCATGTTTGCACAGACTAGTTTTCAGAAAAATTCAACACTACACTCTCTTGAGCCGAATGCATTACTTTCTATTCTATGCATCTTGTGATATGGATGTGTACATAACTACTCAGGGTGAGATGGAACTAAATAGATATTGCATGTCTAGTACTGAGCAATGGAATACTCAAAGGCAAGCTGAATTCAGGAACATGCTTTATATCATTTAGAGTGGAAAAGCCAATATTTTTGTTTAGTTCTGTAAACGCGAATGTTCCATTGTGTACAAAAGGTGAGTTACAGAAAGCAACTCCTGGAAATTTTGTAGCACACTGATAAAATTGGTTGTATACTACTCTAAACCTTATGGTAAGTAAAATAATAAGGTTAACATCAAGTTAGCAAATAGTAGTTTTCAGCAAAATTGAAATCTACACACTATTCAGCTGAATGCATTACTTTCTGTACTATGCATTTTGAGATCTGGATGTGTTCAGAACTACTGAGGATCAGCTGGAATTGTATCGATATTGCATGTCTACTTACAGAGCAATGGAATACTCAAAGGCAAGCTGAATTCAGGAACCTGCTTCATAACATTTAGAGTGGAAATGCCGATATTTTTGATTAGTTCTGTAAACGCAACAGTTCCATTGTGTACAAAAGGTAAAGAAACAGAAGGTCACTTCTCGCACACTCACAAAATTGGTTGCATGCTACTCTAAAACATATGGTGAGTAAAATAATTTTTACATCATGTTTGCACAGACTAGTTTTCAGAAAAATTCAACACTACACTCTCTTGAGCCGAATGCATTACTTTCTATTCTATGCATTTTCAGATATGGATGTGTACATCACTACTCAGGGTGAGATGGAACTATATAGATATTGCATGTCTTCGACTCAGAGACATGAAATACTTAAACGCAAGCTGAATTCAAGAACCTACCCCATAACATTTAGAGTGGAATCGCCAATATCTTTGTTTAGTATTGTAAACGCAAATGTTCCATTATGTACAAAAGGTAATGAAACAGAAGGTCATTTCTCGCACACATAGAAAATTGGTTGCATGCTACTCTAAATCATATGGTAAGTAAAATAATAAGGTTAACATCAAGTTAGCAAATAGTAGTTTTCAGCAAAATTCAAATCTTCACACTCTTGAGCCGAATGCATTACTTTCTATTCTATGCATCTTGTGATATGGATGTGTACATAACTACTCGGGGTGAGATGGAACTAAATAGATATTGCATGTCTAGTACTGAGCAATGGAATACTCAAAGGCAAGCTGAATTCAGGAACATGCTTTATATCATTTAGAGTGGAAACGCCAATAACTTTGTTTAGTTCTGTAAATGCAAATGTTCCATTGTGTACAAAAGGTAATGAAACAGAAGGTCACTTCTCGCACACTGATTAAATTGGTTGCATGCTACTCTAAATCATATGGTAAGTAAAATAATGTTAACATTAAGTTAGCAAATAGTAGTTTTCAGCAAAATTTAAATCTACACTCTATTGAGCTGATTGCATTACTTTCTGTACTCTGCATTTTGAGATCTGGATGTGTACAGAACTACTGAGGATCAGCTGGAATTGAATCGATGTTGCATGTCTACTACAGAGCAATGGAATACTCAAAGGCAAGCTGAATTCAGGAACCTTCTTCATAACATTTAGAGTGGAAAAGACAGTATCTTTGTTTAGTTCTGTAAACGCAAATGTTCCATTTCGTGCAAAACGTGAGTTACTGAAAGCAACTCCTGGACAATTTGTAGCACACTGATAAAACTGTTTCCATAATATAAATCATATGGTGAGTAAAATAATGTTTACATCATGTTAGCACAGACTAGTATTCAGAAAAATTCAACACTACACCCTCTTGAACTGAATGCATTACTTTCTATTCTATGGATTTTGAGATATGGATGTGTACATAACTACTCAGGGTGAGATGGAACTAAATAGATATTGCATGTCTAGTACTGAGCAATGGAATACTCAAATGCAAGCTGAATTCAGATACATGCTTTATATCATTTAGAGTGGAAAAGCCAATATTTTTGTTTAGTTCTGTAAATGCGAATGTTCCATTGTGTACAAAAGGTGAGTTACAGAAAGCAACTCCTGGAAATTTTGTAGCACACTGATAAAATTGGTTGTATACTACTCTAAAACATATGGTGAGTAAAATAATTTTTACATCATGTTTGCACAGACTAGTTTTCAGAAAAATTCAACACTACACTCTCTTGAGCCGAATGCATTACTTTCTATTCTATGCATCTTGTGATATGGATGTGTACATAACTACTCAGGGTGAGATGGAACTAAATAGATATTGCATGTCTAGTACTGAGCAATGGAATACTCAAAGGCAAGCTGAATTCAGGAACATGCTTTATATCATTTAGAGTGGAAAAGCCAATATTTTTGTTTAGTTCTGTAAACGCGAATGTTCCATTGTGTACAAAAGGTGAGTTACAGAAAGCAACTCCTGGAAATTTTGTAGCACACTGATAAAATTGGTTGTATACTACTCTAAATCATATGGTAAGTAAAATAATAAGGTTAACATCAAGTTAGCAAATAGTAGTTTTCAGCAAAATTGAAACCTACACACTATTCAGCTGAATGCATTACTTTCTGTACTATGCATTTTGAGATCTGGATGTGTTCAGAACTACTGAGGATCAGCTGGAATTGTATCGATATTGCATGTCTACTTACAGAGCAATGGAATACTCAAAGGCAAGCTGAATTCAGGAACCTGCTTCATAACATTTAGAGTGGAAATGCCGATATTTTTGATTAGTTCTGTAAACGCAACAGTTCCATTGTGTACAAAAGGTAAAGAAACAGAAGGTCACTTCTCGCACACTCACAAAATTGGTTGCATGCTACTCTAAAACATATGGTGAGTAAAATAATTTTTACATCATGTTTGCACAGACTAGTTTTCAGAAAAATTCAACACTACACTCTCTTGAGCCGAATGCATTACTTTCTATTCTATGCATTTTGAGATATGGATGTGTACATCACTACTCAGGGTGAGATGGAACTATATAGATATTGCATGTCTTCGACTCAGAGACATGAAATACTTAAACGCAAGCTGAATTCAAGAACCTACCCCATAACATTTAGAGTGGAAACGCCAATATCTTTGTTTAGTATTGTAAACGCAAATGTTCCATTATGTACAAAAGGTAATGAAACAGAAGGTCATTTCTCGCACACATAGAAAATTGGTTGCATGCTACTCTAAATCATATGGTAAGTAAAATAATGTTAACATCATGTTAGCAAATAGTAGTTTTCAGCAAAATTCAAATCTTCACACACTTGAGCCGAATGCATTACTTTCTGTACTATGCATTTTGAGATCTGGGTGTGTACAGAACTACTGAGAATCAGCTGGAATTGTATCAATATTGCATGTGTACTGCAGAGCAATGGAATACTCAAAGGCAAGCTGAATTCCAGAACCTGCTTTATAACATTTAGTGTGGAAAAGCCAATATCTTTGTTTAGTTCTGTAAATGCAAATGTTCCATTGTGTACAAAAGGTAATGAAACAGAAGTTCACTTCTCGCACACTCATAAAATTGGTTGCATGCTACTCTAAATCATATGGTGAGTAAAATAATTTTTACATCATGATTGCACAGACTAGTTTTCAGAAAAATTCAACACTACACCCTCTTGAACTGAATGCATTACTTTCTATTCTATGGATTTTGAGATATGGATGTGTACATAACTACTCAGGGTGAGATGGAACTAAATAGATATTGCATGTCTAGTACTGAGCAATGGAATACTCAAAGGCAAGCTGAATTCAGGAACATGCTTTATATCATTTAGAGTGGAAAAGCCAATATTTTTGTTTAGTTCTGTAAACGCGAATGTTCCATTGGGTACAAAAGGTGAGTTACAGAAAGCAACTCCTGGAAATTTTGTAGCACACTGATAAAATTGGTTGTATACTACTCTAAATCATATGGTAAGTAAAATAATAAGGTTAACATCAAGTTAGCAAATAGTAGTTTTCAGCAAAATTGAAATCTACACTCTATTCAGCTGAATGCATTACTTTCTGTACTTTGCATTTTGAGATCTGGATGTGTTCAGAACTACTGAGGATCAGCTGGAATTGTATCGATATTGCATGTCTACTTACAGAGCAATGGAATACTCAAAGGCAAGCTGAATTCAGGAACATGCTTTATATCATTTAGAGTGGAAACGCCAATAACTTTGTTTAGTTCTGTAAATGCAAATGTTCCATTGTGTACAAAAGGTAATGAAACAGAAGGTCACTTCTCGCACACTGATTAAATTGGTTGCATGCTACTCTAAATCATATGGTAAGTAAAATAATGTTAACATCAAGTTAGCAAATAGTAGTTTTCAGCAAAATTTAAATCTACACTCTATTGAGCTGATTGCATTACTTTCTGTACTCTGCATTTTGAGATCTGGATGTGTACAGAACTACTGAGGATCAGCTGGAATTGAATCGATGTTGCATGTCTACTACAGAGCAATGGAATACTCAAAGGCAAGCTGAATTCAGGAACCTTCTTCGTAACATTTAGAGTGGAAAAGACAGTATCTTTGTTTAGTTCTGTAAACGCAAATGTTCCATTTCGTGCAAAACGTGAGTTACTGAAAGCAACTCCTGGACAATTTGTAGCACACTGATAAAACTGTTTCCATAATATAAATCATATGGTGAGAAAAATAATGTTTACATCATGTTAGCACAGACTAGTATTCAGAAAAATTCAACACTACACCCTCTTGAACTGAATGCATTACTTTCTATTCTATGGATTTTGAGATATGGATGTGTACATAACTACTCAGGGTGAGATGGAACTAAATAGATATTGCATGTCTAGTACTGAGCAATGGAATACTCAAAGGCAAGCTGAATTCAGGAACATGCTTTATATCATTTAGAGTGGAAAAGCCAATATTTTTGTTTAGTTCTGTAAACGCGAATGTTCCATTGTGTACAAAAGGTGAGTTACAGAAAGCAACTCCTGGAAATTTTGTAGCACACTGATAAAATTGGTTGTATACTACTCTAGAACATATGGTGAGTAAAATAATTTTTACATCATGTTTGCACAGACTAGTTTTCAGAAAAATTCAACACTACACTCTCTTGAGCCGAATGCATTACTTTCTATTCTATGCATCTTGTGATATGGATGTGTACATAACTACTCAGGGTGAGATGGAACTAAATAGATATTGCATGTCTAGTACTGAGCAATGGAATACTCAAAGGCAAGCTGAATTCAGGAACATGCTTTATATCATTTAGAGTGGAAAAGCCAATATTTTTGTTTAGTTCTGTAAATGCGAATGTTCCATTGTGTACAAAAGGTGAGTTACAGAAAGCAACTCCTGGAAATTTTGTAGCACACTGATAAAATTGGTTGTATACTACTCTAAAACATATGGTGAGTAAAATAATTTTTACATCATGTTTGCACAGACTAGTTTTCAGAAAAATTCAACACTACACTCTCTTGAGCCGAATGCATTACTTTCTATTCTATGCATCTTGTGATATGGATGTGTACATAACTACTCAGGGTGAGATGGAACTAAATAGATATTGCATGTCTAGTACTGAGCAATGGAATACTCAAAGGCAAGCTGAATTCAGGAACATGCTTTATATCATTTAGAGTGGAAAAGCCAATATTTTTGTTTAGTTCTGTAAACGCGAATGTTCCATTGTGTACAAAAGGTGAGTTACAGAAAGCAACTCCTGGAAATTTTGTAGCACACTGATAAAATTGGTTGTATACTACTCTAAATCATATGGTAAGTAAAATAATAAGGTTAACATCAAGTTAGCAAATAGTAGTTTTCAGCAAAATTGAAATCTACACACTATTCAGCTGAATGCATTACTTTCTGTACTATGCATTTTGAGATCTGGATGTGTTCAGAACTACTGAGGATCAGCTGGAATTGTATCGATATTGCATGTCTACTTACAGAGCAATGGAATACTCAAAGACAAGCTGAATTCAGGAACCTGCTTCATAACATTTAGAGTGGAAATGCCGATATTTTTGATTAGTTCTGTAAACGCAACAGTTCCATTGTGTACAAAAGGTAAAGAAACAGAAGGTCACTTCTCGCACACTCACAAAATTGGTTGCATGCTACTCTAAAACATATGGTGAGTAAAATAATTTTTACATCATGTTTGCACAGACTAGTTTTCAGAAAAATTCAACACTACACTCTCTTGAGCCGAATGCATTACTTTCTATTCTATGCATTTTGAGATATGGATGTGTACATCACTACTCAGGGTGAGATGGAACTATATAGATATTGCATGTCTTCGACTCAGAGACATGAAATACTTAAACGCAAGCTGAATTCAAGAACCTACCCCATAACATTTAGAGTGGAATCGCCAATATCTTTGTTTAGTATTGTAAACGCAAATGTTCCATTATGTACAAAAGGTAATGAAACAGAAGGTCATTTCTCGCACACATAGAAAATTGGTTGCATGCTACTCTAAATCATATGGTAAGTAAAATAATGTTAACATCAAGTTAGCAAATAGTAGTTTTCAGCAAAATTCAAATCTTCACACTCTTGAGCCGAATGCATTACTTTCTATTCTATGCATCTTGTGATATGGATGTGTACATAACTACTCAGGGTGAGATGGAACTATATAGATATTGCATGTCGTCGACTCAGAGACATGAAATACTTAAACGCAAGCTGAATTCAAGAACCTACCCCATAACATTTAGAGTGGAATCGCCAATATCTTTGTTTAGTATTGTAAACGCAAATGTTCCATTATGTACAAAAGGTAATGAAACAGAAGGTCATTTCTCGCACACATAGAAAATTGGTTGCATGTACTCTAAATCATATGGTAAGTAAAATAATAAGGTTAACATCAAGTTAGCAAATAGTAGTTTTCAGCAAAATTCAAATCTTCACACACTTGAGCCGAATGCATTACTTTCTGTACTATGCATTTTGAGATCTGGGTGTGTACAGAACTACTGAGAATCAGCTGGAATTGTATCAATATTGCATGTGTACTGCAGAGCAATGGAATACTCAAAGGCAAGCTGAATTCCAGAACCTGCTTTATAACATTTAGTGTGGAAACGCCAATATCTTTGTTTAGTTCTGTAAATGCAAATGTTCCATTGTGTACAAAAGGTAATGAAACAGAAGTTCACTTCTCGCACACTCATAAAATTGGTTGCATGCTACTCTAAATCATATGGTGAGTAAAATGATTTTTACATCATGATTGCACAGACTAGTTTTCAGAAAAATTCAACACTACACCCTCTTGAACTGAATGCATTACTTTCTATTCTATGGATTTTGAGATATGGATGTGTACATAACTACTCAGGGTGAGATGGAACTAAATAGATATTGCATGTCTAGTACTGAGCAATGGAATACTCAAAGGCAAGCTGAATTCAGGAACATGCTTTATATCATTTAGAGTGGAAAAGCCAATATTTTTGTTTAGTTCTGTAAACGCGAATGTTCCATTGGGTACAAAAGGTGAGTTACAGAAAGCAACTCCTGGAAATTTTGTAGCACACTGATAAAATTGGTTGTATACTACTCTAAATCATATGGTAAGTAAAATAATAAGGTTAACATCAAGTTAGCAAATAGTAGTTTTCAGCAAAATTGAAATCTACACTCTATTCAGCTGAATGCATTACTTTCTGTACTTTGCATTTTGAGATCTGGATGTGTTCAGAACTACTGAGGATCAGCTGGAATTGTATCGATATTGCATGTCTACTTACAGAGCAATGGAATACTCAAAGGCAAGCTGAATTCAGGAACCTGCTTCATAACATTTAGAGTGGAAATGCCGATATTTTTGATTCGTTCTGTAAACGCAACAGTTCCATTGTGTACAAAAGGTAAAGAAACAGAAGGTCACTTCTCGCACACTCACAAAATTGGTTGCATGCTACTCTAAAACATATGGTGAGTAAAATAATTTTTACATCATGTTTGCACAGACTAGTTTTCAGAAAAATTCAACACTACACTCTCTTGAGCCGAATGCATTACTTTCTATTCTATGCATTTTGAGATATGGATGTGTACTTCACTACTCAGGGTGAGATGGAACTATATAGATATTGCATGTCTTCGACTCAGAGACATGAAATACTTAAACGCAAGCTGAATTCAAGAACCTACCCCATAACATTTAGAGTGGAATCGCCAATATCTTTGTTTAGTATTGTAAACGCAAATGTTCCATTATGTACAAAAGGTAATGAAACAGAAGGTCATTTCTCGCACACATAGAAAATTGGTTGCATGCTACTCTAAATCATATGGTAAGTAAAATAATAAGGTTAACATCAAGTTAGCAAATAGTAGTTTTCAGCAAAATTCAAATCTACACTCTATTCAGCTGAATGCATGACTTTCTGTACTATGCATTTTGAGATCTGGGTGTGTACAGAACTACTGAGAATCAGCTGGAATTGTATCAATATTGCATGTGTACTACAGTGCAATGGAATACTCAAAGGCAAGCTGAATTCAGGAACCTGCTTCATAACATTTAGTGTGGAAACGCCAATATCTTTGTTTAGTTCTGTAAATGCAAATGTTCCATTGTGTACAAAAGGTAATGAAACAGAAGGTCATTTCTCGCACACATAGAAAATTGGTTGCATGCTACTCTAAATCATATGGTAAGTAAAATAATAAGGTTAACATCAAGTTAGCAAATAGTAGTTTTCAGCAAAATTCAAATCTTCACACTCTTGAGCCGAATGCATTACTTTCTATTCTATGCATCTTGTGATATGGATGTGTACATAACTACTCAGGGTGAGATGGAACTAAATAGATATTGCATGTCTAGTACTGAGCAATGGAATACTCAAAGGCAAGCTGAATTCAGGAACATGCTTTATATCATTTAGAGTGGAAACGCCAATAACTTTGTTTAGTTCTGTAAATGCAAATGTTCCATTGTGTACAAAAGGTAATGAAACAGAAGGTCACTTCTCGCACACTGATTAAATTGGTTGCATGCTACTCTAAATCATATGGTAAGTAAAATAATGTTAACATCAAGTTAGCAAATAGTAGTTTTCAGCAAAATTTAAATCTACACTCTATTGAGCTGATTGCATTACTTTCTGTACTCTGCATTTTGAGATCTGGATGTGTACAGAACTACTGAGGATCAGCTGGAATTGAATCGATGTTGCATGTCTACTACAGAGCAATGGAATACTCAAAGGCAAGCTGAATTCAGGAACCTTCTTCGTAACATTTAGAGTGGAAAAGACAGTATCTTTGTTTAGTTCTGTAAACGCAAATGTTCCATTTCGTGCAAAACGTGAGTTACTGAAAGCAACTCCTGGACAATTTGTAGCACACTGATAAAACTGTTTCCATAATATAAATCATATGGTGAGAAAAATAATGTTTACATCATGTTAGCACAGACTAGTATTCAGAAAAATTCAACACTACACCCTCTTGAACTGAATGCATTACTTTCTATTCTATGGATTTTGAGATATGGATGTGTACATAACTACTCAGGGTGAGATGGAACTAAATAGATATTGCATGTCTAGTACTGAGCAATGGAATACTCAAAGGCAAGCTGAATTCAGGAACATGCTTTATATCATTTAGAGTGGAAAAGCCAATATTTTTGTTTAGTTCTGTAAACGCGAATGTTCCATTGTGTACAAAAGGTGAGTTACAGAAAGCAACTCCTGGAAATTTTGTAGCACACTGATAAAATTGGTTGTATACTACTCTAGAACATATGGTGAGTAAAATAATTTTTACATCATGTTTGCACAGACTAGTTTTCAGAAAAATTCAACACTACACTCTCTTGAGCCGAATGCATTACTTTCTATTCTATGCATCTTGTGATATGGATGTGTACATAACTACTCAGGGTGAGATGGAACTAAATAGATATTGCATGTCTAGTACTGAGCAATGGAATACTCAAAGGCAAGCTGAATTCAGGAACATGCTTTATATCATTTAGAGTGGAAAAGCCAATATTTTTGTTTAGTTCTGTAAATGCGAATGTTCCATTGTGTACAAAAGGTGAGTTACAGAAAGCAACTCCTGGAAATTTTGTAGCACACTGATAAAATTGGTTGTATACTACTCTAAAACATATGGTGAGTAAAATAATTTTTACATCATGTTTGCACAGACTAGTTTTCAGAAAAATTCAACACTACACTCTCTTGAGCCGAATGCATTACTTTCTATTCTATGCATCTTGTGATATGGATGTGTACATAACTACTCAGGGTGAGATGGAACTAAATAGATATTGCATGTCTAGTACTGAGCAATGGAATACTCAAAGGCAAGCTGAATTCAGGAACATGCTTTATATCATTTAGAGTGGAAAAGCCAATATTTTTGTTTAGTTCTGTAAACGCGAATGTTCCATTGTGTACAAAAGGTGAGTTACAGAAAGCAACTCCTGGAAATTTTGTAGCACACTGATAAAATTGGTTGTATACTACTCTAAATCATATGGTAAGTAAAATAATAAGGTTAACATCAAGTTAGCAAATAGTAGTTTTCAGCAAAATTGAAATCTACACACTATTCAGCTGAATGCATTACTTTCTGTACTATGCATTTTGAGATCTGGATGTGTTCAGAACTACTGAGGATCAGCTGGAATTGTATCGATATTGCATGTCTACTTACAGAGCAATGGAATACTCAAAGGCAAGCTGAATTCAGGAACCTGCTTCATAACATTTAGAGTGGAAATGCCGATATTTTTGATTAGTTCTGTAAACGCAACAGTTCCATTGTGTACAAAAGGTAAAGAAACAGAAGGTCACTTCTCGCACACTCACAAAATTGGTTGCATGCTACTCTAAAACATATGGTGAGTAAAATAATTTTTACATCATGTTTGCACAGACTAGTTTTCAGAAAAATTCAACACTACACTCTCTTGAGCCGAATGCATTACTTTCTATTCTATGCATTTTGAGATATGGATGTGTACTTCACTACTCAGGGTGAGATGGAACTATATAGATATTGCATGTCTTCGACTCAGAGACATGAAATACTTAAACGCAAGCTGAATTCAAGAACCTACCCCATAACATTTAGAGTGGAATCGCCAATATCTTTGTTTAGTATTGTAAACGCAAATGTTCCATTATGTACAAAAGGTAATGAAACAGAAGGTCATTTCTCGCACACATAGAAAATTGGTTGCATGCTACTCTAAATCATATGGTAAGTAAAATAATGTTAACATCAAGTTAGCAAATAGTAGTTTTCAGCAAAATTCAAATCTTCACACTCTTGAGCCGAATGCATTACTTTCTATTCTATGCATCTTGTGATATGGATGTGTACATAACTACTCAGGGTGAGATGGAACTATATAGATATTGCATGTCGTCGACTCAGAGACATGAAATACTTAAACGCAAGCTGAATTCAAGAACCTACCCCATAACATTTAGAGTGGAATCGCCAATATCTTTGTTTAGTATTGTAAACGCAAATGTTCCATTATGTACAAAAGGTAATGAAACAGAAGGTCATTTCTCGCACACATAGAAAATTGGTTGCATGTACTCTAAATCATATGGTAAGTAAAATAATAAGGTTAACATCAAGTTAGCAAATAGTAGTTTTCAGCAAAATTCAAATCTTCACACACTTGAACGAATGCATTACTTTCTGTACTATGCATTTTGAGATCTGGGTGTGTACAGAACTACTGAGAATCAGCTGGAATTGTATCAATATTGCATGTGTACTGCAGAGCAATGGAATACTCAAAGGCAAGCTGAATTCCAGAACCTGCTTTATAACATTTAGTGTGGAAACGCCAATATCTTTGTTTAGTTCTGTAAATGCAAATGTTCCATTGTGTACAAAAGGTAATGAAACAGAAGTTCACTTCTCGCACACTCATAAAATTGGTTGCATGCTACTCTAAAACATATGGTGAGTAAAATAATTTTTACATCATGTTTGCACAGACTAGTTTTCAGAAAAATTCAACACTACGCCCTCTTGAACTGATGCATTACTTTCTATTCTATGGATTTTGAGATATGGATGTGTACATAACTACTCAGGGTGAGATGGAACTAAATAGATATTGCATGTCTAGTACTGAGCAATGGAATACTCAAAGGCAAGCTGAATTCAGGAACATGCTTTATATCATTTAGAGTGGAAAAGCCAATATTTTTGTTTAGTTCTGTAAACGCGAATGTTCCATTGTGTACAAAAGGTGAGTTACAGAAAGCAACTCCTGGAAATTTTGTAGCACACTGATAAAATTGGTTGTATACTACTCTAAATCATATGGTAAGTAAAATAATAAGGTTAACATCAAGTTAGCAAATAGTGGTTTTCAGCAAAATTGAAATCTACACACTATTCAGCTGAATGCATTACTTTCTGTACAATGCATTTTGAGATCTGGATGTGTTCAGAACTACTGAGGATCAGCTGGAATTGTATCGATATTGCATGTCTACTTACAGAGCAATGGAATACTCAAAGGCAAGCTGAATTCAGGAACCTGCTTCATAACATTTAGAGTGGAAATGCCGATATTTTTGATTAGTTCTGTAAACGCAACAGTTCCATTGTGTACAAAAGGTAAAGAAACAGAAGGTCACTTCTCGCACACTCACAAAATTGGTTGCATGCTACTCTAAAACATATGGTGAGTAAAATAATTTTTACATCATGTTTGCACAGACTAGTTTTCAGAAAAATTCAACACTACACTCTCTTGAGCCGAATGCATTACTTTCTATTCTATGCATTTTGAGATATGGATGTGTACATCACTACTCAGGGTGAGATGGAACTATATAGATATTGCATGTCTTCGACTCAGAGACATGAAATACTTAAACGCAAGCTGAATTCAAGAACCTACCCCATAACATTTAGAGTGGAATCGCCAATATCTTTGTTTAGTATTGTAAACGCAAATGTTCCATTATGTTCAAAAGGTAATGAAACAGAAGGTCATTTCTCGCACACATAGAAAATTGGTTGCATGCTACTCAAAATCATATGGTAAGTAAAATAATAAGGTTAACATCAAGTTAGCAAATAGTAGTTTTCAGCAAAATTCAAATCTACACTCTATTCAGCTGAATGCATGACTTTCTGTACTATGCATTTTGAGATCTGGGTGTGTACAGAACTACTGAGAATCAGCTGGAATTGTATCAATATTGCATGTGTACTACAGAGCAATGGAATACTCAAAGGCAAGCTGAATTCAGGAACCTGCTTCATAACATTTAGTGTGGAAACGCCAATATCTTTGTTTAGTTCTGTAAATGCAAATGTTCCATTGTGTACAAAAGGTAATGAAACAGAAGGTCATTTCTCGCACACATAGAAAATTGGTTGCATGCTACTCTAAATCATATGGTAAGTAAAATAATAAGGTTAACATCAAGTTAGCAAATAGTAGTTTTCAGCAAAATTCAAATCTTCACACTCTTGAGCCGAATGCATTACTTTCTATTCTATGCATCTTGTGATATGGATGTGTACATAACTACTCAGGGTGAGATGGAACTAAATAGATATTGCATGTCTAGTACTGAGCAATGGAATACTCAAAGGCAAGCTGAATTCAGGAACATGCTTTATATCATTTAGAGTGGAAACGCCAATAACTTTGTTTAGTTCTGTAAATGCAAATGTTCCATTGTGTACAAAAGGTAATGAAACAGAAGGTCACTTCTCGCACACTGATTAAATTGGTTGCATGCTACTCTAAATCATATGGTAAGTAAAATAATGTTAACATCAAGTTAGCAAATAGTAGTTTTCAGCAAAATTTAAATCTACACTCTATTGAGCTGATTGCATTACTTTCTGTACTCTGCATTTTGAGATCTGGATGTGTACAGAACTACTGAGGATCAGCTGGAATTGAATCGATATTGCATGTCTACTACAGAGCAATGGAATACTCAAAGGCAAGCTGAATTCAGGAACCTTCTTCATAACATTTAGAGTGGAAAAGACAATATCTTTGTTTAGTTCTGTTAACGCAAATGTTCCATTTCGTGCAAAACGTGAGTTAGTGAAAGCAACTCCTGGACAATTTGTAGCACACTGATAAAACAGTTTCCATAATATAAATCATATGGTGAGTAAAATAATGTTTACATCATGTTAGCACAGACTAGTATTCAGAAAAATTCAACACTACACCCTCTTGAACTGAATGCATTACTTTCTATTCTATGGATTTTGAGATATGGATGTGTACATAACTACTCAGGGTGAGATGGAACTAAATAGATATTGCATGTCTAGTACTGAGCAATGGAATACTCAAAGGCAAGCTGAATTTAGGAACATGCTTTATATCATTTAGAGTGGAAAAGCCAATATTTTTGTTTAGTTCTGTAAACGCGAATGTTCCATTGTGTACAAAAGGTGAGTTACAGAAAGCAACTCCTGGAAATTTTGTAGCACACTGATAAAATTGGTTGTATACTACTCTAGAACATATGGTGAGTAAAATAATTTTTACATCATGTTTGCACAGACTAGTTTTCAGAAAAATTCAACACTACACTCTCTTGAGCCGAATGCATTACTTTCTATTCTATGCATCTTGTGATATGGATGTGTACATAACTACTCAGGGTGAGATGGAACTAAATAGATATTGCATGTCTAGTACTGAGCAATGGAATACTCAAAGGCAAGCTGAATTCAGGAACATGCTTTATATCATTTAGAGTGGAAAAGCCAATATTTTTGTTTAGTTCTGTAAACGCGAATGTTCCATTGTGTACAAAAGGTGAGTTACAGAAAGCAACTCCTGGAAATTTTGTAGCACTCTGATAAAATTGGTTGTATACTACTCTAAATCATATGGTAAGTAAAATAATAAGGTTAACATCAAGTTAGCAAATAGTAGTCTTCAGCAAAATTGAAATCTACACACTATTCAGCTGAATGCATTACTTTCTGTACTATGCATTTTGAGATCTGGATGTGTTCAGAACTACTGAGGATCAGCTGGAATTGTATCGATATTGCATGTCTACTTACAGAGCAATGGAATACTCAATGGCAAGCTGAATTCAGGAACCTGCTTCATAACATTTAGAGTGGAAATGCCGATATTTTTGATTAGTTCTGTAAACGCAACAGTTCCATTGTGTACAAAAGGTAAAGAAACAGAAGGTCACTTCTCGCACACTCACAAAATTGGTTGCATGCTACTCTAAAACATATGGTGAGTAAAATAATTTTTACATCATGTTTGCACAGACTAGTTTTCAGAAAAATTCAACACTACACTCTCTTGAGCCGAATGCATTACTTTCTATTCTATGCATTTTGAGATATGGATGTGTACATCACTACTCAGGGTGAGATGGAACTATATAGATATTGCATGTCTTCGACTCAGAGACATGAAATACTTAAACGCAAGCTGAATTCAAGAACCTACCCCATAACATTTAGAGTGGAATCGCCAATATCTTTGTTTAGTATTGTAAACGCAAATGTTCCATTATGTACAAAAGGTAATGAAACAGAAGGTCATTTCTCGCACACATAGAAAATTGGTTGCATGCTACTCAAAATCATATGGTAAGTAAAATAATAAGGTTAACATCAAGTTAGCAAATAGTAGTTTTCTGCAAAATTCAAATCTTCACACTCTTGAGCCGAATGCATTACTTTCTATTCTATGCATCTTGTGATATGGATGTGTACATAACTACTCAGGGTGAGATGGAACTAAATAGATATTGCATGTCTAGTACTGAGCAATGGAATACTCAAAGGCAAGCTGAATTCAGGAACATGCTTTATATCATTTAGAGTGGAAAAGCCAATATTTTTGTTTAGTTCTGTAAATGCGAATGTTCCATTGTGTACAAAAGGTGAGTTACAGAAAGCAACTCCTGGAAATTTTGTAGCACACTGATAAAATTGGTTTTATACTACTCTAAAACATATGGTGAGTAAAATAATTTTTACATCATGTTTGCACAGACTAGTTTTCAGAAAAATTCAACACTACACTCTCTTGAGCCGAATGCATTACTTTCTATTCTATGCATCTTGTGATATGGATGTGTACATAACTACTCAGGGTGAGATGGAACTAAATAGATATTGCATGTCTAGTACTGAGCAATGGAATACTCAAAGGGAAGCTGAATTCAGGAACATGCTTTATATCATTTAGAGTGGAAAAGCCAATATTTTTGTTTAGTTCTGTAAATGCGAAAGTTCCATTGTGTACAAAAGGTGAGTTACAAAGCAACTCCTGGAAATTTTGTAGCACACTGATAAAATTGGTTGTATACTACTCCAAAACATATGGTGAGTAAAATAATTTTTACATCATGTTTGCACAGACTAGTTTTCAGAAAAATTCAACACTACACTCTCTTGAGCCGAATGCATTACTTTCTATTCTATGCATCTTGTGATATGGATGTGTACATAACTACTCAGGGTGAGATGGAACTAAATAGATATTGCATGTCTAGTACTGAGCAATGGAATACTCAAAGGCAAGCTGAATTCAGGAACATGCTTTATATCATTTAGAGTGGAAAAGCCAATATTTTTGTTTAGTTCTGTAAACGCGAATGTTCCATTGTGTACAAAAGGTGAGTTACAGAAAGCAACTCCTGGAAATTTTGTAGCAAACTGATAAAATTGGTTGTATACTACTCTAAATCATATGGTAAGTAAAATAATAAGGTTAACATCAAGTTAGCAAATAGTAGTTTTCAGCAAAATTCAAATCTACACTCTATTCAGCTGAATGCATGACTTTCTGTACTATGCATTTTGAGATCTGGGTGTGTACAGAACTACTGAGAATCAGCTGGAATTGTATCAATATTGCATGTGTACTACAGAGCAATGGAATACTCAAAGGCAAGCTGAATTCAGGAACCTGCTTCATAACATTTAGTGTGGAAACGCCAATATCTTTGTTTAGTTCTGTAAATGCAAATGTTCCATTGTGTACAAAAGGTAATGAAACAGAAGGTCATTTCTCGCACACATAGAAAATTGGTTGCATGCTACTCTAAATCATATGGTAAGTAAAATAATAAGGTTAACATCAAGTTAGCAAATAGTAGTTTTCAGCAAAATTCAAATCTTCACACTCTTGAGCCGAATGCATTACTTTCTATTCTATGCATCTTGTGATATGGATGTGTACATAACTACTCAGGGTGAGATGGAACTAAATAGATATTGCATGTCTAGTACTGAGCAATGGAATACTCAAAGGCAAGCTGAATTCAGGAACATGCTTTATATCATTTAGAGTGGAAACGCCAATAACTTTGTTTAGTTCTGTAAATGCAAATGTTCCATTGTGTACAAAAGGTAATGAAACAGAAGGTCACTTCTCGCACACTGATTAAATTGGTTGCATGCTACTCTAAATCATATGGTAAGTAAAATAATGTTAACATCAAGTTAGCAAATAGTAGTTTTCAGCAAAATTTAAATCTACACTCTATTGAGCTGATTGCATTACTTTCTGTACTCTGCATTTTGAGATCTGGATGTGTACAGAACTACTGAGGATCAGCTGGAATTGAATCGATATTGCATGTCTACTACAGAGCAATGGAATACTCAAAGGCAAGCTGAATTCAGGAACCTTCTTCATAACATTTAGAGTGGAAAAGACAATATCTTTGTTTAGTTCTGTTAACGCAAATGTTCCATTTCGTGCAAAACGTGAGTTAGTGAAAGCAACTCCTGGACAATTTGTAGCACACTGATAAAACAGTTTCCATAATATAAATCATATGGTGAGTAAAATAATGTTTACATCATGTTAGCACAGACTAGTATTCAGAAAAATTCAACACTACACCCTCTTGAACTGAATGCATTACTTTCTATTCTATGGATTTTGAGATATGGATGTGTACATAACTACTCAGGGTGAGATGGAACTAAATAGATATTGCATGTCTAGTACTGAGCAATGGAATACTCAAAGGCAAGCTGAATTTAGGAACATGCTTTATATCATTTAGAGTGGAAAAGCCAATATTTTTGTTTAGTTCTGTAAACGCGAATGTTCCATTGTGTACAAAAGGTGAGTTACAGAAAGCAACTCCTGGAAATTTTGTAGCACACTGATAAAATTGGTTGTATACTACTCTAGAACATATGGTGAGTAAAATAATTTTTACATCATGTTTGCACAGACTAGTTTTCAGAAAAATTCAACACTACACTCTCTTGAGCCGAATGCATTACTTTCTATTCTATGCATCTTGTGATATGGATGTGTACATAACTACTCAGGGTGAGATGGAACTAAATAGATATTGCATGTCTAGTACTGAGCAATGGAATACTCAAAGGCAAGCTGAATTCAGGAACATGCTTTATATCATTTAGAGTGGAAAAGCCAATATTTTTGTTTAGTTCTGTAAACGCGAATGTTCCATTGTGTACAAAAGGTGAGTTACAGAAAGCAACTCCTGGAAATTTTGTAGCACTCTGATAAAATTGGTTGTATACTACTCTAAATCATATGGTAAGTAAAATAATAAGGTTAACATCAAGTTAGCAAATAGTAGTCTTCAGCAAAATTGAAATCTACACACTATTCAGCTGAATGCATTACTTTCTGTACTATGCATTTTGAGATCTGGATGTGTTCAGAACTACTGAGGATCAGCTGGAATTGTATCGATATTGCATGTCTACTTACAGAGCAATGGAATACTCAAAGGCAAGCTGAATTCAGGAACCTGCTTCATAACATTTAGAGTGGAAATGCCGATATTTTTGATTAGTTCTGTAAACGCAACAGTTCCATTGTGTACAAAAGGTAAAGAAACAGAAGGTCACTTCTCGCACACTCACAAAATTGGTTGCATGCTACTCTAAAACATATGGTGAGTAAAATAATTTTTACATCATGTTTGCACAGACTAGTTTTCAGAAAAATTCAACACTACACTCTCTTGAGCCGAATGCATTACTTTCTATTCTATGCATTTTGAGATATGGATGTGTACATCACTACTCAGGGTGAGATGGAACTATATAGATATTGCATGTCTTCGACTCAGAGACATGAAATACTTAAACGCAAGCTGAATTCAAGAACCTACCCCATAACATTTAGAGTGGAATCGCCAATATCTTTGTTTAGTATTGTAAACGCAAATGTTCCATTATGTACAAAAGGTAATGAAACAGAAGGTCATTTCTCGCACACATAGAAAATTGGTTGCATGCTACTCAAAATCATATGGTAAGTAAAATAATAAGGTTAACATCAAGTTAGCAAATAGTAGTTTTCTGCAAAATTCAAATCTTCACACTCTTGAGCCGAATGCATTACTTTCTATTCTATGCATCTTGTGATATGGATGTGTACATAACTACTCAGGGTGAGATGGAACTAAATAGATATTGCATGTCTAGTACTGAGCAATGGAATACTCAAAGGCAAGCTGAATTCAGGAACATGCTTTATATCATTTAGAGTGGAAAAGCCAATATTTTTGTTTAGTTCTGTAAATGCGAATGTTCCATTGTGTACAAAAGGTGAGTTACAGAAAGCAACTCCTGGAAATTTTGTAGCACACTGATAAAATTGGTTTTATACTACTCTAAAACATATGGTGAGTAAAATAATTTTTACATCATGTTTGCACAGACTAGTTTTCAGAAAAATTCAACACTACACTCTCTTGAGCCGAATGCATTACTTTCTATTCTATGCATCTTGTGATATGGATGTGTACATAACTACTCAGGGTGAGATGGAACTAAATAGATATTGCATGTCTAGTACTGAGCAATGGAATACTCAAAGGGAAGCTGAATTCAGGAACATGCTTTATATCATTTAGAGTGGAAAAGCCAATATTTTTGTTTAGTTCTGTAAATGCGAAAGTTCCATTGTGTACAAAAGGTGAGTTACAAAGCAACTCCTGGAAATTTTGTAGCACACTGATAAAATTGGTTGTATACTACTCCAAAACATATGGTGAGTAAAATAATTTTTACATCATGTTTGCACAGACTAGTTTTCAGAAAAATTCAACACTACACTCTCTTGAGCCGAATGCATTACTTTCTATTCTATGCATCTTGTGATATGGATGTGTACATAACTACTCAGGGTGAGATGGAACTAAATAGATATTGCATGTCTAGTACTGAGCAATGGAATACTCAAAGGCAAGCTGAATTCAGGAACATGCTTTATATCATTTAGAGTGGAAAAGCCAATATTTTTGTTTAGTTCTGTAAACGCGAATGTTCCATTGTGTACAAAAGGTGAGTTACAGAAAGCAACTCCTGGAAATTTTGTAGCAAACTGATAAAATTGGTTGTATACTACTCTAAATCATATGGTAAGTAAAATAATAAGGTTAACATCAAGTTAGCAAATAGTAGTTTTCAGCAAAATTCAAATCTACACTCTATTCAGCTGAATGCATGACTTTCTGTACTATGCATTTTGAGATCTGGGTGTGTACAGAACTACTGAGAATCAGCTGGAATTGTATCAATATTGCATGTGTACTACAGAGCAATGGAATACTCAAAGGCAAGCTGAATTCAGGAACCTGCTTCATAACATTTAGTGTGGAAACGCCAATATCTTTGTTTAGTTCTGTAAATGCAAATGTTCCATTGTGTACAAAAGGTAATGAAACAGAAGGTCATTTCTCGCACACATAGAAAATTGGTTGCATGCTACTCTAAATCATATGGTAAGTAAAATAATAAGGTTAACATCAAGTTAGCAAATAGTAGTTTTCAGCAAAATTCAAATCTTCACACTCTTGAGCCGAATGCATTACTTTCTATTCTATGCATCTTGTGATATGGATGTGTACATAACTACTCAGGGTGAGATGGAACTAAATAGATATTGCATGTCTAGTACTGAGCAATGGAATACTCAAAGGCAAGCTGAATTCAGGAACATGCTTTATATCATTTAGAGTGGAAACGCCAATAACTTTGTTTAGTTCTGTAAATGCAAATGTTCCATTGTGTACAAAAGGTAATGAAACAGAAGGTCACTTCTCGCACACTGATTAAATTGGTTGCATGCTACTCTAAATCATATGGTAAGTAAAATAATGTTAACATCAAGTTAGCAAATAGTAGTTTTCAGCAAAATTTAAATCTACACTCTATTGAGCTGATTGCATTACTTTCTGTACTCTGCATTTTGAGATCTGGATGTGTACAGAACTACTGAGGATCAGCTGGAATTGAATCGATATTGCATGTCTACTACAGAGCAATGGAATACTCAAAGGCAAGCTGAATTCAGGAACCTTCTTCATAACATTTAGAGTGGAAAAGACAATATCTTTGTTTAGTTCTGTAAACGCAAATGCTCCATTTCGTGCAAAACGTGAGTTAGTGAAAGCAACTCCTGGACAATTTTTAGCACACTGATAAAATTGTTTCCATAATATAAATCATATGGTGAGTAAAATAATGTTTACATCATGTTAGCACAGACTAGTATTCAGAAAAATTCAACACTACACCCTCTTGAACTGAATGCATTACTTTCTATTCTATGGATTTTGAGATATGGATGTGTACATAACTACTCAGGGTGAGATGGAACTAAATAGATATTGCATGTCTAGTACTGAGCAATGGAATACTCAAAGGCAAGCTGAATTCAGGAACATGCTTTATATCATTTAGAGTGGAAAAGCCAATATTTTTGTTTAGTTCTGTAAACGCGAATGTTCCATTGTGTACAAAAGGTGAGTTACAGAAAGCAACTCCTGGAAATTTTGTAGCACACTGATAAAATTGGTTGTATACTACTCTAGAACATATGGTGAGTAAAATAATTTTTACATCATGTTTGCACAGACTAGTTTTCAGAAAAATTCAACACTACACTCTCTTGAGCCGAATGCATTACTTTCTATTCTATGCATCTTGTGATATGGATGTGTACATAACTACTCAGGGTGAGATGGAACTAAATAGATATTGCATGTCTAGTACTGAGCAATGGAATACTCAAAGGCAAGCTGAATTCAGGAACATGCTTTATATCATTTAGAGTGGAAAAGCCAATATTTTTGTTTAGTTCTGTAAACGCGAATGTTCCATTGTGTACAAAAGGTGAGTTACAGAAAGCAACTCCTGGAAATTTTGTAGCACACTGATAAAATTGGTTGTATACTACTCTAAATCATATGGTAAGTAAAATAATAAGGTTAACATCAAGTTAGCAAATAGTAGTTTTCAGCAAAATTGAAATCTACACACTATTCAGCTGAATGCATTACTTTCTGTACTATGCATTTTGAGATCTGGATGTGTTCAGAACTACTGAGGATCAGCTGGAATTGTATCGATATTGCATGTCTACTTACAGAGCAATGGAATACTCAAAGGCAAGCTGAATTCAGGAACCTGCTTCATAACATTTAGAGTGGAAATGCCGATATTTTTGATTAGTTCTGTAAACGCAACAGTTCCATTGTGTACAAAAGGTAAAGAAACAGAAGGTCACTTCTCGCACACTCACAAAATTGGTTGCATGCTACTCTAAAACATATGGTGAGTAAAATAATTTTTACATCATGTTTGCACAGACTAGTTTTCAGAAAAATTCAACACTACACTCTCTTGAGCCGAATGCATTACTTTCTATTCTATGCATTTTGAGATATGGATGTGTACATCACTACTCAGGGTGAGATGGAACTATATAGATATTGCATGTCTTCGACTCAGAGACATGAAATACTTAAACGCAAGCTGAATTCAAGAACCTACCCCATAACATTTAGAGTGGAATCGCCAATATCTTTGTTTAGTATTGTAAACGCAAATATTCCATTATGTACAAAAGGTAATGAAACAGAAGGTCATTTCTCGCACACATAGAAAATTGGTTGCATGCTACTCAAAATCATATGGTAAGTAAAATAATAAGGTTAACATCAAGTTAGCAAATAGTAGTTTTCTGCAAAATTCAAATCTTCACACTCTTGAGCCGAATGCATTACTTTCTATTCTATGCATCTTGTGATATGGATGTGTACATAACTACTCAGGGTGAGATGGAACTAAATAGATATTGCATGTCTAGTACTGAGCAATGGAATACTCAAAGGCAAGCTGAATTCAGGAACATGCTTTATATCATTTAGAGTGGAAAAGCCAATATTTTTGTTTAGTTCTGTAAATGCGAATGTTCCATTGTGTACAAAAGGTGAGTTACAGAAAGCAACTCCTGGAAATTTTGTAGCACACTGATAAAATTGGTTTTATACTACTCTAAAACATATGGTGAGTAAAATAATTTTTACATCATGTTTGCACAGACTAGTTTTCAGAAAAATTCAACACTACACTCTCTTGAGCCGAATGCATTACTTTCTATTCTATGCATCTTGTGATATGGATGTGTACATAACTACTCAGGGTGAGATGGAACTAAATAGATATTGCATGTCTAGTACTGAGCAATGGAATACTCAAAGGGAAGCTGAATTCAGGAACATGCTTTATATCATTTAGAGTGGAAAAGCCAATATTTTTGTTTAGTTCTGTAAATGCGATTGTTCCATTGTGTACAAAAGGTGAGTTACAAAGCAACTCCTGGAAATTTTGTAGCACACTGATAAAATTGGTTGTATACTACTCCAAAGCATATGGTGAGTAAAATAATTTTTACATCATGTTTGCACAGACTAGTTTTCAGAAAAATTCAACACTACACTCTCTTGAGCCGAATGCATTACCTTCTATTCTATGCATCTTGTGATATGGATGTGTACATAACTACTCAGGGTGAGATGGAACTAAATAGATATTGCATGTCTAGTACTGAGCAATGGAATACTCAAAGGCAAGCTGAATTCAGGAACATGCTTTATATCATTTAGAGTGGAAAAGCCAATATTTTTGTTTAGTTCTGTAAACGCGAATGTTCCATTGTGTACAAAAGGTGAGTTACAGAAAGCAACTCCTGGAAATTTTGTAGCACACTGATAAAATTGGTTGTATACTACTCTAAATCATATGGTAAGTAAAATAATAAGGTTAACATCAAGTTAGCAAATAGTAGTTTTCAGCAAAATTGAAATCTACACACTATTCAGCTGAATGCATTACTTTCTGTACTATGCATTTTGAGATCTGGATGTGTTCAGAACTACTGAGGATCAGCTGGAATTGTATCGATATTGCATGTCTACTTACAGAGCAATGGAATACTCAAAGGCAAGCTGAATTCAGGAACCTGCTTCATAACATTTAGAGTGGAAATGCCGATATTTTTGATTAGTTCTGTAAACGCAACAGTTCCATTGTGTACAAAAGGTAAAGAAACAGAAGGTCACTTCTCGCACACTCACAAAATTGGTTGCATGCTACTCTAAAACATATGGTGAGTAAAATAATTTTTACATCATGTTTGCACAGACTAGTTTTCAGAAAAATTCAACACTACACTCTCTTGAGCCGAATGCATTACTTTCTATTCTATGCATTTTGAGATATGGATGTGTACATCACTACTCAGGGTGAGATGGAACTATATAGATATTGCATGTCTTCGACTCAGAGACATGAAATACTTAAACGCAAGCTGAATTCAAGAACCTACCCCATAACATTTAGAGTGGAATCGCCAATATCTTTGTTTAGTATTGTAAACGCAAATATTCCATTATGTACAAAAGGTAATGAAACAGAAGGTCATTTCTCGCACACATAGAAAATTGGTTGCATGCTACTCAAAATCATATGGTAAGTAAAATAATAAGGTTAACATCAAGTTAGCAAATAGTAGTTTTCTGCAAAATTCAAATCTTCACACTCTTGAGCCGAATGCATTACTTTCTATTCTATGCATCTTGTGATATGGATGTGTACATAACTACTCAGGGTGAGATGGAACTAAATAGATATTGCATGTCTAGTACTGAGCAATGGAATACTCAAAGGCAAGCTGAATTCAGGAACATGCTTTATATCATTTAGAGTGGAAAAGCCAATATTTTTGTTTAGTTCTGTAAATGCGAATGTTCCATTGTGTACAAAAGGTGAGTTACAGAAAGCAACTCCTGGAAATTTTGTAGCACACTGATAAAATTGGTTTTATACTACTCTAAAACATATGGTGAGTAAAATAATTTTTACATCATGTTTGCACAGACTAGTTTTCAGAAAAATTCAACACTACACTCTCTTGAGCCGAATGCATTACTTTCTATTCTATGCATCTTGTGATATGGATGTGTACATAACTACTCAGGGTGAGATGGAACTAAATAGATATTGCATGTCTAGTACTGAGCAATGGAATACTCAAAGGGAAGCTGAATTCAGGAACATGCTTTATATCATTTAGAGTGGAAAAGCCAATATTTTTGTTTAGTTCTGTAAATGCGATTGTTCCATTGTGTACAAAAGGTGAGTTACAAAGCAACTCCTGGAAATTTTGTAGCACACTGATAAAATTGGTTGTATACTACTCCAAAGCATATGGTGAGTAAAATAATTTTTACATCATGTTTGCACAGACTAGTTTTCAGAAAAATTCAACACTACACTCTCTTGAGCCGAATGCATTACCTTCTATTCTATGCATCTTGTGATATGGATGTGTACATAACTACTCAGGGTGAGATGGAACTAAATAGATATTGCATGTCTAGTACTGAGCAATGGAATACTCAAAGGCAAGCTGAATTCAGGAACATGCTTTATATCATTTAGAGTGGAAAAGCCAATATTTTTGTTTAGTTCTGTAAACGCGAATGTTCCATTGTGTACAAAAGGTGAGTTACAGAAAGCAACTCCTGGAAATTTGGTAGCACACTGATAAAATTGGTTGTATACTACTCTAAATCATATGGTAAGTAAAATAATAAGGTTAACATCAAGTTAGCAAATAGTAGTTTTCAGCAAAATTGAAATCTACACACTATTCAGCTGAATGCATTACTTTCTGTACTATGCATTTTGAGATCTGGATGTGTTCAGAACTACTGAGGATCAGCTGGAATTGTATCGATATTGCATGTCTACTTACAGAGCAATGGAATACTCAAAGGCAAGCTGAATTCAGGAACCTGCTTCATAACATTTAGAGTGGAAATGCCGATATTTTTGATTAGTTCTGTAAACGCAACAGTTCCATTGTGTACAAAAGGTAAAGAAACAGAAGGTCACTTCTCGCACACTCACAAAATTGGTTGCATGCTACTCTAAAACATATGGTGAGTAAAATAATTTTTACATCATGTTTGCACAGACTAGTTTTCAGAAAAATTCAACACTACACTCTCTTGAGCCGAATGCATTACTTTCTATTCTATGCATTTTGAGATATGGATGTGTACATCACTACTCAGGGTGAGATGGAACTATATAGATATTGCATGTCTTCGACTCAGAGACATGAAATACTTAAACGCAAGCTGAATTCAAGAACCTACCCCATAACATTTAGAGTGGAATCGCCAATATCTTTGTTTAGTATTGTAAACGCAAATATTCCATTATGTACAAAAGGTAATGAAACAGAAGGTCATTTCTCGCACACATAGAAAATTGGTTGCATGCTACTCAAAATCATATGGTAAGTAAAATAATAAGGTTAACATCAAGTTAGCAAATAGTAGTTTTCTGCAAAATTCAAATCTTCACACTCTTGAGCCGAATGCATTACTTTCTATTCTATGCATCTTGTGATATGGATGTGTACATAACTACTCAGGGTGAGATGGAACTAAATAGATATTGCATGTCTAGTACTGAGCAATGGAATACTCAAAGGCAAGCTGAATTCAGGAACATGCTTTATATCATTTAGAGTGGAAAAGCCAATATTTTTGTTTAGTTCTGTAAATGCGAATGTTCCATTGTGTACAAAAGGTGAGTTACAGAAAGCAACTCCTGGAAATTTTGTAGCACACTGATAAAATTGGTTTTATACTACTCTAAAACATATGGTGAGTAAAATAATTTTTACATCATGTTTGCACAGACTAGTTTTCAGAAAAATTCAACACTACACTCTCTTGAGCCGAATGCATTACTTTCTATTCTATGCATCTTGTGATATGGATGTGTACATAACTACTCAGGGTGAGATGGAACTAAATAGATATTGCATGTCTAGTACTGAGCAATGGAATACTCAAAGGGAAGCTGAATTCAGGAACATGCTTTATATCATTTAGAGTGGAAAAGCCAATATTTTTGTTTAGTTCTGTAAATGCGAATGTTCCATTGTGTACAAAAGGTGAGTTACAAAGCAACTCCTGGAAATTTTGTAGCACACTGATAAAATTGGTTGTATACTACTCCAAAACATATGGTGAGTAAAATAATTTTTACATCATGTTTGCACAGACTAGTTTTCAGAAAAATTCAACACTACACTCTCTTGAGCCGAATGCATTACCTTCTATTCTATGCATCTTGTGATATGGATGTGTACATAACTACTCAGGGTGAGATGGAACTAAATAGATATTGCATGTCTAGTACTGAGCAGTGGAATACTCAAAGGCAAGCTGAATTCAGGAACATGCTTTATATCATTTAGAGTGGAAAAGCCAATATTTTTGTTTAGTTCTGTAAACGCGAATGTTCCATTGTGTACAAAAGGTGAGTTACAGAAAGCAACTCCTGGAAATTTTGTAGCAAACTGATAAAATTGGTTGTATACTACTCTAAATCATATGGTAAGTAAAATAATAAGGTTAACATCAAGTTAGCAAATAGTAGTTTTCAGCAAAATTGAAATCTACACACTATTCAGCTGAATGCATTACTTTCTGTTCTATGCATTTTGAGATCTGGATGTGTTCAGAACTACTGAGGATCAGCTGGAATTGTATCGATATTGCATGTCTACTTACAGAGCAATGGAATACTCAAAGGCAAGCTGAATTCAGGAACCTGCTTCATAACATTTAGAGTGGAAATGCCGATATTTTTGATTAGTTCTGTAAACGCAACAGTTCCATTGTGTACAAAAGGTAAAGAAACAGAAGGTCACTTCTCGCACATTCACAAAATTGGTTGCATGCTACTCTAAAACATATGGTGAGTAAAATAATTTTTACATCATGTTTGCACAGACTAGTTTTCAGAAAAATTCAACACTACACTCTCTTGAGCCGAATGCATTACTTTCTATTCTATGCATTTTGAGATATGGATGTGTACATCACTACTCAGGGTGAGATGGAACTATATAGATATTGCATGTCTTCGACTCAGAGACATGAAATACTTAAACGCAAGCTGAATTCAAGAACCTACCCCATAACATTTAGAGTGGAATCGCCAATTTCTTTGTTTAGTATTGTCAACGCAAATGTTCCATTATGTACAAAAGGTAACGAAACAGAAGGTCATTTCTCGCACACATAGAAAATTGGTTGCATGCTACTCTAAATCATATGGTAAGTAAAATAATAAGGTTAACATCAAGTTAGCAAATAGTAGTTTTCAGCAAAATTCAAATCTTCACACACTTGAGCCGAATGCATTACTTTCTGTACTATGCATTTTCAGATGTGGGTGTGTACAGAACTACTGAGAATCAGCTGGAATTGTATCGATATTGCATGTCTACTTACAGAGCAATGGAATACTCAAAGGCAAGCTGAATTCAGGAACCTGCTTCATAACATTTAGAGTGGAAATGCCGATATTTTTGATTAGTTCTGTAAACGCAACAGTTCCATTGTGTACAAAAGGTAAAGAAACAGAAGGTCACTTCTCGCACACTCACAAAATTGGTTGCATGCTACTCTAAAACATATGGTGAGTAAAATAATTTTTACATCATGTTTGCACAGACTAGTTTTCAGAAAAATTCAACACTACACTCTCTTGAGCCGAATGCATTACTTTCTATTCTATGCATTTTGAGATATGGATGTGTACATCACTACTCAGGGTGAGATGGAACTATATAGATATTGCATGTCTTCGACTCAGAGACATGAAATACTTAAACGCAAGCTGAATTCAAGAACCTACCCCATAACATTTAGAGTGGAATCGCCAATATCTTTGTTTAGTATTGTAAACGCAAATATTCCATTATGTACAAAAGGTAATGAAACAGAAGGTCATTTCTCGCACACATAGAAAATTGGTTGCATGCTACTCAAAATCATATGGTAAGTAAAATAATAAGGTTAACATCAAGTTAGCAAATAGTAGTTTTCTGCAAAATTCAAATCTTCACACTCTTGAGCCGAATGCATTACTTTCTATTCTATGCATCTTGTGATATGGATGTGTACATAACTACTCAGGGTGAGATGGAACTAAATAGATATTGCATGTCTAGTACTGAGCAATGGAATACTCAAAGGCAAGCTGAATTCAGGAACATGCTTTATATCATTTAGAGTGGAAAAGCCAATATTTTTGTTTAGTTCTGTAAATGCGAATGTTCCATTGTGTACAAAAGGTGAGTTACAGAAAGCAACTCCAGGAAATTTTGTAGCACACTGATAAAATTGGTTTTATACTACTCTAAAACATATGGTGAGTAAAATAATTTTTACATCATGTTTGCACAGACTAGTTTTCAGAAAAATTCAACACTACACTCTCTTGAGCCGAATGCATTACTTTCTATTCTATGCATCTTGTGATATGGATGTGTACATAACTACTCAGGGTGAGATGGAACTAAATAGATATTGCATGTCTAGTACTGAGCAATGGAATACTCAAAGGGAAGCTGAATTCAGGAACATGCTTTATATCATTTAGAGTGGAAAAGCCAATATTTTTTAGTTCTGTAAATGCGATTGTTCCATTGTGTACAAAAGGTGAGTTACAAAGCAACTCCTGGAAATTTTGTAGCACACTGATAAAATTGGTTGTATACTACTCCAAAACATATGGTGAGTAAAATAATTTTTACATCATGTTTGCACAGACTAGTTTTCAGAAAAATTCAACACTACACTCTCTTGAGCCGAATGCATTACCTTCTATTCTATGCATCTTGTGATATGGATGTGTACATAACTACTCAGGGTGAGATGGAACTAAATAGATATTGCATGTCTAGTACTGAGCAATGGAATACTCAAAGGCAAGCTGAATTCAGGAACATGCTTTATATCATTTAGAGTGGAAAAGCCAATATTTTTGTTTAGTTCTGTAAACGCGAATGTTCCATTGTGTACCAAAGGTGAGTTACAGAAAGCAACTCCTGGAAATTTGGTAGCACACTGATAAAATTGGTTGTATACTACTCTAAATCATATGGTAAGTAAAATAATAAGGTTAACATCAAGTTAGCAAATAGTAGTTTTCAGCAAAATTGAAATCTACACACTATTCAGCTGAATGCATTACTTTCTGTACTATGCATTTTGAGATCTGGATGTGTTCAGAACTACTGAGGATCAGCTGGAATTGTATCGATATTGCATGTCTACTTACAGAGCAATGGAATACTCAAAGGCAAGCTGAATTCAGGAACCTGCTTCATAACATTTAGAGTGGAAATGCCGATATTTTTGATTAGTTCTGTAAACGCAACAGTTCCATTGTGTACAAAAGGTAAAGAAACAGAAGGTCACTTCTCGCACATTCACAAAATTGGTTGCATGCTACTCTAAAACATATGGTGAGTAAAATAATTTTTACATCATGTTTGCACAGACTAGTTTTCAGAAAAATTCAACACTACACTCTCTTGAGCCGAATGCATTACTTTCTATTCTATGCATTTTGAGATATGGATGTGTACATCACTACTCAGGGTGAGATGGAACTATATAGATATTGCATGTCTTCGACTCAGAGACATGAAATACTTAAACGCAAGCTGAATTCAAGAACCTACCCCATAACATTTAGAGTGGAATCGCCAATTTCTTTGTTTAGTATTGTAAACGCAAATGTTCCATTATGTACAAAAGGTAACGAAACAGAAGGTCATTTCTGGCACACATAGAAAATTGGTTGCATGCTACTCTAAATCATATGGTAAGTAAAATAATAAGGTTAACATCAAGTTAGCAAATAGTAGTTTTCAGCAAAATTCAAATCTTCACACACTTGAGCCGAATGCATTACTTTCTGTACTATGCATTTTCAGATGTGGGTGTGTACAGAACTACTGAGAATCAGCTGGAATTGTATCGATATTGCATGTCTACTTACAGAGCAATGGAATACTCAAAGGCAAGCTGAATTCAGGAACCTGCTTCATAACATTTAGAGTGGAAATGCCGATATTTTTGATTAGTTCTGTAAACGCAACAGTTCCATTGTGTACAAAAGGTAAAGAAACAGAAGGTCACTTCTCGCACACTCACAAAATTGGTTGCATGCTACTCTAAAACATATGGTGAGTAAAATAATTTTTACATCATGTTTGCACAGACTAGTTTTCAGAAAAATTCAACACTACACTCTCTTGAGCCGAATGCATTACTTTCTATTCTATGCATTTTGAGATATGGATGTGTACATCACTACTCAGGGTGAGATGGAACTATATAGATATTGCATGTCTTCGACTCAGAGACATGAAATACTTAAACGCAAGCTGAATTCAAGAACCTACCCCATAACATTTAGAGTGGAATCGCCAATATCTTTGTTTAGTATTGTAAACGCAAATATTCCATTATGTACAAAAGGTAATGAAACAGAAGGTCATTTCTCGCACACATAGAAAATTGGTTGCATGCTACTCAAAATCATATGGTAAGTAAAATAATAAGGTTAACATCAAGTTAGCAAATAGTAGTTTTCTGCAAAATTCAAATCTTCACACTCTTGAGCCGAATGCATTACTTTCTATTCTATGCATCTTGTGATATGGATGTGTACATAACTACTCAGGGTGAGATGGAACTAAATAGATATTGCATGTCTAGTACTGAGCAATGGAATACTCAAAGGCAAGCTGAATTCAGGAACATGCTTTATATCATTTAGAGTGGAAAAGCCAATATTTTTGTTTAGTTCTGTAAATGCGAATGTTCCATTGTGTACAAAAGGTGAGTTACAGAAAGCAACTCCTGGAAATTTTGTAGCACACTGATAAAATTGGTTTTATACTACTCTAAAACATATGGTGAGTAAAATAATTTTTACATCATGTTTGCACAGACTAGTTTTCAGAAAAATTCAACACTACACTCTCTTGAGCCGAATGCATTACTTTCTATTCTATGCATCTTGTGATATGGATGTGTACATAACTACTCAGGGTGAGATGGAACTAAATAGATATTGCATGTCTAGTACTGAGCAATGGAATACTCAAAGGGAAGCTGAATTCAGGAACATGCTTTATATCATTTAGAGTGGAAAAGCCAATATTTTTGTTTAGTTCTGTAAATGCGATTGTTCCATTGTGTACAAAAGGTGAGTTACAAAGCAACTCCTGGAAATTTTGTAGCACACTGATAAAATTGGTTGTATACTACTCCAAAACATATGGTGAGTAAAATAATTTTTACATCATGTTTGCACAGACTAGTTTTCAGAAAAATTCAACACTACACTCTCTTGAGCCGAATGCATTACCTTCTATTCTATGCATCTTGTGATATGGATGTGTACATAACTACTCAGGGTGAGATGGAACTAAATAGATATTGCATGTCTAGTACTGAGCAATGGAATACTCAAAGGCAAGCTGAATTCAGGAACATGCTTTATATCATTTAGAGTGGAAAAGCCAATATTTTTGTTTAGTTCTGTAAACGCGAATGTTCCATTGTGTACAAAAGGTGAGTTACAGAAAGCAACTCCTGGAAATTTGGTAGCACACTGATAAAATTGGTTGTATACTACTCTAAATCATATGGTAAGTAAAATAATAAGGTTAACATCAAGTTAGCAAATAGTAGTTTTCAGCAAAATTGAAATCTACACACTATTCAGCTGAATGCATTACTTTCTGTACTATGCATTTTGAGATCTGGATGTGTTCAGAACTACTGAGGATCAGCTGGAATTGTATCGATATTGCATGTCTACTTACAGAGCAATGGAATACTCAAAGGCAAGCTGAATTCAGGAACCTGCTTCATAACATTTAGAGTGGAAATGCCGATATTTTTGATTAGTTCTGTAAACGCAACAGTTCCATTGTGTACAAAAGGTAAAGAAACAGAAGGTCACTTCTCGCACACTCACAAAATTGGTTGCATGCTACTCTAAAACATATGGTGAGTAAAATAATTTTTACATCATGTTTGCACAGACTAGTTTTCAGAAAAATTCAACACTACACTCTCTTGAGCCGAATGCATTACTTTCTATTCTATGCATTTTGAGATATGGATGTGTACATCACTACTCAGGGTGAGATGGAACTATATAGATATTGCATGTCTTCGACTCAGAGACATGAAATACTTAAACGCAAGCTGAATTCAAGAACCTACCCCATAACATTTAGAGTGGAATCGCCAATATCTTTGTTTAGTATTGTAAACGCAAATATTCCATTATGTACAAAAGGTAATGAAACAGAAGGTCATTTCTCGCACACATAGAAAATTGGTTGCATGCTACTCAAAATCATATGGTAAGTAAAATAATAAGGTTAACATCAAGTTAGCAAATAGTAGTTTTCTGCAAAATTCAAATCTTCACACTCTTGAGCCGAATGCATTACTTTCTATTCTATGCATCTTGTGATATGGATGTGTACATAACTACTCAGGGTGAGATGGAACTAAATAGATATTGCATGTCTAGTACTGAGCAATGGAATACTCAAAGGCAAGCTGAATTCAGGAACATGCTTTATATCATTTAGAGTGGAAAAGCCAATATTTTTGTTTAGTTCTGTAAATGCGAATGTTCCATTGTGTACAAAAGGTGAGTTACAGAAAGCAACTCCTGGAAATTTTGTAGCACACTGATAAAATTGGTTTTATACTACTCTAAAACATATGGTGAGTAAAATAATTTTTACATCATGTTTGCACAGACTAGTTTTCAGAAAAATTCAACACTACACTCTCTTGAGCCGAATGCATTACTTTCTATTCTATGCATCTTGTGATATGGATGTGTACATAACTACTCAGGGTGAGATGGAACTAAATAGATATTGCATGTCTAGTACTGAGCAATGGAATACTCAAAGGGAAGCTGAATTCAGGAACATGCTTTATATCATTTAGAGTGGAAAAGCCAATATTTTTGTTTAGTTCTGTAAATGCGAATGTTCCATTGTGTACAAAAGGTGAGTTACAAAGCAACTCCTGGAAATTTTGTAGCACACTGATAAAATTGGTTGTATACTACTCCAAAACATATGGTGAGTAAAATAATTTTTACATCATGTTTGCACAGACTAGTTTTCAGAAAAATTCAACACTACACTCTCTTGAGCCGAATGCATTACCTTCTATTCTATGCATCTTGTGATATGGATGTGTACATAACTACTCAGGGTGAGATGGAACTAAATAGATATTGCATGTCTAGTACTGAGCAATGGAATACTCAAAGGCAAGCTGAATTCAGGAACATGCTTTATATCATTTAGAGTGGAAAAGCCAATATTTTTGTTTAGTTCTGTAAACGCGAATGTTCCATTGTGTACAAAAGGTGAGTTACAGAAAGCAACTCCTGGAAATTTTGTAGCAAACTGATAAAATTGGTTGTATACTACTCTAAATCATATGGTAAGTAAAATAATAAGGTTAACATCAAGTTAGCAAATAGTAGTTTTCAGCAAAATTGAAATCTACACACTATTCAGCTGAATGCATTACTTTCTGTTCTATGCATTTTGAGATCTGGATGTGTTCAGAACTACTGAGGATCAGCTGGAATTGTATCGATATTGCATGTCTACTTACAGAGCAATGGAATACTCAAAGGCAAGCTGAATTCAGGAACCTGCTTCATAACATTTAGAGTGGAAATGCCGATATTTTTGATTAGTTCTGTAAACGCAACAGTTCCATTGTGTACAAAAGGTAAAGAAACAGAAGGTCACTTCTCGCACATTCACAAAATTGGTTGCATGCTACTCTAAAACATATGGTGAGTAAAATAATTTTTACATCATGTTTGCACAGACTAGTTTTCAGAAAAATTCAACACTACACTCTCTTGAGCCGAATGCATTACTTTCTATTCTATGCATTTTGAGATATGGATGTGTACATCACTACTCAGGGTGAGATGGAACTATATAGATATTGCATGTCTTCGACTCAGAGACATGAAATACTTAAACGCAAGCTGAATTCAAGAACCTACCCCATAACATTTAGAGTGGAATCGCCAATTTCTTTGTTTAGTATTGTAAACGCAAATGTTCCATTATGTACAAAAGGTAACGAAACAGAAGGTCATTTCTCGCACACATAGAAAATTGGTTGCATGCTACTCTAAATCATATGGTAAGTAAAATAATAAGGTTAACATCAAGTTAGCAAATAGTAGTTTTCAGCAAAATTCAAATCTTCACACACTTGAGCCGAATGCATTACTTTCTGTACTATGCATTTTCAGATGTGGGTGTGTACAGAACTACTGAGAATCAGCTGGAATTGTATCGATATTGCATGTCTACTTACAGAGCAATGGAATACTCAAAGGCAAGCTGAATTCAGGAACCTGCTTCATAACATTTAGAGTGGAAATGCCGATATTTTTGATTAGTTCTGTAAACGCAACAGTTCCATTGTGTACAAAAGGTAAAGAAACAGAAGGTCACTTCTCGCACACTCACAAAATTGGTTGCATGCTACTCTAAAACATATGGTGAGTAAAATAATTTTTACATCATGTTTGCACAGACTAGTTTTCAGAAAAATTCAACACTACACTCTCTTGAGCCGAATGCATTACTTTCTATTCTATGCATTTTGAGATATGGATGTGTACATCACTACTCAGGGTGAGATGGAACTATATAGATATTGCATGTCTTCGACTCAGAGACATGAAATACTTAAACGCAAGCTGAATTCAAGAACCTACCCCATAACATTTAGAGTGGAATCGCCAATATCTTTGTTTAGTATTGTAAACGCAAATATTCCATTATGTACAAAAGGTAATGAAACAGAAGGTCATTTCTCGCACACATAGAAAATTGGTTGCATGCTACTCAAAATCATATGGTAAGTAAAATAATAAGGTTAACATCAAGTTAGCAAATAGTAGTTTTCTGCAAAATTCAAATCTTCACACTCTTGAGCCGAATGCATTACTTTCTATTCTATGCATCTTGTGATATGGATGTGTACATAACTACTCAGGGTGAGATGGAACTAAATAGATATTGCATGTCTAGTACTGAGCAATGGAATACTCAAAGGCAAGCTGAATTCAGGAACATGCTTTATATCATTTAGAGTGGAAAAGCCAATATTTTTGTTTAGTTCTGTAAATGCGAATGTTCCATTGTGTACAAAAGGTGAGTTACAGAAAGCAACTCCTGGAAATTTTGTAGCACACTGATAAAATTGGTTTTATACTACTCTAAAACATATGGTGAGTAAAATAATTTTTACATCATGTTTGCACAGACTAGTTTTCAGAAAAATTCAACACTACACTCTCTTGAGCCGAATGCATTACTTTCTATTCTATGCATCTTGTGATATGGATGTGTACATAACTACTCAGGGTGAGATGGAACTAAATAGATATTGCATGTCTAGTACTGAGCAATGGAATACTCAAAGGGAAGCTGAATTCAGGAACATGCTTTATATCATTTAGAGTGGAAAAGCCAATATTTTTGTTTAGTTCTGTAAATGCGATTGTTCCATTGTGTACAAAAGGTGAGTTACAAAGCAACTCCTGGAAATTTTGTAGCACACTGATAAAATTGGTTGTATACTACTCCAAAACATATGGTGAGTAAAATAATTTTTACATCATGTTTGCACAGACTAGTTTTCAGAAAAATTCAACACTACACTCTCTTGAGCCGAATGCTTTACCTTCTATTCTATGCATCTTGTGATATGGATGTGTACATAACTACTCAGGGTGAGATGGAACTAAATAGATATTGCATGTCTAGTACTGAGCAATGGAATACTCAAAGGCAAGCTGAATTCAGGAACATGCTTTATATCATTTAGAGTGGAAAAGCCAATATTTTTGTTTAGTTCTGTAAACGCGAATGTTCCATTGTGTACAAAAGGTGAGTTACAGAAAGCAACTCCTGGAAATTTGGTAGCACACTGATAAAATTGGTTGTATACTACTCTAAATCATATGGTAAGTAAAATAATAAGGTTAACATCAAGTTAGCAAATAGTAGTTTTCAGCAAAATTGAAATCTACACACTATTCAGCTGAATGCATTACTTTCTGTACTATGCATTTTGAGATCTGGATGTGTTCAGAACTACTGAGGATCAGCTGGAATTGTATCGATATTGCATGTCTACTTACAGAGCAATGGAATACTCAAAGGCAAGCTGAATTCAGGAACCTGCTTCATAACATTTAGAGTGGAAATGCCGATATTTTTGATTAGTTCTGTAAACGCAACAGTTCCATTGTGTACAAAAGGTAAAGAAACAGAAGGTCACTTCTCGCACACTCACAAAATTGGTTGCATGCTACTCTAAAACATATGGTGAGTAAAATAATTTTTACATCATGTTTGCACAGACTAGTTTTCAGAAAAATTCAACACTACACTCTCTTGAGCCGAATGCATTACTTTCTATTCTATGCATTTTGAGATATGGATGTGTACATCACTACTCAGGGTGAGATGGAACTATATAGATATTGCATGTCTTCGACTCAGAGACATGAAATACTTAAACGCAAGCTGAATTCAAGAACCTACCCCATAACATTTAGAGTGGAATCGCCAATATCTTTGTTTAGTATTGTAAACGCAAATATTCCATTATGTACAAAAGGTAATGAAACAGAAGGTCATTTCTCGCACACATAGAAAATTGGTTGCATGCTACTCAAAATCATATGGTAAGTAAAATAATAAGGTTAACATCAAGTTAGCAAATAGTAGTTTTCTGCAAAATTCAAATCTTCACACTCTTGAGCCGAATGCATTACTTTCTATTCTATGCATCTTGTGATATGGATGTGTACATAACTACTCAGGGTGAGATGGAACTAAATAGATATTGCATGTCTAGTACTGAGCAATGGAATACTCAAAGGCAAGCTGAATTCAGGAACATGCTTTATATCATTTAGAGTGGAAAAGCCAATATTTTTGTTTAGTTCTGTAAATGCGAATGTTCCATTGTGTACAAAAGGTGAGTTACAGAAAGCAACTCCTGGAAATTTTGTAGCACACTGATAAAATTGGTTTTATACTACTCTAAAACATATGGTGAGTAAAATAATTTTTACATCATGTTTGCACAGACTAGTTTTCAGAAAAATTCAACACTACACTCTCTTGAGCCGAATGCATTACTTTCTATTCTATGCATCTTGTGATATGGATGTGTACATAACTACTCAGGGTGAGATGGAACTAAATAGATATTGCATGTCTAGTACTGAGCAATGGAATACTCAAAGGGAAGCTGAATTCAGGAACATGCTTTATATCATTTAGAGTGGAAAAGCCAATATTTTTGTTTAGTTCTGTAAATGCGAATGTTCCATTGTGTACAAAAGGTGAGTTACAAAGCAACTCCTGGAAATTTTGTAGCACACTGATAAAATTGGTTGTATACTACTCCAAAACATATGGTGAGTAAAATAATTTTTACATCATGTTTGCACAGACTAGTTTTCAGAAAAATTCAACACTACACTCTCTTGAGCCGAATGCATTACCTTCTATTCTATGCATCTTGTGATATGGATGTGTACATAACTACTCAGGGTGAGATGGAACTAAATAGATATTGCATGTCTAGTACTGAGCAATGGAATACTCAAAGGCAAGCTGAATTCAGGAACATGCTTTATATCATTTAGAGTGGAAAAGCCAATATTTTTGTTTAGTTCTGTAAACGCGAATGTTCCATTGTGTACAAAAGGTGAGTTACAGAAAGCAACTCCTGGAAATTTTGTAGCAAACTGATAAAATTGGTTGTATACTACTCTAAATCATATGGTAAGTAAAATAATAAGGTTAACATCAAGTTAGCAAATAGTAGTTTTCAGCAAAATTGAAATCTACACACTATTCAGCTGAATGCATTACTTTCTGTTCTATGCATTTTGAGATCTGGATGTGTTCAGAACTACTGAGGATCAGCTGGAATTGTATCGATATTGCATGTCTACTTACAGAGCAATGGAATACTCAAAGGCAAGCTGAATTCAGGAACCTGCTTCATAACATTTAGAGTGGAAATGCCGATATTTTTGATTAGTTCTGTAAACGCAACAGTTCCATTGTGTACAAAAGGTAAAGAAACAGAAGGTCACTTCTCGCACATTCACAAAATTGGTTGCATGCTACTCTAAAACATATGGTGAGTAAAATAATTTTTACATCATGTTTGCACAGACTAGTTTTCAGAAAAATTCAACACTACACTCTCTTGAGCCGAATGCATTACTTTCTATTCTATGCATTTTGAGATATGGATGTGTACATCACTACTCAGGGTGAGATGGAACTATATAGATATTGCATGTCTTCGACTCAGAGACATGAAATACTTAAACGCAAGCTGAATTCAAGAACCTACCCCATAACATTTAGAGTGGAATCGCCAATATCTTTGTTTAGTATTGTAAACGCAAATATTCCATTATGTACAAAAGGTAATGAAACAGAAGGTCATTTCTCGCACACATAGAAAATTGGTTGCATGCTACTCAAAATCATATGGTAAGTAAAATAATAAGGTTAACATCAAGTTAGCAAATAGTAGTTTTCTGCAAAATTCAAATCTTCACACTCTTGAGCCGAATGCATTACTTTCTATTCTATGCATCTTGTGATATGGATGTGTACATAACTACTCAGGGTGAGATGGAACTAAATAGATATTGCATGTCTAGTACTGAGCAATGGAATACTCAAAGGCAAGCTGAATTCAGGAACATGCTTTATATCATTTAGAGTGGAAAAGCCAATATTTTTGTTTAGTTCTGTAAATGCGAATGTTCCATTGTGTACAAAAGGTGAGTTACAGAAAGCAACTCCTGGAAATTTTGTAGCACACTGATAAAATTGGTTTTATACTACTCTAAAACATATGGTGAGTAAAATAATTTTTACATCATGTTTGCACAGACTAGTTTTCAGAAAAATTCAACACTACACTCTCTTGAGCCGAATGCATTACTTTCTATTCTATGCATCTTGTGATATGGATGTGTACATAACTACTCAGGGTGAGATGGAACTAAATAGATATTGCATGTCTAGTACTGAGCAATGGAATACTCAAAGGGAAGCTGAATTCAGGAACATGCTTTATATCATTTAGAGTGGAAAAGCCAATATTTTTGTTTAGTTCTGTAAATGCGATTGTTCCATTGTGTACAAAAGGTGAGTTACAAAGCAACTCCTGGAAATTTTGTAGCACACTGATAAAATTGGTTGTATACTACTCCAAAACATATGGTGAGTAAAATAATTTTTACATCATGTTTGCACAGACTAGTTTTCAGAAAAATTCAACACTACACTCTCTTGAGCCGAATGCTTTACCTTCTATTCTATGCATCTTGTGATATGGATGTGTACATAACTACTCAGGGTGAGATGGAACTAAATAGATATTGCATGTCTAGTACTGAGCAATGGAATACTCAAAGGCAAGCTGAATTCAGGAACATGCTTTATATCATTTAGAGTGGAAAAGCCAATATTTTTGTTTAGTTCTGTAAACGCGAATGTTCCATTGTGTACAAAAGGTGAGTTACAGAAAGCAACTCCTGGAAATTTGGTAGCACACTGATAAAATTGGTTGTATACTACTCTAAATCATATGGTAAGTAAAATAATAAGGTTAACATCAAGTTAGCAAATAGTAGTTTTCAGCAAAATTGAAATCTACACACTATTCAGCTGAATGCATTACTTTCTGTACTATGCATTTTGAGATCTGGATGTGTTCAGAACTACTGAGGATCAGCTGGAATTGTATCGATATTGCATGTCTACTTACAGAGCAATGGAATACTCAAAGGCAAGCTGAATTCAGGAACCTGCTTCATAACATTTAGAGTGGAAATGCCGATATTTTTGATTAGTTCTGTAAACGCAACAGTTCCATTGTGTACAAAAGGTAAAGAAACAGAAGGTCACTTCTCGCACACTCACAAAATTGGTTGCATGCTACTCTAAAACATATGGTGAGTAAAATAATTTTTACATCATGTTTGCACAGACTAGTTTTCAGAAAAATTCAACACTACACTCTCTTGAGCCGAATGCATTACTTTCTATTCTATGCATTTTGAGATATGGATGTGTACATCACTACTCAGGGTGAGATGGAACTATATAGATATTGCATGTCTTCGACTCAGAGACATGAAATACTTAAACGCAAGCTGAATTCAAGAACCTACCCCATAACATTTAGAGTGGAATCGCCAATATCTTTGTTTAGTATTGTAAACGCAAATATTCCATTATGTACAAAAGGTAATGAAACAGAAGGTCATTTCTCGCACACATAGAAAATTGGTTGCATGCTACTCAAAATCATATGGTAAGTAAAATAATAAGGTTAACATCAAGTTAGCAAATAGTAGTTTTCTGCAAAATTCAAATCTTCACACTCTTGAGCCGAATGCATTACTTTCTATTCTATGCATCTTGTGATATGGATGTGTACATAACTACTCAGGGTGAGATGGAACTAAATAGATATTGCATGTCTAGTACTGAGCAATGGAATACTCAAAGGCAAGCTGAATTCAGGAACATGCTTTATATCATTTAGAGTGGAAAAGCCAATATTTTTGTTTAGTTCTGTAAATGCGAATGTTCCATTGTGTACAAAAGGTGAGTTACAGAAAGCAACTCCTGGAAATTTTGTAGCACACTGATAAAATTGGTTTTATACTACTCTAAAACATATGGTGAGTAAAATAATTTTTACATCATGTTTGCACAGACTAGTTTTCAGAAAAATTCAACACTACACTCTCTTGAGCCGAATGCATTACTTTCTATTCTATGCATCTTGTGATATGGATGTGTACATAACTACTCAGGGTGAGATGGAACTAAATAGATATTGCATGTCTAGTACTGAGCAATGGAATACTCAAAGGGAAGCTGAATTCAGGAACATGCTTTATATCATTTAGAGTGGAAAAGCCAATATTTTTGTTTAGTTCTGTAAATGCGAATGTTCCATTGTGTACAAAAGGTGAGTTACAAAGCAACTCCTGGAAATTTTGTAGCACACTGATAAAATTGGTTGTATACTACTCCAAAACATATGGTGAGTAAAATAATTTTTACATCATGTTTGCACAGACTAGTTTTCAGAAAAATTCAACACTACACTCTCTTGAGCCGAATGCATTACCTTCTATTCTATGCATCTTGTGATATGGATGTGTACATAACTACTCAGGGTGAGATGGAACTAAATAGATATTGCATGTCTAGTACTGAGCAATGGAATACTCAAAGGCAAGCTGAATTCAGGAACATGCTTTATATCATTTAGAGTGGAAAAGCCAATATTTTTGTTTAGTTCTGTAAACGCGAATGTTCCATTGTGTACAAAAGGTGAGTTACAGAAAGCAACTCCTGGAAATTTTGTAGCAAACTGATAAAATTGGTTGTATACTACTCTAAATCATATGGTAAGTAAAATAATAAGGTTAACATCAAGTTAGCAAATAGTAGTTTTCAGCAAAATTGAAATCTACACACTATTCAGCTGAATGCATTACTTTCTGTTCTATGCATTTTGAGATCTGGATGTGTTCAGAACTACTGAGGATCAGCTGGAATTGTATCGATATTGCATGTCTACTTACAGAGCAATGGAATACTCAAAGGCAAGCTGAATTCAGGAACCTGCTTCATAACATTTAGAGTGGAAATGCCGATATTTTTGATTAGTTCTGTAAACGCAACAGTTCCATTGTGTACAAAAGGTAAAGAAACAGAAGGTCACTTCTCGCACATTCACAAAATTGGTTGCATGCTACTCTAAAACATATGGTGAGTAAAATAATTTTTACATCATGTTTGCACAGACTAGTTTTCAGAAAAATTCAACACTACACTCTCTTGAGCCGAATGCATTACTTTCTATTCTATGCATTTTGAGATATGGATGTGTACATCACTACTCAGGGTGAGATGGAACTATATAGATATTGCATGTCTTCGACTCAGAGACATGAAATACTTAAACGCAAGCTGAATTCAAGAACCTACCCCATAACATTTAGAGTGGAATCGCCTATTTCTTTGTTTAGTATTGTAAACGCAAATGTTCCATTATGTACAAAAGGTAACGAAACAGAAGGTCATTTCTCGCACACATAGAAAATTGGTTGCATGCTACTCTAAATCATATGGTAAGTAAAATAATAAGGTTAACATCAAGTTAGCAAATAGTAGTTTTCAGCAAAATTCAAATCTTCACACACTTGAGCCGAATGCATTACTTTCTGTACTATGCATTTTCAGATGTGGGTGTGTACAGAACTACTGAGAATCAGCTGGAATTGTATCGATATTGCATGTCTACTTACAGAGCAATGGATTACTCAAAGGCAAGCTGAATTCAGGAACCTGCTTCATAACATTTAGAGTGGAAATGCCGATATTTTTGATTTGTTCTGTAAACGCAACAGTTCCATTGTGTACAAAAGGTAAAGAAACAGAAGGTCACTTCTCGCACACTCACAAAATTGGTTGCATGCTACTCTAAAACATATGGTGAGTAAAATAATTTTTACATCATGTTTGCACAGACTAGTTTTCAGAAAAATTCAACACTACACTCTCTTGAGCCGAATGCATTACTTTCTATTCTATGCATTTTGAGATATGGCTGTGTACATCACTACTCAGGGTGAGATGGAACTATATAGATATTGCATGTCTTCGACTCAGAGACATGAAATACTTAAACGCAAGCTGAATTCAAGAACCCCCATAACATTTAGAGTGGAATCGCCAATATCTTTGTTTAGTATTGTAAACGCAAATGTTCCATTATGTACAAAAGGTAATGAAACAGAAGGTCATTTCTCGCACACATAGAAAATTGGTTGCATGCTACTCTAAATCATATGGTAAGTAAAATAATAAGGTTAACATCAAGTTAGCAAATAGTAGTTTTCAGCAAAATTCAAATCTTCACACTCTTGAGCCGAATGCATTTCTATTCTATGCATCTTGTGATATGGATGTGTACATAACTACTCAGGGTGAGATGGAACTAAATAGATATTGCATGTCTAGTACTGAGCAATGGAATACTCAAAGGCAAGCTGAATTCAGGAACATGCTTTATATCATTTAGAGTGGAAAAGCCAATATTTTTGTTTAGTTCTGTAAACGCGAATGTTCCATTGTGTACAAAAGGTGAGTTACAGAAAGCAACTCCTGGAAATTTGGTAGCACACTGATAAAATTGGTTGTATACTACTCTAAATCATATGGTAAGTAAAATAATAAGGTTAACATCAAGTTAGCAAATAGTAGTTTTCAGCAAAATTGAAATCTACACACTATTCAGCTGAATGCATTACTTTCTGTACTATGCATTTTGAGATCTGGATGTGTTCAGAACTACTGAGGATCAGCTGGAATTGTATCGATATTGCATGTCTACTTACAGAGCAATGGAATACTCAAAGGCAAGCTGAATTCAGGAACCTGCTTCATAACATTTAGAGTGGAAATGCCGATATTTTTGATTAGTTCTGTAAACGCAACAGTTCCATTGTGTACAAAAGGTAAAGAAACAGAAGGTCACTTCTCGCACACTCACAAAATTGGTTGCATGCTACTCTAAAACATATGGTGAGTAAAATAATTTTTACATCATGTTTGCACAGACTAGTTTTCAGAAAAATTCAACACTACACTCTCTTGAGCCGAATGCATTACTTTCTATTCTATGCATTTTGAGATATGGATGTGTACATCACTACTCAGGGTGAGATGGAACTATATAGATATTGCATGTCTAGTACTGAGCAATGGAATACTCAAAGGGAAGCTGAATTCAGGAACATGCTTTATATCATTTAGAGTGGAAAAGCCAATATTTTTGTTTAGTTCTGTAAATGCGAATGTTCCATTGTGTACAAAAGGTGAGTTACAAAGCAACTCCTGGAAATTTTGTAGCACACTGATAAAATTGGTTGTATACTACTCCAAAACATATGGTGAGTAAAATAATTTTTACATCATGTTTGCACAGACTAGTTTTCAGAAAAATTCAACACTACACTCTCTTGAGCCGAATGCATTACCTTCTATTCTATGCATCTTGTGATATGGATGTGTACATAACTACTCAGGGTGAGATGGAACTAAATAGATATTGCATGTCTAGTACTGAGCAATGGAATACTCAAAGGCAAGCTGAATTCAGGAACATGCTTTATATCATTTAGAGTGGAAAAGCCAATATTTTTGTTTAGTTCTGTAAACGCGAATGTTCCATTGTGTACAAAAGGTGAGTTACAGAAAGCAACTCCTGGAAATTTTGTAGCAAACTGATAAAATTGGTTGTATACTACTCTAAATCATATGGTAAGTAAAATAATAAGGTTAACATCAAGTTAGCAAATAGTAGTTTTCAGCAAAATTGAAATCTACACACTATTCAGCTGAATGCATTACTTTCTGTTCTATGCATTTTGAGATCTGGATGTGTTCAGAACTACTGAGGATCAGCTGGAATTGTATCGATATTGCATGTCTACTTACAGAGCAATGGAATACTCAAAGGCAAGCTGAATTCAGGAACCTGCTTCATAACATTTAGAGTGGAAATGCCGATATTTTTGATTAGTTCTGTAAACGCAACAGTTCCATTGTGTACAAAAGGTAAAGAAACAGAAGGTCACTTCTCGCACATTCACAAAATTGGTTGCATGCTACTCTAAAACATATGGTGAGTAAAATAATTTTTACATCATGTTTGCACAGACTAGTTTTCAGAAAAATTCAACACTACACTCTCTTGAGCCGAATGCATTACTTTCTATTCTATGCATTTTGAGATATGGATGTGTACATCACTACTCAGGGTGAGATGGAACTATATAGATATTGCATGTCTTCGACTCAGAGACATGAAATACTTAAACGCAAGCTGAATTCAAGAACCTACCCCATAACATTTAGAGTGGAATCGCCTATTTCTTTGTTTAGTATTGTAAACGCAAATGTTCCATTATGTACAAAAGGTAACGAAACAGAAGGTCATTTCTCGCACACATAGAAAATTGGTTGCATGCTACTCTAAATCATATGGTAAGTAAAATAATAAGGTTAACATCAAGTTAGCAAATAGTAGTTTTCAGCAAAATTCAAATCTTCACACACTTGAGCCGAATGCATTACTTTCTGTACTATGCATTTTCAGATGTGGGTGTGTACAGAACTACTGAGAATCAGCTGGAATTGTATCGATATTGCATGTCTACTTACAGAGCAATGGATTACTCAAAGGCAAGCTGAATTCAGGAACCTGCTTCATAACATTTAGAGTGGAAATGCCGATATTTTTGATTTGTTCTGTAAACGCAACAGTTCCATTGTGTACAAAAGGTAAAGAAACAGAAGGTCACTTCTCGCACACTCACAAAATTGGTTGCATGCTACTCTAAAACATATGGTGAGTAAAATAATTTTTACATCATGTTTGCACAGACTAGTTTTCAGAAAAATTCAACACTACACTCTCTTGAGCCGAATGCATTACTTTCTATTCTATGCATTTTGAGATATGGCTGTGTACATCACTACTCAGGGTGAGATGGAACTATATAGATATTGCATGTCTTCGACTCAGAGACATGAAATACTTAAACGCAAGCTGAATTCAAGAACCCCCATAACATTTAGAGTGGAATCGCCAATATCTTTGTTTAGTATTGTAAACGCAAATGTTCCATTATGTACAAAAGGTAATGAAACAGAAGGTCATTTCTCGCACACATAGAAAATTGGTTGCATGCTACTCTAAATCATATGGTAAGTAAAATAATAAGGTTAACATCAAGTTAGCAAATAGTAGTTTTCAGCAAAATTCAAATCTTCACACTCTTGAGCCGAATGCATTACTTTCTATTCTATGCATCTTGTGATATGGATGTGTACATAACTACTCAGGGTGAGATGGAACTAAATAGATATTGCATGTCTAGTACTGAGCAATGGAATACTCAAAGGCAAGCTGAATTCAGGAACATGCTTTATATCATTTAGAGTGGAAAAGCCAATATTTTTGTTTAGTTCTGTAAACGCGAATGTTCCATTGTGTACAAAAGGTGAGTTACAGAAAGCAACTCCTGGAAATTTGGTAGCACACTGATAAAATTGGTTGTATACTACTCTAAATCATATGGTAAGTAAAATAATAAGGTTAACATCAAGTTAGCAAATAGTAGTTTTCAGCAAAATTGAAATCTACACACTATTCAGCTGAATGCATTACTTTCTGTACTATGCATTTTGAGATCTGGATGTGTTCAGAACTACTGAGGATCAGCTGGAATTGTATCGATATTGCATGTCTACTTACAGAGCAATGGAATACTCAAAGGCAAGCTGAATTCAGGAACCTGCTTCATAACATTTAGAGTGGAAATGCCGATATTTTTGATTAGTTCTGTAAACGCAACAGTTCCATTGTGTACAAAAGGTAAAGAAACAGAAGGTCACTTCTCGCACACTCACAAAATTGGTTGCATGCTACTCTAAAACATATGGTGAGTAAAATAATTTTTACATCATGTTTGCACAGACTAGTTTTCAGAAAAATTCAACACTACACTCTCTTGAGCCGAATGCATTACTTTCTATTCTATGCATTTTGAGATATGGATGTGTACATCACTACTCAGGGTGAGATGGAACTATATAGATATTGCATGTCTTCGACTCAGAGACATGAAATACTTAAACGCAAGCTGAATTCAAGAACCTACCCCATAACATTTAGAGTGGAATCGCCAATATCTTTGTTTAGTATTGTAAACGCAAATGTTCCATTATGTACAAAAGGTAATGAAACAGAAGGTCATTTCTCGCACACATAGAAAATTGGTTGCATGCTACTCAAAATCATATGGTAAGTAAAATAATAAGGTTAACATCAAGTTAGCAAATAGTAGTTTTCTGCAAAATTCAAATCTTCACACTCTTGAGCCGAATGCATTACTTTCTATTCTATGCATCTTGTGATATGGATGTGTACATAACTACTCAGGGTGAGATGGAACTAAATAGTTATTGCATGTCTTGTACTCAGAGACATGGAATACTTAAAGGCAAGCTGAATTCAGGAACCTGCTTCATAACATTTAGTGTGGAAACGCCAATAACTTTGTTTAGTTCTGTAAATGCAAATGTTCCATTGTGTACAAAAGGTAATGAAACAGAAGGTCACTTCTCGCACACTGATTAAATTGGTTGCATGCTACTCTAAATCATATGGTAAGTAAAATAATGTTAACATCAAGTTAGCAAATAGTAGTTTTCAGCAAAATTTAAATCTGCACTCTATTGAGCTGATTGCATTACTTTCTGTACTCTGCATTTTGAGATCTGGATGTGTACAGAACTACTGAGGATCAGCTGGAATTGAATCGAGATTGCATGTCTACTACAGAGCAATGGAATACTCAAAGGCAAGCTGAATTCAGGAACCTTCTTCATAACATTTAGAGTGGAAAAGACAATATCTTTGTTTAGATCTGTAAACGCAAATGTTCCATTTCGTGCAAAACGTGAGTTACTGAAAGCAACTCCTGGACAATTTGTAGCACACTGATAAAACTGTTTCCATAATATAAATCATATGGTGAGTAAAATAATGTTTGCATCATGTTAGCACAGACTAGTATTCAGAAAAATTCCACACTACACCCTCTTGAACTGAATGCATTACTTTCTATTCTATGGATTTTGAGATATGGATGTGTACATAACTACTCAGGGTGAGATGGAACTAAATAGATATTGCATGTCTAGTACTGAGCAATGGAATACCCAAAGGTAAGCTGAATTCAGGTACATGCTTTATATCATTTAGAGTGGAAAAGCCAATATTTTTGTTTAGTTCAGTAAATGCGAATGTTCCATTGTGTACAAAAGGTGAGTTACAAAGCAACTCCTGGAAATTTTGTAGCACACTGATAAAATTGGTTGTATACTACTCTAAAACATATGGTGAGTAAAATAATTTTTACATCATGTTTGCACAGACTAGTTTTCAGAAAAATTCAACACTACACTCTCTTGAGCCGAATGCATTACTTTCTATTCTATGCATCTTGTGATATGGATGTGTACATAACTACTCAGGGTGAGATGGAACTATATAGATATTGCATGTCTTCGACTCAGAGACATGAAATACTTAAACGCAAGCTGAATTCAAGAACCTACCCCATAACATTTAGAGTGGAATCGCCAATATCTTTGTTTAGTATTGTAAACGCAAATGTTCCATTATGTACAAAAGGTAATGAAACAGAAGGTCATTTCTCGCACACATAGAAAATTGGTTGCATGCTACTCTAAATCATATGGTAAGTAAAATAATAAGGTTAACATCAAGTTAGCAAATAGTACTTTTCAGCAACATTCAAATCTTCACACACTTGAGCCGAATGCATTACTTTCTGTACTATGCATTTTCAGATGTGGGTGTGTACAGAACTACTGAGAATCAGCTGGAATTGTATCGATATTGCATGTCTACTTACAGAGCAATGGATTACTCAAAGGCAAGCTGAATTCAGGAACCTGCTTCATAACATTTAGAGTGGAAATGCCGATATTTTTGATTTGTTCTGTAAACGCAACAGTTCCATTGTGTACAAAAGGTAAAGAAACAGAAGGTCACTTCTCGCACACTCACAAAATTGGTTGCATGCTACTCTAAAACATATGGTGAGTAAAATAATTTTTACATCATGTTTGCACAGACTAGTTTTCAGAAAAATTCAACACTACACTCTCTTGAGCCGAATGCATTACTTTCTATTCTATGCATTTTGAGATATGGCTGTGTACATCACTACTCAGGGTGAGATGGAACTATATAGATATTGCATGTCTTCGACTCAGAGACATGAAATACTTAAACGCAAGCTGAATTCAAGAACCCCCATAACATTTAGAGTGGAATCGCCAATATCTTTGTTTAGTATTGTAAACGCAAATGTTCCATTATGTACAAAAGGTAATGAAACAGAAGGTCATTTCTCGCACACATAGAAAATTGGTTGCATGCTACTCTAAATCATATGGTAAGTAAAATAATAAGGTTAACATCAAGTTAGCAAATAGTAGTTTTCAGCAAAATTCAAATCTTCACACTCTTGAGCCGAATGCATTTCTATTCTATGCATCTTGTGATATGGATGTGTACATAACTACTCAGGGTGAGATGGAACTAAATAGATATTGCATGTCTAGTACTGAGCAATGGAATACTCAAAGGCAAGCTGAATTCAGGAACATGCTTTATATCATTTAGAGTGGAAAAGCCAATATTTTTGTTTAGTTCTGTAAACGCGAATGTTCCATTGTGTACAAAAGGTGAGTTACAGAAAGCAACTCCTGGAAATTTGGTAGCACACTGATAAAATTGGTTGTATACTACTCTAAATCATATGGTAAGTAAAATAATAAGGTTAACATCAAGTTAGCAAATAGTAGTTTTCAGCAAAATTGAAATCTACACACTATTCAGCTGAATGCATTACTTTCTGTACTATGCATTTTGAGATCTGGATGTGTTCAGAACTACTGAGGATCAGCTGGAATTGTATCGATATTGCATGTCTACTTACAGAGCAATGGAATACTCAAAGGCAAGCTGAATTCAGGAACCTGCTTCATAACATTTAGAGTGGAAATGCCGATATTTTTGATTAGTTCTGTAAACGCAACAGTTCCATTGTGTACAAAAGGTAAAGAAACAGAAGGTCACTTCTCGCACACTCACAAAATTGGTTGCATGCTACTCTAAAACATATGGTGAGTAAAATAATTTTTACATCATGTTTGCACAGACTAGTTTTCAGAAAAATTCAACACTACACTCTCTTGAGCCGAATGCATTACTTTCTATTCTATGCATTTTGAGATATGGATGTGTACATCACTACTCAGGGTGAGATGGAACTATATAGATATTGCATGTCTAGTACTGAGCAATGGAATACTCAAAGGGAAGCTGAATTCAGGAACATGCTTTATATCATTTAGAGTGGAAAAGCCAATATTTTTGTTTAGTTCTGTAAATGCGAATGTTCCATTGTGTACAAAAGGTGAGTTACAAAGCAACTCCTGGAAATTTTGTAGCACACTGATAAAATTGGTTGTATACTACTCCAATACATATGGTGAGTAAAATAATTTTTACATCATGTTTGCACAGACTAGTTTTCAGAAAAATTCAACACTACACTCTCTTGAGCCGAATGCATTACCTTCTATTCTATGCATCTTGTGATATGGATGTGTACATAACTACTCAGGGTGAGATGGAACTAAATAGATATTGCATGTCTAGTACTGAGCAATGGAATACTCAAAGGCAAGCTGAATTCAGGAACATGCTTTATATCATTTAGAGTGGAAAAGCCAATATTTTTGTTTAGTTCTGTAAACGCGAATGTTCCATTGTGTACAAAAGGTGAGTTACAGAAAGCAACTCCTGGAAATTTTGTAGCAAACTGATAAAATTGGTTGTATACTACTCTAAATCATATGGTAAGTAAAATAATAAGGTTAACATCAAGTTAGCAAATAGTAGTTTTCAGCAAAATTGAAATCTACACACTATTCAGCTGAATGCATTACTTTCTGTTCTATGCATTTTGAGATCTGGATGTGTTCAGAACTACTGAGGATCAGCTGGAATTGTATCGATATTGCATGTCTACTTACAGAGCAATGGAATACTCAAAGGCAAGCTGAATTCAGGAACCTGCTTCATAACATTTAGAGTGGAAATGCCGATATTTTTGATTAGTTCTGTAAACGCAACAGTTCCATTGTGTACAAAAGGTAAAGAAACAGAAGGTCACTTCTCGCACATTCACAAAATTGGTTGCATGCTACTCTAAAACATATGGTGAGTAAAATAATTTTTACATCATGTTTGCACAGACTAGTTTTCAGAAAAATTCAACACTACACTCTCTTGAGCCGAATGCATTACTTTCTATTCTATGCATTTTGAGATATGGATGTGTACATCACTACTCAGGGTGAGATGGAACTATATAGATATTGCATGTCTTCGACTCAGAGACATGAAATACTTAAACGCAAGCTGAATTCAAGAACCTACCCCATAACATTTAGAGTGGAATCGCCTATTTCTTTGTTTAGTATTGTAAACGCAAATGTTCCATTATGTACAAAAGGTAACGAAACAGAAGGTCATTTCTCGCACACATAGAAAATTGGTTGCATGCTACTCTAAATCATATGGTAAGTAAAATAATAAGGTTAACATCAAGTTAGCAAATAGTAGTTTTCAGCAAAATTCAAATCTTCACACACTTGAGCCGAATGCATTACTTTCTGTACTATGCATTTTCAGATGTGGGTGTGTACAGAACTACTGAGAATCAGCTGGAATTGTATCGATATTGCATGTCTACTTACAGAGCAATGGATTACTCAAAGGCAAGCTGAATTCAGGAACCTGCTTCATAACATTTAGAGTGGAAATGCCGATATTTTTGATTTGTTCTGTAAACGCAACAGTTCCATTGTGTACAAAAGGTAAAGAAACAGAAGGTCACTTCTCGCACACTCACAAAATTGGTTGCATGCTACTCTAAAACATATGGTGAGTAAAATAATTTTTACATCATGTTTGCACAGACTAGTTTTCAGAAAAATTCAACACTACACTCTCTTGAGCCGAATGCATTACTTTCTATTCTATGCATTTTGAGATATGGCTGTGTACATCACTACTCAGGGTGAGATGGAACTATATAGATATTGCATGTCTTCGACTCAGAGACATGAAATACTTAAACGCAAGCTGAATTCAAGAACCCCCATAACATTTAGAGTGGAATCGCCAATATCTTTGTTTAGTATTGTAAACGCAAATGTTCCATTATGTACAAAAGGTAATGAAACAGAAGGTCATTTCTCGCACACATAGAAAATTGGTTGCATGCTACTCTAAATCATATGGTAAGTAAAATAATAAGGTTAACATCAAGTTAGCAAATAGTAGTTTTCAGCAAAATTCAAATCTTCACACTCTTGAGCCGAATGCATTACTTTCTATTCTATGCATCTTGTGATATGGATGTGTACATAACTACTCAGGGTGAGATGGAACTAAATAGTTATTGCATGTCTTGTACTCAGAGACATGGAATACTTAAAGGCAAGCTGAATTCAGGAACCTGCTTCATAACATTTAGTGTGGAAACGCCAATAACTTTGTTTAGTTCTGTAAATGCAAATGTTCCATTGTGTACAAAAGGTAATGAAACAGAAGGTCACTTCTCGCACACTGATTAAATTGGTTGCATGCTACTCTAAATCATATGGTAAGTAAAATAATGTTAACATCAAGTTAGCAAATAGTAGTTTTCAGCAAAATTTAAATCTGCACTCTATTGAGCTGATTGCATTACTTTCTGTACTCTGCATTTTGAGATCTGGATGTGTACAGAACTACTGAGGATCAGCTGGAATTGAATCGAGATTGCATGTCTACTACAGAGCAATGGAATACTCAAAGGCAAGCTGAATTCAGGAACCTTCTTCATAACATTTAGAGTGGAAAAGACAATATCTTTGTTTAGATCTGTAAACGCAAATGTTCCATTTCGTGCAAAACGTGAGTTACTGAAAGCAACTCCTGGACAATTTGTAGCACACTGATAAAACTGTTTCCATAATATAAATCATATGGTGAGTAAAATAATGTTTGCATCATGTTAGCACAGACTAGTATTCAGAAAAATTCCACACTACACCCTCTTGAACTGAATGCATTACTTTCTATTCTATGGATTTTGAGATATGGATGTGTACATAACTACTCAGGGTGAGATGGAACTAAATAGATATTGCATGTCTAGTACTGAGCAATGGAATACCCAAAGGTAAGCTGAATTCAGGTACATGCTTTATATCATTTAGAGTGGAAAAGCCAATATTTTTGTTTAGTTCAGTAAATGCAAATGTTCCATTGTGTACAAAAGGTGAGTTACAAAGCAACTCCTGGAAATTTTGTAGCACACTGATAAAATTGGTTGTATACTACTCTAAAACATATGGTGAGTAAAATAATTTTTACATCATGTTTGCACAGACTAGTTTTCAGAAAAATTCAACACTACACTCTCTTGAGCCGAATGCATTACTTTCTATTCTATGCATCTTGTGATATGGATGTGTACATAACTACTCAGGGTGAGATGGAACTATATAGATATTGCATGTCTTCGACTCAGAGACATGAAATACTTAAACGCAAGCTGAATTCAAGAACCTACCCCATAACATTTAGAGTGGAATCGCCAATATCTTTGTTTAGTATTGTAAACGCAAATGTTCCATTATGTACAAAAGGTAATGAAACAGAAGGTCATTTCTCGCACACATAGAAAATTGGTTGCATGCTACTCTAAATCATATGGTAAGTAAAATAATAAGGTTAACATCAAGTTAGCAAATAGTACTTTTCAGCAACATTCAAATCTTCACACACTTGAGCCGAATGCATTACTTTCTGTACTATGCATTTTCAGATGTGGGTGTGTACAGAACTACTGAGAATCAGCTGGAATTGTATCGATATTGCATGTCTACTTACAGAGCAATGGATTACTCAAAGGCAAGCTGAATTCAGGAACCTGCTTCATAACATTTAGAGTGGAAATGCCGATATTTTTGATTAGTTCTGTAAACGCAACAGTTCCATTGTGTACAAAAGGTAAAGAAACAGAAGGTCACTTCTCGCACACTCACAAAATTGGTTGCATGCTACTCTAAAACATATGGTGAGTAAAATAATTTTTACATCATGTTTGCACAGACTAGTTTTCAGAAAAATTCAACACTACACTCTCTTGAGCCGAATGCATTACTTTCTATTCTATGCATTTTGAGATATGGATGTGTACATCACTACTCAGGGTGAGATGGAACTATATAGATATTGCATGTCTTCGACTCAGAGACATGAAATACTTAAACGCAAGCTGAATTCAAGAACCCCCATAACATTTAGAGTGGAATCGCCAATATCTTTGTTTAGTATTGTAAACGCAAATGTTCCATTATGATCAAAAGGTAATGAAACAGAAGGTCATTTCTCGCACACATAGAAAATTGGTTGCATGCTACTCAAAATCATATGGTAAGTAAAATAATAAGGTTAACATCAAGTTAGCAAATAGTAGTTTTCTGCAAAATTCAAATCTTCACACTCTTGAGCCGAATGCATTACTTTCTATTCTATGCATCTTGTGATATGGATGTGTACATAACTACTCAGGGTGAGATGGAACTAAATAGATATTGCATGTCTAGTACTGAGCAATGGAATACTCAAAGGCAAGCTGAATTCAGGTACATGCTTTATATCATTTAGAGTGGAAAAGCCAATATTTTTGTTTAGTTCTGTAAATGCGAATGTTCCATTGTGTACAAAAGGTGAGTTACAGAAAGCAACTCCTGGAAATTTTGTAGCACACTGATAAAATTGGTTGTATACTACTCTAAAACATATGGTGAGTAAAATAATTTTTACATCATGTTTGCACAGACTAGTTTTCAGAAAAATTCAACACTACACTCTCTTGAGCCGAATGCATTACTTTCTATTCTATGCATCTTGTGATATGGATGTGTACATAACTACTCAGGGTGAGATGGAACTAAATAGATATTGCATGTCTAGTACTGAGCAATGGAATACTCAAAGGCAAGCTGAATTCAGGAACATGCTTTATATCATTTAGAGTGGAAAAGCCAATATTTTTGTTTAGTTCTGTAAATGCGAATGTTCCATTGTGTACAAAAGGTGAGTTACAAAGCAACTCCTGGAAATTTTGTAGCACACTGATAAAATTGGTTGTATACTACTCTAAATCATATGGTAAGTAAAATAATAAGGTTAACATCAAGTTAGCAAATAGTAGTTTTCAGCAAAATTGAAATCTACACACTATTCAGCTGAATGCATTACTTTCTGTTCTATGCATTTTGAGATCTGGATGTGTTCAGAACTACTGAGGATCAGCTGGAATTGTATCGATATTGCATGTCTACTTACAGAGCAATGGAATACTCAAAGGCAAGCTGAATTCAGGAACCTGCTTCATAACATTTAGAGTGGAAATGCCGATATTTTTGATTAGTTCTGTAAACGCAACAGTTCCATTGTGTACAAAAGGTAAAGAAACAGAAGGTCACTTCTCGCACACTCACAAAATTGGTTGCATGCTACTCTAAAACATATGGTGAGTAAAATAATTTTTACATCATGTTTGCACAGACTAGTTTTCAGAAAAATTCAACACTACACTCTCTTGAGCCGAATGCATTACTTTCTATTCTATGCATTTTGAGATATGGATGTGTACATCACTACTCAGGGTGAGATGGAACTATATAGATATTGCATGTCTTCGACTCAGAGACATGAAATACTTAAACGCAAGCTGAATTCAAGAACCTACCCCATAACATTTAGAGTGGAATCGCCAATATCTTTGTTTAGTATTGTAAACGCAAATGTTCCATTATGTACAAAAGGTAATGAAACAGAAGGTCATTTCTCGCACACATAGAAAATTGGTTGCATGCTACTCAAAATCATATGGTAAGTAAAATAATAAGGTTAACATCAAGTTAGCAAATAGTAGTTTTCTGCAAAATTCAAATCTTCACACTCTTGAGCCGAATGCATTACTTTCTATTCTATGCATCTTGTGATATGGATGTGTACATAACTACTCAGGGTGAGATGGAACTAAATAGATATTGCATGTCTAGTACTGAGCAATGGAATACTCAAAGGCAAGCTGAATTCAGGAACATGCTTTATATCATTTAGAGTGGAAAAGCCAATATTTTTGTTTAGTTCTGTAAATGCGAATGTTCCATTGTGTACAAAAGGTGAGTTACAGAAAGCAACTCCTGGAAATTTTGTAGCACACTGATAAAATTGGTTGTATACTACTCTAAAACATATGGTGAGTAAAATAATTTTTACATCATGTTTGCACAGACTAGTTTTCAGAAAAATTCAACACTACACTCTCTTGAGCCGAATGCATTACTTTCTATTCTATGCATCTTGTGATATGGATGTGTACATAACTGCTCAGGGTGAGATGGAACTAAATAGATATTGCATGTCTAGTACTGAGCAATGGAATACTCAAAGGCAAGCTGAATTCAGGAACATGCTTTATATCATTTAGAGTGGAAAAGCCAATATTTTTGTTTAGTTCTGTAAATGCAAATGTTCCATTGTGTACAAAAGGTAATGAAACAGAAGTTCACTTCTCGCACACTCATAAAATTGGTTGCATGGAACTCTAAATCATATGGTAAGTAAAATAATAAGGTTAACATCAAGTTAGCAAATAGTAGTTTTCTGCAAAATTCAAATCTTCACACTCTTGAGCCGAATGCATTACTTTCTATTCTATGCATCTTGTGATATGGATGTGTACATAACTACTCAGGGTGAGATGGAACTAAATAGTTATTGCATGTCTTGTACTCAGAGACATGGAATACTTAAAGGCAAGCTGAATTCAGGAACCTGCTTCATAACATTTAGTGTGGAAACGCCAATAACTTTGTTTAGTTCTGTAAATGCAAATGTTCCATTGTGTACAAAAGGTAATGAAACAGAAGGTCACTTCTCGCACACTGATTAAATTGGTTGCATGCTACTCTAAATCATATGGTAAGTAAAATAATGTTAACATCAAGTTAGCAAATAGTAGTTTTCAGCAAAATTTAAATCTGCACTCTATTGAGCTGATTGCATTACTTTCTGTACTCTGCATTTTGAGATCTGGATGTGTACAGAACTACTGAGGATCAGCTGGAATTGAATCGAGATTGCATGTCTACTACAGAGCAATGGAATACTCAAAGGCAAGCTGAATTCAGGAACCTTCTTCATAACATTTAGAGTGGAAAAGACAATATCTTTGTTTAGATCTGTAAACGCAAATGTTCCATTTCGTGCAAAACGTGAGTTACTGAAAGCAACTCCTGGACAATTTGTAGCACACTGATAAAACTGTTTCCATAATATAAATCATATGGTGAGTAAAATAATGTTTACATCATGTTAGCACAGACTAGTATTCAGAAAAATTCCACACTACACCCTCTTGAACTGAATGCATTACTTTCTATTCTATGGATTTTGAGATATGGATGTGTACATAACTACTCAGGGTGAGATGGAACTAAATAGATATTGCATGTCTAGTACTGAGCAATGGAATACCCAAAGGTAAGCTGAATTCAGGTACATGCTTTATATCATTTAGAGTGGAAAAGCCAATATTTTTGTTTAGTTCAGTAAATGCGAATGTTCCATTGTGTACAAAAGGTGAGTTACAAAGCAACTCCTGGAAATTTTGTAGCACACTGATAAAATTGGTTGTATACTACTCTAAAACATATGGTGAGTAAAATAATTTTTACATCATGTTTGCACAGACTAGTTTTCAGAAAAATTCAACACTACACTCTCTTGAGCCGAATGCATTACTTTCTATTCTATGCATCTTGTGATATGGATGTGTACATAACTACTCAGGGTGAGATGGAACTATATAGATATTGCATGTCTTCGACTCAGAGACATGAAATACTTAAACGCAAGCTGAATTCAAGAACCTACCCCATAACATTTAGAGTGGAATCGCCAATATCTTTGTTTAGTATTGTAAACGCAAATGTTCCATTATGTACAAAAGGTAATGAAACAGAAGGTCATTTCTCGCACACATAGAAAATTGGTTGCATGCTACTCTAAATCATATGGTAAGTAAAATAATAAGGTTAACATCAAGTTAGCAAATAGTACTTTTCAGCAACATTCAAATCTTCACACACTTGAGCCGAATGCATTACTTTCTGTACTATGCATTTTCAGATGTGGGTGTGTACAGAACTACTGAGAATCAGCTGGAATTGTATCGATATTGCATGTCTACTTACAGAGCAATGGATTACTCAAAGGCAAGCTGAATTCAGGAACCTGCTTCATAACATTTAGAGTGGAAATGCCGATATTTTTGATTAGTTCTGTAAACGCAACTGTTCCATTGTGTACAAAAGGTAAAGAAACAGAAGGTCACTTCTCGCACACTCACAAAATTGGTTGCATGCTACTCTAAAACATATGGTGAGTAAAATAATTTTTACATCATGTTTGCACAGACTAGTTTTCAGAAAAATTCAACACTACACTCTCTTGAGCCGAATGCATTACTTTCTATTCTATGCATTTTGAGATATGGATGTGTACATCACTACTCAGGGTGAGATGGAACTATATAGATATTGCATGTCTTCGACTCAGAGACATGAAATACTTAAACGCAAGCTGAATTCAAGAACCCCCATAACATTTAGAGTGGAATCGCCAATATCTTTGTTTAGTATTGTAAACGCAAATGTTCCATTATGATCAAAAGGTAATGAAACAGAAGGTCATTTCTCGCACACATAGAAAATTGGTTGCATGCTACTCAAAATCATATGGTAAGTAAAATAATAAGGTTAACATCAAGTTAGCAAATAGTAGTTTTCTGCAAAATTCAAATCTTCACACTCTTGAGCCGAATGCATTACTTTCTATTCTATGCATCTTGTGATATGGATGTGTACATAACTACTCAGGGTGAGATGGAACTAAATAGATATTGCATGTCTAGTACTGAGCAATGGAATACTCAAAGGCAAGCTGAATTCAGGAACATGCTTTATATCATTTAGAGTGGAAAAGCCAATATTTTTGTTTAGTTCTGTAAATGCGAATGTTCCATTGTGTACAAAAGGTGAGTTACAGAAAGCAACTCCTGGAAATTTTGTAGCACACTGATAAAATTGGTTGTATACTACTCTAAAACATATGGTGAGTAAAATAATTTTTACATCATGTTTGCACAGACTAGTTTTCAGAAAAATTCAACACTACACTCTCTTGAGCCGAATGCATTACTTTCTATTCTATGCATCTTGTGATATGGATGTGTACATAACTACTCAGGGTGAGATGGAACTAAATAGATATTGCATGTCTAGTACTGAGCAATGGAATACTCAAAGGCAAGCTGAATTCAGGAACATGCTTTATATCATTTAGAGTGGAAAAGCCAATATTTTTGTTTAGTTCTGTAAATGCGAATGTTCCATTGTGTACAAAAGGTGAGTTACAAAGCAACTCCTGGAAATTTTGTAGCACACTGATAAAATTGGTTGTATACTACTCTAAATCATATGGTAAGTAAAATAATAAGGTTAACATCAAGTTAGCAAATAGTAGTTTTCAGCAAAATTGAAATCTACACACTATTCAGCTGAATGCATTACTTTCTGTTCTATGCATTTTGAGATCTGGATGTGTTCAGAACTACTGAGGATCAGCTGGAATTGTATCGATATTGCATGTCTACTTACAGAGCAATGGAATACTCAAAGGCAAGCTGAATTCAGGAACCTGCTTCATAACATTTAGAGTGGAAATGCCGATATTTTTGATTAGTTCTGTAAACGCAACAGTTCCATTGTGTACAAAAGGTAAAGAAACAGAAGGTCACTTCTCGCACACTCACAAAATTGGTTGCATGCTACTCTAAAACATATGGTGAGTAAAATAATTTTTACATCATTTTTGCACAGACTAGTTTTCAGAAAAATTCAACACTACACTCTCTTGAGCCGAATGCATTACTTTCTATTCTATGCATTTTGAGATATGGATGTGTACATCACTACTCAGGGTGAGATGGAACTATATAGATATTGCATGTCTTCGACTCAGAGACATGAAATACTTAAACGCAAGCTGAATTCAAGAACCTACCCCATAACATTTAGAGTGGAATCGCCAATATCTTTGTTTAGTATTGTAAACGCAAATGTTCCATTATGTACAAAAGATAATGAAACAGAAGGTCATTTCTCGCACAGATAGAAAATTGGTTGCATGCTACTCTAAATCATATGGTAAGTAAAATAATAAGGTTAACATCAAGTTAGCAAATAGTAGTTTTCAGCAACATTCAAATCTTCACACACTTGAGCCGAATGCATTACTTTCTGTACTATGCATTTTCAGATGTGGGTGTGTACAGAACTACTGAGAATCAGCTGGAACTGTATCGATATTGCACGTCTACTTACAGAGCAATGGATTACTCAAAGGCAAGCTGAATTCAGGAACCTGCTTCATAACATTTAGAGTGGAAATGCCGATATTTTTGATTAGTTCTGTAAACGCAACAGTTCCATTGTGTACAAAAGGTAAAGAAACAGAACGTCACTTCTCGCACACTCACAAAATTGGTTGCATGCTACTCTAAAACATATGGTGAGTAAAATAATTTTTACATCATGTTTGCACAGACTAGTTTTCAGAAAAATTCAACACTACACTCTCTTGAGCCGAATGCATTACTTTCTATTCTATGCATTTTGAGATATGGATGTGTACATCACTACTCAGGGTGAGATGGAACTATATAGATATTGCATGTCTTCGACTCAGAGACATGAAATACTTAAACGCAAGCTGAATTCAAGAACCCCCATAACATTTAGAGTGGAATCGCCAATATCTTTGTTTAGTATTGTAAACGCAAATGTTCCATTATGTACAAAAGGTAATGAAACAGAAGGTCATTTCTCGCACACATAGAAAATTGGTTGCATGCTACTCTAAATCATATGGTAAGTAAAATAATAAGGTTAACATCAAGTTAGCAAATAGTAGTTTTCAGCAAAATTCAAATCTTCACACTCTTGAGCCGAATGCATTACTTTCTATTCTATGCATCTTGTGATATGGATGTGTACATAACTACTCAGGGTGAGATGGAACTAAATAGATATTGCATGTCTAGTACTGAGCAATGGAATACTCAAAGGCAAGCTGAATTCAGGAACATGCTTTATATCATTTAGAGTGGAAAAGCCAATATTTTTGTTTAGTTCTGTAAACGCGAATGTTCCATTGTGTACAAAAGGTGAGTTACAGAAAGCAACTCCTGGAAATTTGGTAGCACACTGATAAAATTGGTTGTATACTACTCTAAATCATATGGTAAGTAAAATAATAAGGTTAACATCAAGTTAGCAAATAGTAGTTTTCAGCAAAATTGAAATCTACACACTATTCAGCTGAATGCATTACTTTCTGTACTATGCATTTTGAGATCTGGATGTGTTCAGAACTACTGAGGATCAGCTGGAATTGTATCGATATTGCATGTCTACTTACAGAGCAATGGAATACTCAAAGGCAAGCTGAATTCAGGAACCTGCTTCATAACATTTAGAGTGGAAATGCCGATATTTTTGATTAGTTCTGTAAACGCAACAGTTCCATTGTGTACAAAAGGTAAAGAAACAGAACGTCACTTCTCGCACACTCACAAAATTGGTTGCATGCTACTCTAAAACATATGGTGAGTAAAATAATTTTTACATCATGTTTGCACAGACTAGTTTTCAGAAAAATTCAACACTACACTCTCTTGAGCCGAATGCATTACTTTCTATTCTATGCATTTTGAGATATGGATGTGTACATCACTACTCAGGGTGAGATGGAACTATATAGATATTGCATGTCTTCGACTCAGAGACATGAAATACTTAAACGCAAGCTGAATTCAAGAACCCCCATAACATTTAGAGTGGAATCGCCAATATCTTTGTTTAGTATTGTAAACGCAAATGTTCCATTATGATCAAAAGGTAATGAAACAGAAGGTCATTTCTCGCACACATAGAAAATTGGTTGCATGCTACTCAAAATCATATGGTAAGTAAAATAATAAGGTTAACATCAAGTTAGCAAATAGTAGTTTTCTGCAAAATTCAAATCTTCACACTCTTGAGCCGAATGCATTACTTTCTATTCTATGCATCTTGTGATATGGATGTGTACATAACTACTCAGGGTGAGATGGAACTAAATAGATATTGCATGTCTAGTACTGAGCAATGGAATACTCAAAGGCAAGCTGAATTCAGGAACATGCTTTATATCATTTAGAGTGGAAAAGCCAATATTTTTGTTTAGTTCTGTAAATGCGAATGTTCCATTGTGTACAAAAGGTGAGTTACAGAAAGCAACTCCTGGAAATTTTGTAGCACACTGATAAAATTGGTTGTATACTACTCTAAAACATATGGTGAGTAAAATAATTTTTACATCATGTTTGCACAGACTAGTTTTCAGAAAAATTCAACACTACACTCTCTTGAGCCGAATGCATTACTTTCTATTCTATGCATCTTGTGATATGGATGTGTACATAACTACTCAGGGTGAGATGGAACTAAATAGATATTGCATGTCTAGTACTGAGCAATGGAATGCTCAAAGGCAAGCTGAATTCAGGAACATGCTTTATATCATTTAGAGTGGAAAAGCCAATATTTTTGTTTAGTTCTGTAAACGCGAATGTTCCATTGTGTACAAAAGGTGAGTTACAGAAAGCAACTCCTGGAAATTTTGTAGCACACTGATAAAATTGGTTGTATACTACTCTAAATCATATGGTAAGTAAAATAATAAGGTTAACATCAAGTTAGCAAATAGTAGTTTTCAGCAAAATTGAAATCTACACACTATTCAGCTGAATGCATTACTTTCTGTACTATGCATTTTGAGATCTGGATGTGTTCAGAACTACTGAGGATCAGCTGGAATTGTATCGATATTGCATGTCTACTTACAGAGCAATGGAATACTCAAAGGCAAGCTGAATTCAGGAACCTGCTTCATAACATTTAGAGTGGAAATGCCGATATTTTTGATTAGTTCTGTAAACGCAACAGTTCCATTGTGTACAAAAGGTAAAGAAACAGAAGGTCACTTCTCGCACACTCACAAAATTGGTTGCATGCTACTCTAAAACATATGGTGAGTAAAATAATTTTTACATCATGTTTGCACAGACTAGTTTTCAGAAAAATTCAACACTACACTCTCTTGAGCCGAATGCATTACTTTCTATTCTATGCATTTTGAGATATGGATGTGTACATCACTACTCAGGGTGAGATGGAACTATATAGATATTGCATGTCTTCGACTCAGAGACATGAAATACTTAAACGCAAGCTGAATTCAAGAACCTACCCCATAACATTTAGAGTGGAATCGCCAATATCTTTGTTTAGTATTGTAAACGCAAATGTTCCATTATGTACAAAAGGTAATGAAACAGAAGGTCATTTCTCGCACACATAGAAAATTGGTTGCATGCTACTCTAAATCATATGGTAAGTAAAATAATAAGGTTAACATCAAGTTAGCAAATAGTACTTTTCAGCAAAATTCAAATCTTCACACACTTGAGCCGAATGCATTACTTTCTCTACTATGCATTTTCAGATGTGGGTGTGTACAGAACTACTGAGAATCAGCTGGAATTGTATCGATATTGCATGTCTACTTACAGAGCAATGGATTACTCAAAGGCAAGCTGAATTCAGGAACCTGCTTCATAACATTTAGAGTGGAAATGCCGATATTTTTGATTAGTTCTGTAAACGCAACAGTTCCATTGTGTACAAAAGGTAAAGAAACAGAACGTCACTTCTCGCACACTCACAAAATTGGTTGCATGCTACTCTAAAACATATGGTGAGTAAAATAATTTTTACATCATGTTTGCACAGACTAGTTTTCAGAAAAATTCAACACTACACTCTCTTGAGCCGAATGCATTACTTTCTATTCTATGCATCTTGTGATATGGATGTGTACATAACTACTCAGGGTGAGATGGAACTAAATAGATATTGCATGTCTAGTACTGAGCAATGGAATACTCAAAGGCAAGCTGAATTCAGGAACATGCTTTATAGCATTTAGAGTGGAAAAGCCAATATTTTTGTTTAGTTCTGTAAATGCGAATGTTCCATTGTGTACAAAAGGTGAGTTACAGAAAGCAACTCCTGGAAATTTTGTAGCACACTGATAAAATTGGTTGTATACTACTCTAAAACATATGGTGAGTAAAATAATTTTTACATCATGTTTGCACAGACTAGTTTTCAGAAAAATTCAACACTACACTCTCTTGAGCCGAATGCATTACTTTCTATTCTATGCATCTTGTGATATGGATGTGTACATAACTACTCAGGGTGAGATGGAACTAAATAGATATTGCATGTCTAGTACTGAGCAATGGAATACTCAAAGGCAAGCTGAATTCAGGAACATGCTTTATATCATTTAGTGTGGAAAAGCCAATATTTTTGTTTAGTTCTGTAAATGCGAATGTTCCATTGTGTACAAAAGGTGAGTTACAAAGCAACTCCTGGAAATTTTGTAGCACACTGATAAAATTGGTTGTATACTACTCTAAAACATATGGTGAGTAAAATAATTTTTACATCATGTTTGCACAGACTAGTTTTCAGAAAAATTCAACACTACACTCTCTTGAGCCGAATGCATTACTTTCTATTCTATGCATCTTGTGATATGGATGTGTACATCACTACTCAGGGTGAGATGGAACTATATAGATATTGCATGTCTTCGACTCAGAGACATGAAATACTTAAACGCAAGCTGAATTCAAGAACCCCCATAACATTTAGAGTGGAATCGCCAATATCTTTGTTTAGTATTGTAAACGCAAATGTTCCATTATGATCAAAAGGTAATGAAACAGAAGGTCATTTCTCGCACACATAGAAAATTGGTTGCATGCTACTCAAAATCATATGGTAAGTAAAATAATAAGGTTAACATCAAGTTAGCAAATAGTAGTTTTCTGCAAAATTCAAATCTTCACACTCTTGAGCCGAATGCATTACTTTCTATTCTATGCATCTTGTGATATGGATGTGTACATAACTACTCAGGGTGAGATGGAACTAAATAGATATTGCATGTCTAGTACTGAGCAATGGAATACTCAAAGGCAAGCTGAATTCAGGAACATGCTTTATATCATTTAGAGTGGAAAAGCCAATATTTTTGTTTAGTTCTGTAAATGCGAATGTTCCATTGTGTACAAAAGGTGAGTTACAGAAAGCAACTCCTGGAAATTTTGTAGCACACTGATAAAATTGGTTGTATACTACTCTAAAACATATGGTGAGTAAAATAATTTTTACATCATGTTTGCACAGACTAGTTTTCAGAAAAATTCAACACTACACTCTCTTGAGCCGAATGCATTACTTTCTATTCTATGCATCTTGTGATATGGATGTGTACATAACTACTCAGGGTGAGATGGAACTAAATAGATATTGCATGTCTAGTACTGAGCAATGGAATGCTCAAAGGCAAGCTGAATTCAGGAACATGCTTTATATCATTTAGAGTGGAAAAGCCAATATTTTTGTTTAGTTCTGTAAACGCGAATGTTCCATTGTGTACAAAAGGTGAGTTACAGAAAGCAACTCCTGGAAATTTTGTAGCACACTGATAAAATTGGTTGTATACTACTCTAAATCATATGGTAAGTAAAATAATAAGGTTAACATCAAGTTAGCAAATAGTAGTTTTCAGCAAAATTGAAATCTACACACTATTCAGCTGAATGCATTACTTTCTGTACTATGCATTTTGAGATCTGGATGTGTTCAGAACTACTGAGGATCAGCTGGAATTGTATCGATATTGCATGTCTACTTACAGAGCAATGGAATACTCAAAGGCAAGCTGAATTCAGGAACCTGCTTCATAACATTTAGAGTGGAAATGCCGATATTTTTGATTAGTTCTGTAAACGCAACAGTTCCATTGTGTACAAAAGGTAAAGAAACAGAAGGTCACTTCTCGCACACTCACAAAATTGGTTGCATGCTACTCTAAAACATATGGTGAGTAAAATAATTTTTACATCATGTTTGCACAGACTAGTTTTCAGAAAAATTCAACACTACACTCTCTTGAGCCGAATGCATTACTTTCTATTCTATGCATTTTGAGATATGGATGTGTACATCACTACTCAGGGTGAGATGGAACTATATAGATATTGCATGTCTTCGACTCAGAGACATGAAATACTTAAACGCAAGCTGAATTCAAGAACCTACCCCATAACATTTAGAGTGGAATCGCCAATATCTTTGTTTAGTATTGTAAACGCAAATGTTCCATTATGTACAAAAGGTAATGAAACAGAAGGTCATTTCTCGCACACATAGAAAATTGGTTGCATGCTACTCTAAATCATATGGTAAGTAAAATAATAAGGTTAACATCAAGTTAGCAAATAGTACTTTTCAGCAAAATTCAAATCTTCACACACTTGAGCCGAATGCATTACTTTCTCTACTATGCATTTTCAGATGTGGGTGTGTACAGAACTACTGAGAATCAGCTGGAATTGTATCGATATTGCATGTCTACTTACAGAGCAATGGATTACTCAAAGGCAAGCTGAATTCAGGAACCTGCTTCATAACATTTAGAGTGGAAATGCCGATATTTTTGATTAGTTCTGTAAACGCAACAGTTCCATTGTGTACAAAAGGTAAAGAAACAGAAGGTCACTTCTCGCACACTCACAAAATTGGTTGCATGCTACTCTAAAACATATGGTGAGTAAAATAATTTTTACATCATGTTTGCACAGACTAGTTTTCAGAAAAATTCAACACTACACTCTCTTGAGCCGAATGCATTACTTTCTATTCTATGCATCTTGTGATATGGATGTGTACATAACTACTCAGGGTGAGATGGAACTAAATAGATATTGCATGTCTAGTACTGAGCAATGGAATACTCAAAGGCAAGCTGAATTCAGGAACATGCTTTATAGCATTTAGAGTGGAAAAGCCAATATTTTTGTTTAGTTCTGTAAATGCGAATGTTCCATTGTGTACAAAAGGTGAGTTACAGAAAGCAACTCCTGGAAATTTTGTAGCACACTGATAAAATTGGTTGTATACTACTCTAAAACATATGGTGAGTAAAATAATTTTTACATCATGTTTGCACAGACTAGTTTTCAGAAAAATTCAACACTACACTCTCTTGAGCCGAATGCATTACTTTCTATTCTATGCATCTTGTGATATGGATGTGTACATAACTACTCAGGGTGAGATGGAACTAAATAGATATTGCATGTCTAGTACTGAGCAATGGAATACTCAAAGGCAAGCTGAATTCAGGAACATGCTTTATATCATTTAGTGTGGAAAAGCCAATATTTTTGTTTAGTTCTGTAAATGCGAATGTTCCATTGTGTACAAAAGGTGAGTTACAAAGCAACTCCTGGAAATTTTGTAGCACACTGATAAAATTGGTTGTATACTACTCTAAAACATATGGTGAGTAAAATAATTTTTACATCATGTTTGCACAGACTAGTTTTCAGAAAAATTCAACACTACACTCTCTTGAGCCGAATGCATTACTTTCTATTCTATGCATCTTGTGATATGGATGTGTACATCACTACTCAGGGTGAGATGGAACTATATAGATATTGCATGTCTTCGACTCAGAGACATGAAATACTTAAACGCAAGCTGAATTCAAGAACCTACCCCATAACATTTAGAGTGGAATCGCCAATATCTTTGTTTAGTATTGTAAACGCAAATGTTCCATTATGTACAAAAGGTAATGAAACAGAAGGTCATTTCTCGCACACATAGAAAATTGGTTGCATGCTACTCTAAATCATATGGTAAGTAAAATAATAAGGTTAACATCAAGTTAGCAAATAGTAGTTTTCAGCAAAATTCAAATCTTCACACTCTTGAGCCGAATGCATTACTTTCTATTCTATGCATCTTGTGATATGGATGTGTACATAACTACTCAGGGTGAGATGGAACTAAATAGATATTGCATGTCTAGTACTGAGCAATGGAATACTCAAAGGCAAGCTGAATTCAGGAACATGCTTTATATCATTTAGAGTGGAAAAGCCAATATTTTTGTTTAGTTCTGTAAATGCGAATGTTCCATTGTGTACAAAAGGTGAGTTACAGAAAGCAACTCCTGGAAATTTTGTAGCACACTGATAAAATTGGTTGTATACTACTCTAAAACATATGGTGAGTAAAATAATTTTTACATCATGTTTGCACAGACTAGTTTTCAGAAAAATTCAACACTACACTCTCTTGAGCCGAATGCATTACTTTCTATTCTATGCATCTTGTGATATGGATGTGTACATAACTACTCAGGGTGAGATGGAACTAAATAGATATTGCATGTCTAGTACTGAGCAATGGAATGCTCAAAGGCAAGCTGAATTCAGGAACATGCTTTATATCATTTAGAGTGGAAAAGCCAATATTTTTGTTTAGTTCTGTAAACGCGAATGTTCCATTGTGTACAAAAGGTGAGTTACAGAAAGCAACTCCTGGAAATTTTGTAGCACACTGATAAAATTGGTTGTATACTACTCTAAATCATATGGTAAGTAAAATAATAAGGTTAACATCAAGTTAGCAAATAGTAGTTTTCAGCAAAATTGAAATCTACACACTATTCAGCTGAATGCATTACTTTCTGTACTATGCATTTTGAGATCTGGATGTGTTCAGAACTACTGAGGATCAGCTGGAATTGTATCGATATTGCATGTCTACTTACAGAGCAATGGAATACTCAAAGGCAAGCTGAATTCAGGAACCTGCTTCATAACATTTAGAGTGGAAATGCCGATATTTTTGATTAGTTCTGTAAACGCAACAGTTCCATTGTGTACAAAAGGTAAAGAAACAGAAGGTCACTTCTCGCACACTCACAAAATTGGTTGCATGCTACTCTAAAACATATGGTGAGTAAAATAATTTTTACATCATGTTTGCACAGACTAGTTTTCAGAAAAATTCAACACTACACTCTCTTGAGCCGAATGCATTACTTTCTATTCTATGCATTTTGAGATATGGATGTGTACATCACTACTCAGGGTGAGATGGAACTATATAGATATTGCATGTCTTCGACTCAGAGACATGAAATACTTAAACGCAAGCTGAATTCAAGAACCTACCCCATAACATTTAGAGTGGAATCGCCAATATCTTTGTTTAGTATTGTAAACGCAAATGTTCCATTATGTACAAAAGGTAATGAAACAGAAGGTCATTTCTCGCACACATAGAAAATTGGTTGCATGCTACTCTAAATCATATGGTAAGTAAAATAATAAGGTTAACATCAAGTTAGCAAATAGTACTTTTCAGCAAAATTCAAATCTTCACACACTTGAGCCGAATGCATTACTTTCTCTACTATGCATTTTCAGATGTGGGTGTGTACAGAACTACTGAGAATCAGCTGGAATTGTATCGATATTGCATGTCTACTTACAGAGCAATGGATTACTCAAAGGCAAGCTGAATTCAGGAACCTGCTTCATAACATTTAGAGTGGAAATGCCGATATTTTTGATTAGTTCTGTAAACGCAACAGTTCCATTGTGTACAAAAGGTAAAGAAACAGAACGTCACTTCTCGCACACTCACAAAATTGGTTGCATGCTACTCTAAAACATATGGTGAGTAAAATAATTTTTACATCATGTTTGCACAGACTAGTTTTCAGAAAAATTCAACACTACACTCTCTTGAGCCGAATGCATTACTTTCTATTCTATGCATCTTGTGATATGGATGTGTACATAACTACTCAGGGTGAGATGGAACTAAATAGATATTGCATGTCTAGTACTGAGCAATGGAATACTCAAAGGCAAGCTGAATTCAGGAACATGCTTTATAGCATTTAGAGTGGAAAAGCCAATATTTTTGTTTAGTTCTGTAAATGCGAATGTTCCATTGTGTACAAAAGGTGAGTTACAGAAAGCAACTCCTGGAAATTTTGTAGCACACTGATAAAATTGGTTGTATACTACTCTAAAACATATGGTGAGTAAAATAATTTTTACATCATGTTTGCACAGACTAGTTTTCAGAAAAATTCAACACTACACTCTCTTGAGCCGAATGCATTACTTTCTATTCTATGCATCTTGTGATATGGATGTGTACATAACTACTCAGGGTGAGATGGAACTAAATAGATATTGCATGTCTAGTACTGAGCAATGGAATACTCAAAGGCAAGCTGAATTCAGGAACATGCTTTATATCATTTAGTGTGGAAAAGCCAATATTTTTGTTTAGTTCTGTAAATGCGAATGTTCCATTGTGTACAAAAGGTGAGTTACAAAGCAACTCCTGGAAATTTTGTAGCACACTGATAAAATTGGTTGTATACTACTCTAAAACATATGGTGAGTAAAATAATTTTTACATCATGTTTGCACAGACTAGTTTTCAGAAAAATTCAACACTACACTCTCTTGAGCCGAATGCATTACTTTCTATTCTATGCATCTTGTGATATGGATGTGTACATCACTACTCAGGGTGAGATGGAACTATATAGATATTGCATGTCTTCGACTCAGAGACATGAAATACTTAAACGCAAGCTGAATTCAAGAACCCCCATAACATTTAGAGTGGAATCGCCAATATCTTTGTTTAGTATTGTAAACGCAAATGTTCCATTATGATCAAAAGGTAATGAAACAGAAGGTCATTTCTCGCACACATAGAAAATTGGTTGCATGCTACTCAAAATCATATGGTAAGTAAAATAATAAGGTTAACATCAAGTTAGCAAATAGTAGTTTTCTGCAAAATTCAAATCTTCACACTCTTGAGCCGAATGCATTACTTTCTATTCTATGCATCTTGTGATATGGATGTGTACATAACTACTCAGGGTGAGATGGAACTAAATAGATATTGCATGTCTAGTACTGAGCAATGGAATACTCAAAGGCAAGCTGAATTCAGGAACATGCTTTATATCATTTAGAGTGGAAAAGCCAATATTTTTGTTTAGTTCTGTAAATGCGAATGTTCCATTGTGTACAAAAGGTGAGTTACAGAAAGCAACTCCTGGAAATTTTGTAGCACACTGATAAAATTGGTTGTATACTACTCTAAAACATATGGTGAGTAAAATAATTTTTACATCATGTTTGCACAGACTAGTTTTCAGAAAAATTCAACACTACACTCTCTTGAGCCGAATGCATTACTTTCTATTCTATGCATCTTGTGATATGGATGTGTACATAACTACTCAGGGTGAGATGGAACTAAATAGATATTGCATGTCTAGTACTGAGCAATGGAATGCTCAAAGGCAAGCTGAATTCAGGAACATGCTTTATATCATTTAGAGTGGAAAAGCCAATATTTTTGTTTAGTTCTGTAAACGCGAATGTTCCATTGTGTACAAAAGGTGAGTTACAGAAAGCAACTCCTGGAAATTTTGTAGCACACTGATAAAATTGGTTGTATACTACTCTAAATCATATGGTAAGTAAAATAATAAGGTTAACATCAAGTTAGCAAATAGTAGTTTTCAGCAAAATTGAAATCTACACACTATTCAGCTGAATGCATTACTTTCTGTACTATGCATTTTGAGATCTGGATGTGTTCAGAACTACTGAGGATCAGCTGGAATTGTATCGATATTGCATGTCTACTTACAGAGCAATGGAATACTCAAAGGCAAGCTGAATTCAGGAACCTGCTTCATAACATTTAGAGTGGAAATGCCGATATTTTTGATTAGTTCTGTAAACGCAACAGTTCCATTGTGTACAAAAGGTAAAGAAACAGAAGGTCACTTCTCGCACACTCACAAAATTGGTTGCATGCTACTCTAAAACATATGGTGAGTAAAATAATTTTTACATCATGTTTGCACAGACTAGTTTTCAGAAAAATTCAACACTACACTCTCTTGAGCCGAATGCATTACTTTCTATTCTATGCATTTTGAGATATGGATGTGTACATCACTACTCAGGGTGAGATGGAACTATATAGATATTGCATGTCTTCGACTCAGAGACATGAAATACTTAAACGCAAGCTGAATTCAAGAACCTACCCCATAACATTTAGAGTGGAATCGCCAATATCTTTGTTTAGTATTGTAAACGCAAATGTTCCATTATGTACAAAAGGTAATGAAACAGAAGGTCATTTCTCGCACACATAGAAAATTGGTTGCATGCTACTCTAAATCATATGGTAAGTAAAATAATAAGGTTAACATCAAGTTAGCAAATAGTACTTTTCAGCAAAATTCAAATCTTCACACACTTGAGCCGAATGCATTACTTTCTCTACTATGCATTTTCAGATGTGGGTGTGTACAGAACTACTGAGAATCAGCTGGAATTGTATCGATATTGCATGTCTACTTACAGAGCAATGGATTACTCAAAGGCAAGCTGAATTCAGGAACCTGCTTCATAACATTTAGAGTGGAAATGCCGATATTTTTGATTAGTTCTGTAAACGCAACAGTTCCATTGTGTACAAAAGGTAAAGAAACAGAAGGTCACTTCTCGCACACTCACAAAATTGGTTGCATGCTACTCTAAAACATATGGTGAGTAAAATAATTTTTACATCATGTTTGCACAGACTAGTTTTCAGAAAAATTCAACACTACACTCTCTTGAGCCGAATGCATTACTTTCTATTCTATGCATCTTGTGATATGGATGTGTACATAACTACTCAGGGTGAGATGGAACTAAATAGATATTGCATGTCTAGTACTGAGCAATGGAATACTCAAAGGCAAGCTGAATTCAGGAACATGCTTTATAGCATTTAGAGTGGAAAAGCCAATATTTTTGTTTAGTTCTGTAAATGCGAATGTTCCATTGTGTACAAAAGGTGAGTTACAGAAAGCAACTCCTGGAAATTTTGTAGCACACTGATAAAATTGGTTGTATACTACTCTAAAACATATGGTGAGTAAAATAATTTTTACATCATGTTTGCACAGACTAGTTTTCAGAAAAATTCAACACTACACTCTCTTGAGCCGAATGCATTACTTTCTATTCTATGCATCTTGTGATATGGATGTGTACATAACTACTCAGGGTGAGATGGAACTAAATAGATATTGCATGTCTAGTACTGAGCAATGGAATACTCAAAGGCAAGCTGAATTCAGGAACATGCTTTATATCATTTAGTGTGGAAAAGCCAATATTTTTGTTTAGTTCTGTAAATGCGAATGTTCCATTGTGTACAAAAGGTGAGTTACAAAGCAACTCCTGGAAATTTTGTAGCACACTGATAAAATTGGTTGTATACTACTCTAAAACATATGGTGAGTAAAATAATTTTTACATCATGTTTGCACAGACTAGTTTTCAGAAAAATTCAACACTACACTCTCTTGAGCCGAATGCATTACTTTCTATTCTATGCATCTTGTGATATGGATGTGTACATCACTACTCAGGGTGAGATGGAACTATATAGATATTGCATGTCTTCGACTCAGAGACATGAAATACTTAAACGCAAGCTGAATTCAAGAACCTACCCCATAACATTTAGAGTGGAATCGCCAATATCTTTGTTTAGTATTGTAAACGCAAATGTTCCATTATGTACAAAAGGTAATGAAACAGAAGGTCATTTCTCGCACACATAGAAAATTGGTTGCATGCTACTCTAAATCATATGGTAAGTAAAATAATAAGGTTAACATCAAGTTAGCAAATAGTAGTTTTCAGCAAAATTCAAATCTTCACACTCTTGAGCCGAATGCATTACTTTCTATTCTATGCATCTTGTGATATGGATGTGTACATAACTACTCAGGGTGAGATGGAACTAAATAGATATTGCATGTCTAGTACTGAGCAATGGAATACTCAAAGGCAAGCTGAATTCAGGAACATGCTTTATATCATTTAGAGTGGAAAAGCCAATATTTTTGTTTAGTTCTGTAAATGCGAATGTTCCATTGTGTACAAAAGGTGAGTTACAGAAAGCAACTCCTGGAAATTTTGTAGCACACTGATAAAATTGGTTGTATACTACTCTAAAACATATGGTGAGTAAAATAATTTTTACATCATGTTTGCACAGACTAGTTTTCAGAAAAATTCAACACTACACTCTCTTGAGCCGAATGCATTACTTTCTATTCTATGCATCTTGTGATATGGATGTGTACATAACTACTCAGGGTGAGATGGAACTAAATAGATATTGCATGTCTAGTACTGAGCAATGGAATGCTCAAAGGCAAGCTGAATTCAGGAACATGCTTTATATCATTTAGAGTGGAAAAGCCAATATTTTTGTTTAGTTCTGTAAACGCGAATGTTCCATTGTGTACAAAAGGTGAGTTACAGAAAGCAACTCCTGGAAATTTTGTAGCACACTGATAAAATTGGTTGTATACTACTCTAAATCATATGGTAAGTAAAATAATAAGGTTAACATCAAGTTAGCAAATAGTAGTTTTCAGCAAAATTGAAATCTACACACTATTCAGCTGAATGCATTACTTTCTGTACTATGCATTTTGAGATCTGGATGTGTTCAGAACTACTGAGGATCAGCTGGAATTGTATCGATATTGCATGTCTACTTACAGAGCAATGGAATACTCAAAGGCAAGCTGAATTCAGGAACCTGCTTCATAACATTTAGAGTGGAAATGCCGATATTTTTGATTAGTTCTGTAAACGCAACAGTTCCATTGTGTACAAAAGGTAAAGAAACAGAAGGTCACTTCTCGCACACTCACAAAATTGGTTGCATGCTACTCTAAAACATATGGTGAGTAAAATAATTTTTACATCATGTTTGCACAGACTAGTTTTCAGAAAAATTCAACACTACACTCTCTTGAGCCGAATGCATTACTTTCTATTCTATGCATTTTGAGATATGGATGTGTACATCACTACTCAGGGTGAGATGGAACTATATAGATATTGCATGTCTTCGACTCAGAGACATGAAATACTTAAACGCAAGCTGAATTCAAGAACCTACCCCATAACATTTAGAGTGGAATCGCCAATATCTTTGTTTAGTATTGTAAACGCAAATGTTCCATTATGTACAAAAGGTAATGAAACAGAAGGTCATTTCTCGCACACATAGAAAATTGGTTGCATGCTACTCTAAATCATATGGTAAGTAAAATAATAAGGTTAACATCAAGTTAGCAAATAGTACTTTTCAGCAAAATTCAAATCTTCACACACTTGAGCCGAATGCATTACTTTCTCTACTATGCATTTTCAGATGTGGGTGTGTACAGAACTACTGAGAATCAGCTGGAATTGTATCGATATTGCATGTCTACTTACAGAGCAATGGATTACTCAAAGGCAAGCTGAATTCAGGAACCTGCTTCATAACATTTAGAGTGGAAATGCCGATATTTTTGATTAGTTCTGTAAACGCAACAGTTCCATTGTGTACAAAAGGTAAAGAAACAGAACGTCACTTCTCGCACACTCACAAAATTGGTTGCATGCTACTCTAAAACATATGGTGAGTAAAATAATTTTTACATCATGTTTGCACAGACTAGTTTTCAGAAAAATTCAACACTACACTCTCTTGAGCCGAATGCATTACTTTCTATTCTATGCATCTTGTGATATGGATGTGTACATAACTACTCAGGGTGAGATGGAACTAAATAGATATTGCATGTCTAGTACTGAGCAATGGAATACTCAAAGGCAAGCTGAATTCAGGAACATGCTTTATAGCATTTAGAGTGGAAAAGCCAATATTTTTGTTTAGTTCTGTAAATGCGAATGTTCCATTGTGTACAAAAGGTGAGTTACAGAAAGCAACTCCTGGAAATTTTGTAGCACACTGATAAAATTGGTTGTATACTACTCTAAAACATATGGTGAGTAAAATAATTTTTACATCATGTTTGCACAGACTAGTTTTCAGAAAAATTCAACACTACACTCTCTTGAGCCGAATGCATTACTTTCTATTCTATGCATCTTGTGATATGGATGTGTACATAACTACTCAGGGTGAGATGGAACTAAATAGATATTGCATGTCTAGTACTGAGCAATGGAATACTCAAAGGCAAGCTGAATTCAGGAACATGCTTTATATCATTTAGTGTGGAAAAGCCAATATTTTTGTTTAGTTCTGTAAATGCGAATGTTCCATTGTGTACAAAAGGTGAGTTACAAAGCAACTCCTGGAAATTTTGTAGCACACTGATAAAATTGGTTGTATACTACTCTAAATCATATGGTAAGTAAAATAATAAGGTTAACATCAAGTTAGCAAATAGTAGTTTTCAGCAAAATTGAAATCTACACACTATTCAGCTGAATGCATTACTTTCTGTTCTATGCATTTTGAGATCTGGATGTGTTCAGAACTACTGAGGATCAGCTGGAATTGTATCGATATTGCATGTCTACTTACAGAGCAATGGAATACTCAAAGGCAAGCTGAATTCAGGAACCTGCTTCATAACATTTAGAGTGGAAATGCCGATATTTTTGATTAGTTCTGTAAACGCAACAGTTCCATTGTGTACAAAAGGTAAAGAAACAGAAGGTCACTTCTCGCACACTCACAAAATTGGTTGCATGCTACTCTAAAACATATGGTGAGTAAAATAATTTTTACATCATGTTTGCACAGACTAGTTTTCAGAAAAATTCAACACTACACTCTCTTGAGCCGAATGCATTACTTTCTATTCTATGCATTTTGAGATATGGATGTGTACATCACTACTCAGGGTGAGATGGAACTATATAGATATTGCATGTCTTCGACTCAGAGACATGAAATACTTAAACGCAAGCTGAATTCAAGAACCTACCCCATAACATTTAGAGTGGAATCGCCAATATCTTTGTTTAGTATTGTAAACGCAAATGTTCCATTATGTACAAAAGGTAATGAAACAGAAGGTCATTTCTCGCACAGATAGAAAATTGGTTGCATGCTACTCTAAATCATATGGTAAGTAAAATAATAAGGTTAACATCAAGTTAGCAAATAGTAGTTTTCAGCAACATTCAACTCTTCACACACTTGAGCCGAATGCATTACTTTCTGTACTATGCATTTTCAGATGTGGGTGTGTACAGAACTACTGAGAATCAGCTGGAACTGTATCGATATTGCATGTCTACTTACAGAGCAATGGATTACTCAAAGGCAAGCTGAATTCAGGAACCTGCTTCATAACATTTAGAGTGGAAATGCCGATATTTTTGATTAGTTCTGTAAACGCAACAGTTCCATTGTGTACAAAAGGTAAAGAAACAGAACGTCACTTCTCGCACACTCAGAAAATTGGTTGCATGCTACTCTAAAACATATGGTGAGTAAAATAATTTTTACATCATGTTTGCACAGACTAGTTTTCAGAAAAATTCAACACTACACTCTCTTGAGCCGAATGCATTACTTTCTATTCTATGCATTTTGAGATATGGATGTGTACATTACTACTCAGGGTGAGATGGAACTATATAGATATTGCATGTCTTCGACTCAGAGACATGAAATACTTAAACGCAAGCTGAATTCAAGAACCCCCATAACATTTAGAGTGGAATCGCCAATATCTTTGTTTAGTATTGTAAACGCAAATGTTCCATTATGTACAAAAGGTAATGAAACAGAAGGTCATTTCTCGCACACATAGAAAATTGGTTGCATGCTACTCTAAATCATATGGTAAGTAAAATAATAAGGTTAACATCAAGTTAGCAAATAGTAGTTTTCAGCAAAATTCAAATCTTCACACTCTTGAGCCGAATGCATTACTTTCTATTCTATGCATCTTGTGATATGGATGTGTACATAACTACTCAGGGTGAGATGGAACTAAATAGATATTGCATGTCTAGTACTGAGCAATGGAATACTCAAAGGCAAGCTGAATTCAGGAACATGCTTTATATCATTTAGAGTGGAAAAGCCAATATTTTTGTTTAGTTCTGTAAACGCGAATGTTCCATTGTGTACAAAAGGTGAGTTACAGAAAGCAACTCCTGGAAATTTGTTAGCACACTGATAAAATTGGTTGTATACTACTCTAAATCATATGGTAAGTAAAATAATAAGGTTAACATCAAGTTAGCAAATAGTAGTTTTCAGCAAAATTGAAATCTACACACTATTCAGCTGAATGCATTACTTTCTGTACTATGCATTTTGAGATCTGGATGTGTTCAGAACTACTGAGGATCAGCTGGAATTGTATCGATATTGCATGTCTACTTACAGAGCAATGGAATACTCAAAGGCAAGCTGAATTCAGGAACCTGCTTCATAACATTTAGAGTGGAAATGCCGATATTTTTGATTAGTTCTGTAAACGCAACAGTTCCATTGTGTACAAAAGGTAAAGAAACAGAAGGTCACTTCTCGCACACTCACAAAATTGGTTGCATGCTACTCTAAAACATATGGTGAGTAAAATAATTTTTACATCATGTTTGCACAGACTAGTTTTCAGAAAAATTCAACACTACACTCTCTTGAGCCGAATGCATTACTTTCTATTCTATGCATTTTGAGATATGGATGTGTACATCACTACTCAGGGTGAGATGGAACTATATAGATATTGCATGTCTTCGACTCAGAGACATGAAATACTTAAACGCAAGCTGAATTCAAGAACCTACCCCATAACATTTAGAGTGGAATCGCCAATATCTTTGTTTAGTATTGTAAACGCAAATGTTCCATTATGTACAAAAGGTAATGAAACAGAAGGTCATTTCTCGCACACATAGAAAATTGGTTGCATGCTACTCTAAATCATATGGTAAGTAAAATAATAAGGTTAACATCAAGTTAGCAAATAGTACTTTTCAGCAAAATTCAAATCTTCACACACTTGAGCCGAATGCATTACTTTCTCTACTATGCATTTTCAGATGTGGGTGTGTACAGAACTACTAAGAATCAGCTGGAATTGTATCGATATTGCATGTCTACTTACAGAGCAATGGATTACTCAAAGGCAAGCTGAATTCAGGAACCTGCTTCATAACATTTAGAGTGGAAATGCCGATATTTTTGATTAGTTCTGTAAACGCAACAGTTCCATTGTGTACAAAAGGTAAAGAAACAGAACGTCACTTCTCGCACACTCACAAAATTGGTTGCATGCTACTCTAAAACATATGGTGAGTAAAATAATTTTTACATCATGTTTGCACAGACTAGTTTTCAGAAAAATTCAACACTACACTCTCTTGAGCCGAATGCATTACTTTCTATTCTATGCATCTTGTGATATGGATGTGTACATAACTACTCAGGGTGAGATGGAACTAAATAGATATTGCATGTCTAGTACTGAGCAATGGAATACTCAAAGGCAAGCTGAATTCAGGAACATGCTTTATAGCATTTAGAGTGGAAAAGCCAATATTTTTGTTTAGTTCTGTAAATGCGAATGTTCCATTGTGTACAAAAGGTGAGTTACAGAAAGCAACTCCTGGAAATTTTGTAGCACACTGATAAAATTGGTTGTATACTACTCTAAAACATATGGTGAGTAAAATAATTTTTACATCATGTTTGCACAGACTAGTTTTCAGAAAAATTCAACACTACACTCTCTTGAGCCGAATGCATTACTTTCTATTCTATGCATCTTGTGATATGGATGTGTACATAACTACTCAGGGTGAGATGGAACTAAATAGATATTGCATGTCTAGTACTGAGCAATGGAATACTCAAAGGCAAGCTGAATTCAGGAACATGCTTTATATCATTTAGTGTGGAAAAGCCAATATTTTTGTTTAGTTCTGTAAATGCGAATGTTCCATTGTGTACAAAAGGTGAGTTACAAAGCAACTCCTGGAAATTTTGTAGCACACTGATAAAATTGGTTGTATACTACTCTAAAACATATGGTGAGTAAAATAATTTTTACATCATGTTTGCACAGACTAGTTTTCAGAAAAATTCAACACTACACTCTCTTGAGCCGAATGCATTACTTTCTATTCTATGCATCTTGTGATATGGATGTGTACATCACTACTCAGGGTGAGATGGAACTATATAGATATTGCATGTCTTCGACTCAGAGACATGAAATACTTAAACGCAAGCTGAATTCAAGAACCTACCCCATAACATTTAGAGTGGAATCGCCAATATCTTTGTTTAGTATTGTAAACGCAAATGTTCCATTATGTACAAAAGGTAATGAAACAGAAGGTCATTTCTCGCACACATAGAAAATTGGTTGCATGCTACTCTAAATCATATGGTAAGTAAAATAATAAGGTTAACATCAAGTTAGCAAATAGTAGTTTTCAGCAAAATTCAAATCTTCACACTCTTGAGCCGAATGCATTACTTTCTATTCTATGCATCTTGTGATATGGATGTGTACATAACTACTCAGGGTGAGATGGAACTAAATAGATATTGCATGTCTAGTACTGAGCAATGGAATACTCAAAGGCAAGCTGAATTCAGGAACATGCTTTATATCATTTAGAGTGGAAAAGCCAATATTTTTGTTTAGTTCTGTAAATGCGAATGTTCCATTGTGTACAAAAGGTGAGTTACAGAAAGCAACTCCTGGAAATTTTGTAGCACACTGATAAAATTGGTTGTATACTACTCTAAAACATATGGTGAGTAAAATAATTTTTACATCATGTTTGCACAGACTAGTTTTCAGAAAAATTCAACACTACACTCTCTTGAGCCGAATGCATTACTTTCTATTCTATGCATCTTGTGATATGGATGTGTACATAACTACTCAGGGTGAGATGGAACTAAATAGATATTGCATGTCTAGTACTGAGCAATGGAATGCTCAAAGGCAAGCTGAATTCAGGAACATGCTTTATATCATTTAGAGTGGAAAAGCCAATATTTTTGTTTAGTTCTGTAAACGCGAATGTTCCATTGTGTACAAAAGGTGAGTTACAGAAAGCAACTCCTGGAAATTTTGTAGCACACTGATAAAATTGGTTGTATACTACTCTAAATCATATGGTAAGTAAAATAATAAGGTTAACATCAAGTTAGCAAATAGTAGTTTTCAGCAAAATTGAAATCTACACACTATTCAGCTGAATGCATTACTTTCTGTACTATGCATTTTGAGATCTGGATGTGTTCAGAACTACTGAGGATCAGCTGGAATTGTATCGATATTGCATGTCTACTTACAGAGCAATGGAATACTCAAAGGCAAGCTGAATTCAGGAACCTGCTTCATAACATTTAGAGTGGAAATGCCGATATTTTTGATTAGTTCTGTAAACGCAACAGTTCCATTGTGTACAAAAGGTAAAGAAACAGAAGGTCACTTCTCGCACACTCACAAAATTGGTTGCATGCTACTCTAAAACATATGGTGAGTAAAATAATTTTTACATCATGTTTGCACAGACTAGTTTTCAGAAAAATTCAACACTACACTCTCTTGAGCCGAATGCATTACTTTCTATTCTATGCATTTTGAGATATGGATGTGTACATCACTACTCAGGGTGAGATGGAACTATATAGATATTGCATGTCTTCGACTCAGAGACATGAAATACTTAAACGCAAGCTGAATTCAAGAACCTACCCCATAACATTTAGAGTGGAATCGCCAATATCTTTGTTTAGTATTGTAAACGCAAATGTTCCATTATGTACAAAAGGTAATGAAACAGAAGGTCATTTCTCGCACACATAGAAAATTGGTTGCATGCTACTCTAAATCATATGGTAAGTAAAATAATAAGGTTAACATCAAGTTAGCAAATAGTACTTTTCAGCAAAATTCAAATCTTCACACACTTGAGCCGAATGCATTACTTTCTCTACTATGCATTTTCAGATGTGGGTGTGTACAGAACTACTGAGAATCAGCTGGAATTGTATCGATATTGCATGTCTACTTACAGAGCAATGGATTACTCAAAGGCAAGCTGAATTCAGGAACCTGCTTCATAACATTTAGAGTGGAAATGCCGATATTTTTGATTAGTTCTGTAAACGCAACAGTTCCATTGTGTACAAAAGGTAAAGAAACAGAACGTCACTTCTCGCACACTCACAAAATTGGTTGCATGCTACTCTAAAACATATGGTGAGTAAAATAATTTTTACATCATGTTTGCACAGACTAGTTTTCAGAAAAATTCAACACTACACTCTCTTGAGCCGAATGCATTACTTTCTATTCTATGCATCTTGTGATATGGATGTGTACATAACTACTCAGGGTGAGATGGAACTAAATAGATATTGCATGTCTAGTACTGAGCAATGGAATACTCAAAGGCAAGCTGAATTCAGGAACATGCTTTATAGCATTTAGAGTGGAAAAGCCAATATTTTTGTTTAGTTCTGTAAATGCGAATGTTCCATTGTGTACAAAAGGTGAGTTACAGAAAGCAACTCCTGGAAATTTTGTAGCACACTGATAAAATTGGTTGTATACTACTCTAAAACATATGGTGAGTAAAATAATTTTTACATCATGTTTGCACAGACTAGTTTTCAGAAAAATTCAACACTACACTCTCTTGAGCCGAATGCATTACTTTCTATTCTATGCATCTTGTGATATGGATGTGTACATAACTACTCAGGGTGAGATGGAACTAAATAGATATTGCATGTCTAGTACTGAGCAATGGAATACTCAAAGGCAAGCTGAATTCAGGAACATGCTTTATATCATTTAGTGTGGAAAAGCCAATATTTTTGTTTAGTTCTGTAAATGCGAATGTTCCATTGTGTACAAAAGGTGAGTTACAAAGCAACTCCTGGAAATTTTGTAGCACACTGATAAAATTGGTTGTATACTACTCTAAATCATATGGTAAGTAAAATAATAAGGTTAACATCAAGTTAGCAAATAGTAGTTTTCAGCAAAATTGAAATCTACACACTATTCAGCTGAATGCATTACTTTCTGTTCTATGCATTTTGAGATCTGGATGTGTTCAGAACTACTGAGGATCAGCTGGAATTGTATCGATATTGCATGTCTACTTACAGAGCAATGGAATACTCAAAGGCAAGCTGAATTCAGGAACCTGCTTCATAACATTTAGAGTGGAAATGCCGATATTTTTGATTAGTTCTGTAAACGCAACAGTTCCATTGTGTACAAAAGGTAAAGAAACAGAAGGTCACTTCTCGCACACTCACAAAATTGGTTGCATGCTACTCTAAAACATATGGTGAGTAAAATAATTTTTACATCATGTTTGCACAGACTAGTTTTCAGAAAAATTCAACACTACACTCTCTTGAGCCGAATGCATTACTTTCTATTCTATGCATTTTGAGATATGGATGTGTACATCACTACTCAGGGTGAGATGGAACTATATAGATATTGCATGTCTTCGACTCAGAGACATGAAATACTTAAACGCAAGCTGAATTCAAGAACCTACCCCATAACATTTAGAGTGGAATCGCCAATATCTTTGTTTAGTATTGTAAACGCAAATGTTCCATTATGTACAAAAGGTAATGAAACAGAAGGTCATTTCTCGCACAGATAGAAAATTGGTTGCATGCTACTCTAAATCATATGGTAAGTAAAATAATAAGGTTAACATCAAGTTAGCAAATAGTAGTTTTCAGCAACATTCAACTCTTCACACACTTGAGCCGAATGCATTACTTTCTGTACTATGCATTTTCAGATGTGGGTGTGTACAGAACTACTGAGAATCAGCTGGAACTGTATCGATATTGCATGTCTACTTACAGAGCAATGGATTACTCAAAGGCAAGCTGAATTCAGGAACCTGCTTCATAACATTTAGAGTGGAAATGCCGATATTTTTGATTAGTTCTGTAAACGCAACAGTTCCATTGTGTACAAAAGGTAAAGAAACAGAACGTCACTTCTCGCACACTCAGAAAATTGGTTGCATGCTACTCTAAAACATATGGTGAGTAAAATAATTTTTACATCATGTTTGCACAGACTAGTTTTCAGAAAAATTCAACACTACACTCTCTTGAGCCGAATGCATTACTTTCTATTCTATGCATTTTGAGATATGGATGTGTACATTACTACTCAGGGTGAGATGGAACTATATAGATATTGCATGTCTTCGACTCAGAGACATGAAATACTTAAACGCAAGCTGAATTCAAGAACCCCCATAACATTTAGAGTGGAATCGCCAATATCTTTGTTTAGTATTGTAAACGCAAATGTTCCATTATGTACAAAAGGTAATGAAACAGAAGGTCATTTCTCGCACACATAGAAAATTGGTTGCATGCTACTCTAAATCATATGGTAAGTAAAATAATAAGGTTAACATCAAGTTAGCAAATAGTAGTTTTCAGCAAAATTCAAATCTTCACACTCTTGAGCCGAATGCATTACTTTCTATTCTATGCATCTTGTGATATGGATGTGTACATAACTACTCAGGGTGAGATGGAACTAAATAGATATTGCATGTCTAGTACTGAGCAATGGAATACTCAAAGGCAAGCTGAATTCAGGAACATGCTTTATATCATTTAGAGTGGAAAAGCCAATATTTTTGTTTAGTTCTGTAAACGCGAATGTTCCATTGTGTACAAAAGGTGAGTTACAGAAAGCAACTCCTGGAAATTTGTTAGCACACTGATAAAATTGGTTGTATACTACTCTAAATCATATGGTAAGTAAAATAATAAGGTTAACATCAAGTTAGCAAATAGTAGTTTTCAGCAAAATTGAAATATACACACTATTCAGCTGAATGCATTACTTTCTGTACTATGCATTTTGAGATCTGGATGTGTTCAGAACTACTGAGGATCAGCTGGAATTGTATCGATATTGCATGTCTACTTACAGAGCAATGGAATACTCAAAGGCAAGCTGAATTCAGGAACCTGCTTCATAACATTTAGAGTGGAAATGCCGATATTTTTGATTAGTTCTGTAAACGCAACAGTTCCATTGTGTACAAAAGGTAAAGAAACAGAACGTCACTTCTCGCACACTCACAAAATTGGTTGCATGCTACTCTAAAACATATGGTGAGTAAAATAATTTTTACATCATGTTTGCACAGACTAGTTTTCAGAAAAATTCAACACTACACTCTCTTGAGCCGAATGCATTACTTTCTATTCTATGCATTTTGAGATATGGATGTGTACATCACTACTCAGGGTGAGATGGAACTATATAGATATTGCATGTCTTCGACTCAGAGACATGAAATACTTAAACGCAAGCTGAATTCAAGAACCTACCCCATAACATTTAGAGTGGAATCGCCAATATCTTTGTTTAGTATTGTAAACGCAAATGTTCCATTATGTTCAAAAGGTAATGAAACAGAAGGTCATTTCTCGCACACATAGAAAATTGGTTGCATGCTACTCAAAATCATATGGTAAGTAAAATAATGTTAACATCAAGTTAGCAAATAGTAGTTTTCTGCAAAATTCAAATCTTCACACTCTTGAGCCGAATGCATTACTTTCTATTCTATGCATCTTGTGATATGGATGTGTACATAACTACTCAGGGTGAGATGGAACTAAATAGATATTGCATGTCTAGTACTGAGCAATGGAATACGCAAAGGCAAGCTGAATTCAGGAACATGCTTTATATCATTTAGAGTGGAAAAGCCAATATTTTTGTTTAGTTCTGTAAACGCGAATGTTCCATTGTGTACAAAAGGTGAGTTACAGAAAGCAACTCCTGGAAATTTTGTAGCACACTGATAAAATTGGTTGTATACTACTCTAAAACATATGGTGAGTAAAATAATTTTTACATCATGTTTGCACAGACTAGTTTTCAGAAAAATTCAACACTACACTCTCTTGAGCCGAATGCATTACTTTCTATTCTATGCATCTTGTGATATGGATGTGTACATAACTACTCAGGGTGAGATGGAACTAAATAGATATTGCATGTCTAGTACTGAGCAATGGAATACTCAAAGGCAAGCTGAATTCAGGAACATGCTTTATATCATTTAGAGTGGAAAAGCCAATATTTTTGTTTAGTTCTGTAAATGCGAATGTTCCATTGTGTACAAAAGGTGAGTTACAAAGCAACTCCTGGAAATTTTGTAGCACACTGATAAAATTGGTTGTATACTACTCTAAAACATATGGTGAGTAAAATAATTTTTACATCATGTTTGCACAGACTAGTTTTCAGAAAAATTCAACACTACACTCTCTTGAGCCGAATGCATTACTTTCTATTCTATGCATCTTGTGATATGGATGTGTACATCACTACTCAGGGTGAGATGGAACTATATAGATATTGCATGTCTTCGACTCAGAGACATGAAATACTTAAACGCAAGCTGAATTCAAGAACCTACCCCATAACATTTAGAGTGGAATCGCCAATATCTTTGTTTAGTATTGTAAACGCAAATGTTCCATTATGTACAAAAGGTAATGAAACAGAAGGTCATTTCTCGCACACATAGAAAATTGGTTGCATGCTACTCTAAATCATATGGTAAGTAAAATAATAAGGTTAACATCGTTAGCAAATAGTAGTTTTCAGCAAAATTCAAATCTTCACACTCTTGAGCCGAATGCATTACTTTCTATTCTATGCATCTTGTGATATGGATGTGTACATAACTACTCAGGGTGAGATGGAACTAAATAGATATTGCATGTCTAGTACTGAGCAATGGAATACTCAAAGGCAAGCTGAATTCAGGAACATGCTTTATATCATTTAGAGTGGAAAAGCCAATATTTTTGTTTAGTTCTGTAAACGCGAATGTTCCATTGTGTACAAAAGGTGAGTTACAGAAAGCAACTCCTGGAAATTTGGTAGCACACTGATAAAATTGGTTGTATACTACTCTAAATCATATGGTAAGTAAAATAATAAGGTTAAGATCAAGTTAGCAAATAGTAGTTTTCAGCAAAATTGAAATCTACACACTATTCAGCTGAATGCATTACTTTCTGTACTATGCATTTTGAGATCTGGATGTGTTCAGAACTACTGAGGATCAGCTGGAATTGTATCGATATTGCATGTCTACTTACAGAGCAATGGAATACTCAAAGGCAAGCTGAATTCAGGAACCTGCTTCATAACATTTAGAGTGGAAATGCCGATATTTTTGATTAGTTCTGTAAACGCAACAGTTCCATTGTGTACAAAAGGTAAAGAAACAGAAGGTCACTTCTCGCACACTCACAAAATTGGTTGCATGCTACTCTAAAACATATGGTGAGTAAAATAATTTTTACATCATGTTTGCACTCAAAATCATATGGTAAGTAAAATAATAAGGTTAACATCAAGTTAGCAAATAGTAGTTTTCTGCAAAATTCAAATCTTCACACTCTTGAGCCGAATGCATTACTTTCTATTCTATGCATCTTGTGATATGGATGTGTACATAACTACTCAGGGTGAGATGGAACTAAATAGATATTGCATGTCTAGTACTGAGCAATGGAATACTCAAAGGCAAGCTGAATGCATGAACATGCTTTATATCATTTAGAGTGGAAAAGCCAATATTTTTGTTTAATTCTGTAAATGCGAATGTTCCATTGTGTACAAAAGGTGAGTTACAGAAAGCAACTCCTGGAAATTTTGTAGCACACTGATAAAATTGGTTGTCTACTACTCTAAAACATATGGTGAGTAAAATAATTTTTACATAATGTTTGCACAGACTAGTTTTCAGAAAAATTCAACACTACACTCTCTTGAGCCGAATGCATTACTTTCTATTCTATGCATCTTGTGATATGGATGTGTACATAACTGCTCAGGGTGAGATGGAACTAAATAGATATTGCATGTCTAGTACTGAGCAATGGAATACTCAAAGGCAAGCTGAATTCAGGAACCTGCTTCATAACATTTAGTGTGGAAACGCCAATAACTTTGTTTAGTTCTGTAAATGCAAATGTTCCATTGTGTACAAAAGGTAATGAAACAGAAGTTCACTTCTCGCACACTCATAAAATTGGTTGCATGGAACTCTAAATCATATCGTGTGTAAAACAATGTTTACATCATGTTAGCACAGACTAGTTTTCAGATAAATTCAACACTACACCCTCTTGAACTGAATGCATTACTTTCTATTCCATGGATTTTGAGATATGGATGTGTACATAACTACTCAGGGTGAGATGGAACTAAATAGTTATTGCATGTCGTACTCAGAGACATGGAATACTTAAAGGCAAGCTGAATTCAGGAACCTGCTTCATAACATTTAGTGTGGAAACGCCAATAACTTTGTTTAGTTCTGTAAATGCAAATGTTCCATTGTGTACAAAAGGTAATGAAACAGAAGGTCACTTCTCGCACACTGATTAAATTGGTTGCATGCTACTCTAAATCATATGGTAAGTAAAATAATGTTAACATCAAGTTAGCAAATAGTAGTTTTCAGCAAAATTTAAATCTACACTCTATTGAGCTGATTGCATTACTTTCTGTACTCTGCATTTTGAGATCTGGATGTGTACAGAACTACTGAGGATCAGCTGGAATTGAATCGATATTGCATGTCTACTACAGAGCAATGGAATACTCAAAGGCAAGCTGAATTCAGGAACCTTCTTCATAACATTTAGAGTGGAAAAGACAATATCTTTGTTTAGTTCTGTAAACGCAAATGTTCCATTTCGTGCAAAACGTGAGTTACTGAAAGCAACTCCTGGACAATTTGTAGCACACTGATAAAATTGGTTGTATACTACTCTAAATCATATGGTAAGTAAAATAATAAGGTTAACATCAAGTTAGCAAATAGTAGTTTTCAGCAAAATTGAAATCTACACACTATTCAGCTGAATGCATTACTTTCTGTACTATGCATTTTGAGATCTGGATGTGTTCAGAACTACTGAGGATCAGCTGGAATTGTATCGATATTGCATGTCTACTTACAGAGCAATGGAATACTCAAAGGCAAGCTGAATTCAGGAACCTGCTTCATAACATTTAGAGTGGAAATGCCGATATTTTTGATTAGTTCTGTAAACGCAACAGTTCCATTGTGTACAAAAGGTAAAGAAACAGAAGGTCACTTCTCGCACACTCACAAAATTGGTTGCATGCTACTCTAAAACATATGGTGAGTAAAATAATTTTTACATCATGTTTGCACAGACTAGTTTTCAGAAAAATTCAACACTACACTCTCTTGAGCCGAATGCATTACTTTCTATTCTATGCATTTTGAGATATGGATGTGTACATCACTACTCAGGGTGAGATGGAACTATATAGATATTGCATGTCTTCGACTCAGAGACATGAAATACTTAAACGCAAGCTGAATTCAAGAACCTACCCCATAACATTTAGAGAGGAATCGCCAATATCTTTGTTTAGTATTGTAAACGCAAATGTTCCATTATGTACAAAAGGTAATGAAACAGAAGGTCATTTCTCGCACACATAGAAAATTGGTTGCATGCTACTCTAAATCATATGGTAAGTAAAATAATAAGGTTAACATCAAGTTAGCAAATAGTAGTTTTCAGCAAAATTCAAATCTTCACACTCTTGAGCCGAATGCATTACTTTCTATTCTATGCATCTTGTGATATGGATGTGTACATAACTACTCAGGGTGAGATGGAACTAAATAGATATTGCATGTCTAGTACTGAGCAATGGAATACTCAAAGGCAAGCTGAATTCAGGAACATGCTTTATATCATTTAGAGTGGAAAAGCCAATATTTTTGTTTAGTTCTGTAAATGCGAATGTTCCATTGTGTACAAAAGGTGAGTTACAGAAAGCAACTCCTGGAAATTTTGTAGCACACTGATAAAATTGGTTGTATACTACTCTAAAACATATGGTGAGTAAAATAATTTTTACATCATGTTTGCACAGACTAGTTTTCAGAAAAATTCAACACTACACTCTCTTGAGCCGAATGCATTACTTTCTATTCTATGCATCTTGTGATATGGATGTGTACATAACTACTCAGGGTGAGATGGAACTAAATAGATATTGCATGTCTAGTACTGAGCAATGGAATACTCAAAGGCAAGCTGAATTCAGGAACCTGCTTCAAAACATTTAGTGTGGAAACGCCAATAACTTTGTTTAGTTCTGTAAATGCAAATGTTCCATTGTGTACAAAAGGTAATGAAACAGAAGTTCACTTCTCGCACACTCATAAAATTGGTTGCATGGAACTCTAAATCATATCGTGTGTAAAACAATGTTTACATCATGTTAGCACAGACTAGTTTTCAGATAAATTCAACACTACACCCTCTTGAACTGAATGCATTACTTTCTATTCCATGGATTTTGAGATATGGATGTGTACATAACTACTCAGGGTGAGATGGAACTAAATAGTTATTGCATGTCGTACTCAGAGACATGGAATACTTAAAGGCAAGCTGAATTCAGGAACCTGCTTCATAACATTTAGTGTGGAAACGCCAATAACTTTGTTTAGTTCTGTAAATGCAAATGTTCCATTGTGTACAAAAGGTAATGAAACAGAAGGTCACTTCTCGCACACTGATTAAATTGGTTGCATGCTACTCTAAATCATATGGTAAGTAAAATAATGTTAACATCAAGTTAGCAAATAGTAGTTTTCAGCAAAATTTAAATCTACACTCTATTGAGCTGATTGCATTACTTTCTGTACTCTGCATTTTGAGATCTGGATGTGTACAGAACTACTGAGGATCAGCTGGAATTGAATCGATATTGCATGTCTACTACAGAGCAATGGAATACTCAAAGGCAAGCTGAATTCAGGAACCTTCTTCATAACATTTAGAGTGGAAAAGACAATATCTTTGTTTAGTTCTGTAAACGCAAATGTTCCATTTCGTGCAAAACGTGAGTGTTACGAAAACCCCGTAACCAGGTAACTTACCAGCAAAGATAGATGGATCAGCTGAGTCGGATGCTACTATTTTCAAACGTTTTATTCAATAAGGGCACAAACGTATGGTTAATACAAAACATTCAAATCGTCAAAACTCAATCTAAAACACCGGTGTAACCATAATCAATCAGAAATAAGCTCTTTCGTTGTCTAGGGTATATAATACTGAGTCCAATTGGAAATATAAAGAGTCACTCTGAAGTCTGCAGGCTTTTCCCTTTTTGGTTTCACGTGTTGGAGAGAGAGAGAGATAAACGGAAAAACTTGCCCGAAACATCCGTGGAATCGGGAGCGATCTTCCCCGTTGTTAGTTAAAAGCGATCTTCCGTTGGTTCCAGCCACAAACCCCGCATTCGGAATTTAACGCACGTGGCTTATTTCAAAATGGCTTCCCGTTCCCACGGGAAGCGGTATCGTGCTTCTTGGTGTCTCCTTGGTGCGTCTGAGGGTCGTCCTCTTTCAGACCCTTCTTTATACTGCCTCACGGGATCTCAGGTGTCAATCAGGTTGCAGGTGATGCAATCTCTCTCTCAACCAGCCCACTTTGCCCGAGGGCTTTACAATGTCCCTGCGAGTTGGCACGTCTGCAGTTCCCAGGTGTCTCCTGAGAACAATGCCACAGTCACCAGCTTTTGTCCCAGTGGAATGTCTTTCCATTTCCTGTGTCCATTCAGCCTGTCTCTCTCTCTCTCTCTCTCTCTCTCTCTCTCTCTCGGGTCATTGACCCCCCCCCTTTCACTAGGGCTCTTACAATTCTCACAAAGGAGGGGGCTGGTATCATAACATGAGTTACTGAAAGCAACTCCTGGACAATTTGTAGCACACTGATAAAACTGTTTCCATAATATAAATCATATGGTGAGTAAAATAATGTTTACATCATGTTAGCACAGACTAGTATTCAGAAAAATTCCACACTACACCCTCTTGAACTGAATGCATTACTTTCTATTCTATGGATTTTGAGATATGGATGTGTACATAACTACTCAGGGTGAGATGGAACTAAATAGATATTGCATGTCTAGTACTGAGCAATGGAATACTCAAAGGCAAGCTGAATTCAGGAACATGCTTTATATCATTTAGAGTGGAAAAGCCAATATTTTTGTTTAGTTCTGTAAATGCGAATGTTCCATTGTGTACAAAAGGTGAGTTACAAAGCAACTCCTGGAAATTTTGTAGCACACTGATAAAATTGGTTGTATACTACTCTAAAACATATGGTGAGTAAAATAATATTTACATCATGTTTGCACAGACTAGTTTTCAGAAAAATTCAACACTACACTCTCTTGAGCCGAATGCATTACTTTCTATTCTATGCATCTTGTGATATGGATGTGTACATAACTACTCAGGGTGAGATGGAACTAAATAGATATTGCATGTCTAGTACTGAGCAATGGAATACTCAAAGGCAAGCTGAATTCAGGAACATGCTTTATATCATTTAGAGTGGAAAAGCCAATATTTTTGTTTAGTTCTGTAAACGCGAATGTTCCATTGTGTACAAAAGGTGAGTTACAGAAAGCAACTCCTGGAAATTTGGTAGCACACTGATAAAATTGGTTGTATACTACTCTAAATCATATGGTAAGTAAAATAATAAGGTTAACATCAAGTTAGCAAATAGTAGTTTTCAGCAAAATTGAAATCTACACACTATTCAGCTGAATGCATTACTTTCTGTACTATGCATTTTGAGATCTGGATGTGTTCAGAACTACTGAGGATCAGCTGGAATTGTATCGATATTGCATGTCTACTTACAGAGCAATGGAATACTCAAAGGCAAGCTGAATTCAGGAACCTGCTTCATAACATTTAGAGTGGAAATGCCGATATTTTTGATTAGTTCTGTAAACGCAACAGTTCCATTGTGTACAAAAGGTAAAGAAACAGAAGGTCACTTCTCGCACACTCACAAAATTGGTTGCATGCTACTCTAAAACATATGGTGAGTAAAATAATTTTTACATCATGTTTGCACAGACTAGTTTTCAGAAAAATTCAACACTACACTCTCTTGAGCCGAATGCATTACTTTCTATTCTATGCATTTTGAGATATGGATGTGTACATCACTACTCAGGGTGAGATGGAACTATATAGATATTGCATGTCTTCGACTCAGAGACATGAAATACTTAAACGCAAGCTGAATTCAAGAACCTACCCCATAACATTTAGAGTGGAATCGCCAATATCTTTGTTTAGTTTTGTAAACGCAAATGTTCCATTATGTACAAAAGGTAATGAAACAGAAGGTCATTTCTCGCACACATAGAAAATTGGTTGCATGCTACTCTAAATCATATGGTAAGTAAAATAATAAGGTTAACATCAAGTTAGCAAATAGTAGTTTTCTGCAAAATTCAAATCTTCACACTCTTGAGCCGAATGCATTACTTTCTATTCTATGCATCTTGTGATATGGATGTGTACATAACTACTCAGGGTGAGATGGAACTAAATAGATATTGCATGTCTAGTACTGAGCAATGGAATACTCAAAGGCAAGCTGAATTCAGGAACATGCTTTATATCATTTAGAGTGGAAAAGCCAATATTTTTGTTTAGTTCTGTAAATGCGAATGTTCCATTGTGTACAAAAGTTGAGTTACAAAGCAACTCCTGGAAATTTTGTAGCACACTGATAAAATTGGTTGTATACTACTCTAAAACATATGGTGAGTAAAATAATTTTTACATCATGTTTGCACAGACTAGTTTTCAGAAAAATTCAACACTACACTCTCTTGAGCCGAATGCATTACTTTCTATTCTATGCATCTTGTGATATGGATGTGTACATAACTACTCAGGGTGAGATGGAACTAAATAGATATTGCATGTCTAGTACTGAGCAATGGAATACTCAAAGGCAAGCTGAATTCAGGAACATGCTTTATATCATTTAGAGTGGAAAAGCCAATATTTTTGTTTAGTTCTGTAAACGCGAATGTTCCATTGTGTACAAAAGGTGAGTTACAGAAAGCAACTCCTGGAAATTTTGTAGCAAATTGATAAAATTGGTTGTATACTACTCTAAATCATATGGTAAGTAAAATAATAAGGTTAACATCAAGTTAGCAAATAGTAGTTTTCAGCAAAATTGAAATCTACACACTATTCAGCTGAATGCATTACTTTCTGTTCTATGCATTTTGAAATCTGGATTTGTTCAGAACTACTGAGGATCAGCTGGAATTGTATCGATATTGCATGTCTACTTACAGAGCAATGGAATACTCAAAGGCAAGCTGAATTCAGGAACCTGCTTCATAACATTTAGAGTGGAAATGCCGATATTTTTGATTAGTTCTGTAAACGCAACAGTTCCATTGTGTACAAAAGGTAAAGAAACAGAAGGTCACTTCTCGCACACTCACAAAATTGGTTGCATGCTACTCTAAAACATATGGTGAGTAAAATAATTTTTACATCATGTTTGCACAGACTAGTTTTCAGAAAAATTCAACACTACACTCTCTTGAGCCGAATGCATTACTTTCTATTCTATGCATTTTGAGATATGGATGTGTACATCACTACTCAGGGTGAGATGGAACTATATAGATATTGCATGTCTTCGACTCAGAGACATGAAATACTTAAACGCAAGCTGAATTCAAGAACCCCCATAACATTTAGAGTGGAATCGCCAATATCTTTGTTTAGTATTGTAAACGCAAATGTTCCATTATGTACAAAAGGTAATGAAACAGAAGGTCATTTCTCGCACACATAGAAAATTGGTTGCATGCTACTCTAAATCATATGGTAAGTAAAATAATAAGGTTAACATCAAGTTAGCAAATAGTAGTTTTCAGCAAAATTCAAATCTTCACACTCTTGAGCCGAATGCATTACTTTCTATTCTATGCATCTTGTGATATGGATGTGTACATAACTACTCAGGGTGAGATGGAACTAAATAGATATTGCATGTCTAGTACTGAGCAATGGAATACTCAAAGGCAAGCTGAATTCAGGAACATGCTTTATATCATTTAGAGTGGAAAAGCCAATATTTTTGTTTAGTTCTGTAAACGCGAATGTTCCATTGTGTACAAAAGGTGAGTTACAGAAAGCAACTCCTGGAAATTTGGTAGCACACTGATAAAATTGGTTGTATACTACTCTAAATCATATGGTAAGTAAAATAATAAGGTTAACATCAAGTTAGCAAATAGTAGTTTTCAGCAAAATTGAAATCTACACACTATTCAGCTGAATGCATTACTTTCTGTACTATGCATTTTGAGATCTGGATGTGTTCAGAACTACTGAGGATCAGCTGGAATTGTATCGATATTGCATGTCTACTTACAGAGCAATGGAATACTCAAAGGCAAGCTGAATTCAGGAACCTGCTTCATAACATTTAGAGTGGAAATGCCGATATTTTTGATTAGTTCTGTAAACGCAACAGTTCCATTGTGTACAAAAGGTAAAGAAACAGAAGGTCACTTCTCGCACACTCACAAAATTGGTTCCATGCTACTCTAAAACATATGGTGAGTAAAATAATTTTTACATCATGTTTGCACAGACTAGTTTTCAGAAAAATTCAACACTACACTCTCTTGAGCCGAATGCATTACTTTCTATTCTATGCATTTTGAGATATGGATGTGTACATCACTACTCAGGGTGAGATGGAACTATATAGATATTGCATGTCTTCGACTCAGAGACATGAAATACTTAAACGCAAGCTGAATTCAAGAACCTACCCCATAACATTTAGAGTGGAATCGCCAATATCTTTGTTTAGTATTGTAAACGCAAATGTTCCATTATGTACAAAAGGTAATGAAACAGAAGGTCATTTCTCGCACACATAGAAAATTGGTTGCATGCTACTCAAAATCATATGGTAAGTAAAATAATAAGGTTAACATCAAGTTAGCAAATAGTAGTTTTCAGCAAAATTCAAATCTTCACACTCTTGAGCCGAATGCATTACTTTCTATTCTATGCATCTTGTGATATGGATGTGTACATAACTACTCAGGGTGAGATGGAACTAAATAGATATTGCATGTCTAGTACTGAGCAATGGAATACTCAAAGGCAAGCTGAATTCAGGAACATGCTTTATATCATTTAGAGTGGAAAAGCCAATATTTTTGTTTAGTTCTGTAAACGCGAATGTTCCATTGTGTACAAAAGGTGAGTTACAGAAAGCAACTCCTGGAAATTTGGTAGCACACTGATAAAATTGGTTGTATACTACTCTAAATCATATGGTAAGTAAAATAATAAGGTTAACATCAAGTTAGCAAATAGTAGTTTTCAGCAAAATTGAAATCTACACACTATTCAGCTGAATGCATTACTTTCTGTACTATGCATTTTGAGATCTGGATGTGTTCAGAACTACTGAGGATCAGCTGGAATTGTATCGATATTGCATGTCTACTTACAGAGCAATGGAATACTCAAAGGCAAGCTGAATTCAGGAACCTGCTTCATAACATTTAGAGTGGAAATGCCGATATTTTTGATTAGTTCTGTAAACGCAACAGTTCCGTTGTGTACAAAAGGTAAAGAAACAGAAGGTCACTTCTCGCACACTCACAAAATTGGTTGCATGCTACTCTAAAACATATGGTGAGTAAAATAATTTTTACATCATGTTTGCACTCAAAATCATATGGTAAGTAAAATAATAAGGTTAACATCAAGTTAGCAAATAGTAGTTTTCTGCAAAATTCAAATCTTCACACTCTTGAGCCGAATGCATTACTTTCTATTCTATGCATCTTGTGATATGGATGTGTACATAACTACTCAGGGTGAGATGGAACTAAATAGATATTGCATGTCTAGTACTGAGCAATGGAATACTCAAAGGCAAGCTGAATTCATGAACATGCTTTATATCATTTAGAGTGGAAAAGCCAATATTTTTGTTTAATTCTGTAAATGCGAATGTTCCATTGTGTACAAAAGGTGAGTTACAGAAAGCAACTCCTGGAAATTTTGTAGCACACTGATAAAATTGGTTGTATACTACTCTAAAACATATGGTGAGTAAAATAATTTTTACATAATGTTTGCACAGACTAGTTTTCAGAAAAATTCAACACTACACTCTCTTGAGCCGAATGCATTACTTTCTATTCTATGCATCTTGTGATATGGATGTGTACATAACTGCTCAGGGTGAGATGGAACTAAATAGATATTGCATGTCTAGTACTGAGCAATGGAATACTCAAAGGCAAGCTGAATTCAGGAACCTGCTTCATAACATTTAGTGTGGAAACGCCAATAACTTTGTTTAGTTCTGTAAATGCAAATGTTCCATTGTGTACAAAAGGTAATGAAACAGAAGTTCACTTCTCGCACACTCATAAAATTGGTTGCATGGAACTCTAAATCATATCGTGTGTAAAACAATGTTTACATCATGTTAGCACAGACTAGTTTTCAGATAAATTCAACACTACACCCTCTTGAACTGAATGCATTACTTTCTATTCCATGGATTTTGAGATATGGATGTGTACATAACTACTCAGGGTGAGATGGAACTAAATAGTTATTGCATGTCGTACTCAGAGACATGGAATACTTAAAGGCAAGCTGAATTCAGGAACCTGCTTCATAACATTTAGTGTGGAAACGCCAATAACTTTGTTTAGTTCTGTAAATGCAAATGTTCCATTGTGTACAAAAGGTAATGAAACAGAAGGTCACTTCTCGCACACTGATTAAATTGGTTGCATGCTACTCTAAATCATATGGTAAGTAAAATAATGTTAACATCAAGTTAGCAAATAGTAGTTTTCAGCAAAATTTAAATCTACACTCTATTGAGCTGATTGCATTACTTTCTGTACTCTGCATTTTGAGATCTGGATGTGTACAGAACTACTGAGGATCAGCTGGAATTGAATCGATATTGCATGTCTACTACAGAGCAATGGAATACTCAAAGGCAAGCTGAATTCAGGAACCTTCTTCATAACATTTAGAGTGGAAAAGACAATATCTTTGTTTAGTTCTGTAAACGCAAATGTTCCATTTCGTGCAAAACGTGAGTTACTGAAAGCAACTCCTGGACAATTTGTAGCACACTGATAAAACTGTTTCCATAATATAAATCATATGGTGAGTAAAATAATGTTTACATCATGTTAGCACAGACTAGTATTCAGAAAAATTCAACACTACACCCTCTTGAACTGAATGCATTACTTTCTATTCTATGGATTTTGAGATATGGATGTGTACATAACTACTCAGGGTGAGATGGAACTAAATAGATATTGCATGTCTAGTACTGAGCAATGGAATACTCAAAGGCAAGCTGAATTCAGGAACATGCTTTATATCATTTAGAGTGGAAAAGCCAATATTTTTGTTTAGTTCTGTAAATGCGAATGTTCCATTGTGTACAAAAGGTGAGTTACAGAAAGCAACTCCTGGAAATTTTGTAGCACACTGATAAAATTGGTTGTATACTACTCTAAATCATGTGGTAAGTAAAATAATAAGGTTAACATCAAGTTAGCAAATAGTAGTTTTCAGCAAAATTGAAATCTACACACTATTCAGCTGAATGCATTACTTTCTGTACTATGCATTTTGAGATCTGGATGTGTTCAGAACTACTGAGGATCAGCTGGAATTGTATCGATATTGCATGTCTACTTACAGAGCAATGGAATACTCAAAGGCAAGCTGAATTCAGGAACCTGCTTCATAACATTTAGAGTGGAAATGCCGATATTTTTGATTAGTTCTGTAAACGCAACAGTTCCATTGTGTACAAAAGGTAAAGAAACAGAAGGTCACTTCTCGCACACTCACAAAATTGGTTGCATGCTACTCTAAAACATATGGTGAGTAAAATAATTTTTACATCATGTTTGCACAGACTAGTTTTCAGAAAAATTCAACACTACACTCTCTTGAGCCGAATGCATTACTTTCTATTCTATGCATTTTGAGATATGGATGTGTACATCACTACTCAGGGTGAGATGGAACTATATAGATATTGCATGTCTTCGACTCAGAGACATGAAATACTTAAACGCAAGCTGAATTCAAGAACCTACCCCATAACATTTAGAGTGGAATCGCCAATATCTTTGTTTAGTATTGTAAACGCAAATGTTCCATTATGTACAAAAGGTAATGAAACAGAAGGTCATTTCTCGCACACATAGAAAATTGGTTGCATGCTACTCTAAATCATATGGTAAGTAAAATAATAAGGTTAACATCAAGTTAGCAAATAGTAGTTTTCAGCAAAATTGAAATCTACACACTATTCAGCTGAATGCATTACTTTCTGTACTATGCATTTTGAGATCTGGATGTGTTCAGAACTACTGAGGATCAGCTGGAATTGTATCGATATTGCATGTCTACTTACAGAGCAATGGAATACTCAAAGGCAAGCTGAATTCAGGAACCTGCTTCATAACATTTAGAGTGGAAATGCCGATATTTTTGATTAGTTCTGTAAACGCAACAGTTCCATTGTGTACAAAAGGTAAAGAAACAGGTCACTTCTCGCACACTCACAAAATTGGTTGCATGCTACTCTAAAACATATGGTGAGTAAAATAATTTTTAAATCATGTTTGCACAGACTAGTTTTCAGAAAAATTCAACACTACACTCTCTTGAGCCGAATGCATTACTTTCTATTCTATGCATTTTGAGATATGGATGTGTACATCACTACTCAGGGTGAGATGGAACTATATAGATATTGCATGTCTTCGACTCAGAGACATGAAATACTTAAACGCAAGCTGAATTCAAGAACCTACCCCATAACATTTAGAGTGGAATCGCCAATATCTTTGTTTAGTATTGTAAACGCAAATGTTCCATTATGTACAAAAGGTAATGAAACAGAAGGTCATTTCTCGCACACATAGAAAATTGGTTGCATGCTACTCTAAATCATATGGTAAGTAAAATAATAAGGTTAACATCAAGTTAGCAAATAGTAGTTTTCTGCAAAATTCAAAGCTTCACACTCTTGAGCCGAATGCATTACTTTCTATTCTATGCATCTTGTGATATGGATGTGTACATAACTACTCAGGGTGAGATGGAACTAAATAGATATTGCATGTCTAGTACTGAGCAATGGAATACTCAAAGGCAAGCTGAATTCAGGAACATGCTTTATATCATTTAGAGTGGAAAAGCCAATATTTTTGTTTAGTTCTGTAAATGCGAATGTTCCATTGTGTACAAAAGGTGAGTTACAGAAAGCAACTCCTGGAAATTTTGTAGCACACTGATAAAATTGGTTGTATACTACTCTAAAACATATGGTGAGTAAAATAATTTTTACATCATGTTTGCACAGACTAGTTTTCAGAAAAATTCATCACTACACTCTCTTGAGCCGAATGCATTACTTTCTATTCTATGCATTTTGAGATATGGATGTGTACATCACTACTCAGGGTGAGATGGAACTATATAGATATTGCATGTCTTCGACTCAGAGACATGAAATACTTAAACGCAAGCTGAATTCAAGAACCTACCCCATAACATTTAGAGTGGAATCGCCAATATCTTTGTTTAGTATTGTAAACGCAAATGTTCCATTATGTACAAAAGGTAATGAAACAGAAGGTCATTTCTCGCACACATAGAAAATTGGTTGCATGCTACTCTAAATCATATGGTAAGTAAAATAATAAGGTTAACATCAAGTTAGCAAATAGTAGTTTTCAGCAAAATTGAAATCTACACACTATTCAGCTGAATGCATTACTTTCTGTACTATGCATTTTGAGATCTGGATGTGTTCAGAACTACTGAGGATCAGCTGGAATTGTATCGATATTGCATGTCTACTTACAGAGCAATGGAATACTCAAAGGCAAGCTGAATTCAGGAACCTGCTTCATAACATTTAGAGTGGAAATGCCGATATTTTTGATTAGTTCTGTAAACGCAACAGTTCCATTGTGTACAAAAGGTAAAGAAACAGAACGTCACTTCTCGCACACTCACAAAATTGGTTGCATGCTACTCTAAAACATATGGTGAGTAAAATAATTTTTAAATCATGTTTGCACAGACTAGTTTTCAGAAAAATTCAACACTACACTCTCTTGAGCCGAATGCATTACTTTCTATTCTATGCATTTTGAGATATGGATGTGTACATCACTACTCAGGGTGAGATGGAACTATATAGATATTGCATGTCTTCGACTCAGAGACATGAAATACTTAAACGCAAGCTGAATTCAAGAACCTACCCCATAACATTTAGAGTGGAATCGCCAATATCTTTGTTTAGTATTGTAAACGCAAATGTTCCATTATGTACAAAAGGTAATGAAACAGAAGGTCATTTCTCGCACACATAGAAAATTGGTTGCATGCTACTCTAAATCATATGGTAAGTAAAATAATAAGGTTAACATCAAGTTAGCAAATAATAGTTTTCTGCAAAATTCAAAGCTTCACACTCTTGAGCCGAATGCATTACTTTCTATTCTATGCATCTTGTGATATGGATGTGTACATAACTACTCAGGGTGTGATGGAACTAAATAGATATTGCATGTCTAGTACTGAGCAATGGAATACTCAAAGGCAAGCTGAATTCAGGAACATGCTTTATATCATTTAGAGTGGAAAAGCCAATATTTTTGTTTAGTTCTGTAAATGCGAATGTTCCATTGTGTACAAAAGGTGAGTTACAGAAAGCAACTCCTGGAAATTGTGTAGCACACTGATAAAATTGGTTGTATACTACTCTAAAACATATGGTGAGTAAAATAATTTTTACATCATGTTTGCACAGACTAGTTTTCAGAAAAATTCAACACTACACTCTCTTGAGCCGAATGCATTACTTTCTATTCTATGCATCTTGTGATATGGATGTGTACATAACTACTCAGGGTGAGATGGAACTAAATAGATATTGCATGTCTAGTACTGAGCAATGGAATACTCAAAGGCAAGCTGAATTCAGGAACATGCTTTATATCATTTAGAGTGGAAAAGCCAATATTTTTGTTTAGTTCTGTAAATGCGAATGTTCCATTGTGTACAAAAGGTGAGTTACAGAAAGCAACTCCTGGAAATTTTGTAGCACACTGATAAAATTGGTTGTATACTACTCTAAAACATATGGTGAGTAAAATAATTTTTACATCATGTTTGCACAGACTAGTTTTCAGAAAAATTCAACACTACACTCTCTTGAGCCGAATGCATTACTTTCTATTCTATGCATTTTGAGATATGGATGTGTACATCACTACTCAGGGTGAGATGGAACTATATAGATATTGCATGTCTTCGACTCAGAGACATGAAATACTTAAACGCAAGCTGAATTCAAGAACCTACCCCATAACATTTAGAGTGGAATCGCCAATATCTTTGTTTAGTATTGTAAACGCAAATGTTCCATTATGTACAAAAGGTAATGAAACAGAAGGTCATTTCTCGCACACATAGAAAATTGGTTGCATGCTACTCTAAATCATATGGTAAGTAAAATAATAAGGTTAACATCAAGTTAGCAAATAGTAGTTTTCAGCAAAATTGAAATCTACACACTATTCAGCTGAATGCATTACTTTCTGTACTATGCATTTTGAGATCTGGATGTGTTCAGAACTACTGAGGATCAGCTGGAATTGTATCGATATTGCATGTCTACTTACAGAGCAATGGAATACTCAAAGGCAAGCTGAATTCAGGAACCTGCTTCATAACATTTAGAGTGGAAATGCCGATATTTTTGATTAGTTCTGTAAACGCAACAGTTCCATTGTGTACAAAAGGTAAAGAAACAGAACGTCACTTCTCGCACACTCACAAAATTGGTTGCATGCTACTCTAAAACATATGGTGAGTAAAATAATTTTTAAATCATGTTTGCACAGACTAGTTTTCAGAAAAATTCAACACTACACTCTCTTGAGCCGAATGCATTACTTTCTATTCTATGCATTTTGAGATATGGATGTGTACATCACTACTCAGGGTGAGATGGAACTATATAGATATTGCATGTCTTCGACTCAGAGACATGAAATACTTAAACGCAAGCTGAATTCAAGAACCTACCCCATAACATTTAGAGTGGAATCGCCAATATCTTTGTTTAGTATTGTAAACGCAAATGTTCCATTATGTACAAAAGGTAATGAAACAGAAGGTCATTTCTCGCACACATAGAAAATTGGTTGCATGCTACTCTAAATCATATGGTAAGTAAAATAATAAGGTTAACATCAAGTTAGCAAATAATAGTTTTCTGCAAAATTCAAAGCTTCACACTCTTGAGCCGAATGCATTACTTTCTATTCTATGCATCTTGTGATATGGATGTGTACATAACTACTCAGGGTGAGATGGAACTAAATAGATATTGCATGTCTAGTACTGAGCAATGGAATACACAAAGGCAAGCTGAATTCAGGAACATGCTTTATATCATTTAGAGTGGAAAAGCCAATATTTTTGTTTAGTTCTGTAAATGCGAATGTTCCATTGTGTACAAAAGGTGAGTTACAGAAAGCAACTCCTGGAAATTTTGTAGCACACTGATAAAATTGGTTGTATACTACTCTAAATCATATGGTAAGTAAAATAATAAGGTTAACATCGTTAGCAAATAGTAGTTTTCAGCAAAATTGAAATCTACACACTATTCAGCTGAATGCATTACTTTCTGTACTATGCATTTTGAGATCTGGATGTGTTCAGAACTACTGAGGATCAGCTGGAATTGTATCGATATTGCATGTCTACTTACAGAGCAATGGAATACTCAAAGGCAAGCTGAATTCAGGAACCTGCTTCATAACATTTAGAGTGGAAATGCCGATATTTTTGATTAGTTCTGTAAACGCAACAGTTCCATTGTGTACAAAAGGTAAAGAAACAGAAGGTCACTTCTCGCACACTCACAAAATTGGTTGCATGCTACTCTAAAACATATGGTGAGTAAAATAATTTTTACATCATGTTTGCACAGACTAGTTTTCAGAAAAATTCAACACTACACTCTCTTGAGCCGAATGCATTACTTTCTATTCTATGCATTTTGAGATATGGCTGTGTACATCACTACTCAGGGTGAGATGGAACTATATAGATATTGCATGTCTTCGACTCAGAGACATGAAATACTTAAACGCAAGCTGAATTCAAGAACCTACCCCATAACATTTAGAGTGGAATCGCCAATATCTTTGTTTAGTATTGTAAACGCAAATGTTCCATTATGTACAAAAGGTAATGAAACAGAAGGTCATTTCTCGCACACATAGAAAATTGGTTGCATGCTACTCTAAATCATATGGTAAGTAAAATAATAAGGTTAACATCAAGTTAGCAAATAGTAGTTTTCAGCAAAATTCAAATCTTCACACTCTTGAGCCGAATGCATTACTTTCTATTCTATGCATCTTGTGATATGGATGTGTACATAACTACTCAGGGTGAGATGGAACTAAATAGATATTGCATGTCTAGTACTGAGCAATGGAATACTCAAAGGCAAGCTGAATTCAGGAACATGCTTTATATCATTTAGAGTGGAAAAGCCAATATTTTTGTTTAGTTCTGTAAATGCGAATGTTCCATTGTGTACAAAAGGTGAGTTACAGAAAGCAACTCCTGGAAATTGTGTAGCACACTGATAAAATTGGTTGTATACTACTCTAAAACATATGGTGAGTAAAATAATTTTTACATCATGTTTGCACAGACTAGTTTTCAGAAAAATTCAACACTACACTCTCTTGAGCCGAATGCATTACTTTCTATTCTATGCATCTTGTGATATGGATGTGTACATAACTACTCAGGGTGAGATGGAACTAAATAGATATTGCATGTCTAGTACTGAGCAATGGAATACTCAAAGGCAAGCTGAATTCAGGAACATGCTTTATATCATTTAGAGTGGAAAAGCCAATATTTTTGTTTAGTTCTGTAAACGCGAATGTTCCATTGTGTACAAAAGGTGAGTTACAGAAAGCAACTCCTGGAAATTTTGTAGCACACTGATAAAATTGGTTGTATACTACTCTAAATCATATGGTAAGTAAAATAATAAGGTTAACATCAAGTTAGCAAATAGTAGTTTTCAGCAAAATTGAAATCTACACACTATTCAGCTGAATGCATTACTTTCTGTACTATGCATTTTGAGATCTGGATGTGTTCAGAACTACAGAGGATCAGCTGGAATTGTATCGATATTGCATGTCTACTTACAGAGCAATGGAATACTCAAAGGCAAGCTGAATTCAGGAACCTGCTTCATAACATTTAGAGTGGAAATGCCGATATTTTTGATTAGTTCTGTAAACGCAACAGTTCCATTGTGTACAAAAGGTAAAGAAACAGAAGGTCACTTCTCGCACACTCACAAAATTGGTTGCATGCTACTCTAAAACATATGGTGAGTAAAATAATTTTTACATCATGTTTGCACAGACTAGTTTTCAGAAAAATTCAACACTACACTCTCTTGAGCCGAATGCATTACTTTCTATTCTATGCATTTTGAGATATGGATGTGTACATCACTACTCAGGGTGAGATGGAACTATATAGATATTGCATGTCTTCGACTCAGAGACATGAAATACTTAAACGCAAGCTGAATTCAAGAACCTACCCCATAACATTTAGAGTGGAATCGCCAATATCTTTGTTTAGTATTGTAAACGCAAATGTTCCATTATGTACAAAAGGTAATGAAACAGAAGGTCATTTCTCGCACACATAGAAAATTGGTTGCATGCTACTCTAAATCATATGGTAAGTAAAATAATAAGGTTAACATCAAGTTAGCAAATAGTAGTTTTCAGCAAAATTCAAATCTTCACACTCTTGAGCCGAATGCATTACTTTCTATTCTATGCATCTTGTGATATGGATGTGTACCTAACTACTCAGGGTGAGATGGAACTAAATAGATATTGCATGTCTAGTACTGAGCAATGGAATACTCAAAGGCAAGCTGAATTCTGGAACATGCTTTATATCATTTAGAGTGGAAAAGCCAATATTTTTGTTTAGTTCTGTAAATGCGAATGTTCCATTGTGTACAAAAGGTGAGTTACAGAAAGCAACTCCTGGAAATTTTGTAGCACACTGATAAAATTGGTTGTATACTACTCTAAAACATATGGTGAGTAAAATAATTTTTACATCATGTTTGCACAGACTAGTTTTCAAAAAAATTCAACACTACACTCTCTTGAGCCGAATGCATTACTTTCTATTCTATGCATCTTGTGATATGGATGTGTACATAACTACTCAGGGTGAGATGGAACTAAATAGATATTGCATGTCTAGTACTGAGCAATGGAATACTCAAAGGCAAGCTGAATTCAGGAACATGCTTTATATCATTTAGAGTGGAAAAGCCAATATTTTTGTTTAGTTCTGTAAATGCGAATGTTCCATTGTGTACAAAAGGTGAGTTACAGAAAGCAACTCCTGGAAATTTTGTAGCACACTGATAAAATTGGTTGTATACTACTCTAAAACATATGGTGAGTAAAATAATTTTTACATCATGTTTGCACAGACTAGTTTTCAGAAAAATTCAACACTACACTCTCTTGAGCCGAATGCATTACTTTCTATTCTATGCATCTTGTGATATGGATGTGTACATAACTACTCAGGGTGAGATGGAACTAAATAGATATTGCATGTCTAGTACTGAGCAATGGAATACTCAAAGGCAAGCTGAATTCAGGAACATGCTTTATATCATTTAGAGTGGAAAAGCCAATATTTTTGTTTAGTTCTGTAAATGCGAATGTTCCATTGTGTACAAAAGGTGAGTTACAAAGCAACTCCTGGAAATTTTGTAGCACACTGATAAAATTGGTTGTATACTACTCTAAAACATATGGTGAGTAAAATAATTTTTACATCATGTTTGCACAGACTAGTTTTCAGAAAAATTCAACACTACACTCTCTTGAGCCGAATGCATTACTTTCTATTCTATGCATCTTGTGATATGGATGTGAAAATAACTACTCAGGGTGAGATGGAACTAAATAGATATTGCATGTCTAGTACTGAGCAATGGAATACTCAAAGGCAAGCTGAATTCAGGAACATGCTTTATATCATTTAGAGTGGAAAAGCCAATATTTTTGTTTAGTTCTGTAAATGCGAATGTTCCATTGTGTACAAAAGGTGAGTTACAAAGCAACTCCTGGAAATTTTGTAGCACACTGATAAAATTGGTTGTATACTACTCTAAATCATATGGTAAGTAAAATAATAAGGTTAACATCAAGGTAGCAAATAGTAGTTTTCAGCAAAATTGAAATCTACACACTATTCAGCTGAATGCATTACTTTCTGTTCTATGCATTTTGAGATCTGGATGTGTTCAGAACTACTGAGGATCAGCTGGAATTGTATCGATATTGCATGTCTACTTACAGAGCAATGGAATACTGAAAGGCAAGCTGAATTCAGGAACCTGCTTCATAACATTTAGAGTGGAAATGCCGATATTTTTGATTAGTTCTGTAAACGCAACAGTTCCATTGTGTACAAAAGGTAAAGAAACAGAAGGTCACTTCTCGCACACTCACAAAATTGGTTGCATGCTACTCTAAAACATATGGTGAGTAAAATAATTTTTACATCATGTTTGCACAGACTAGTTTTCAGAAAAATTCAACACTACACTCTCTTGAGCCGAATGCATTACTTTCTATTCTATGCATTTTGAGATATGGATGTGTACATCACTACTCAGGGTGAGATGGAACTATATAGATATTGCATGTCTTCGACTCAGAGACATGAAATACTTAAACGCAAGCTGAATTCAAGAACCTACCCCATAACATTTAGAGTGGAATCGCCAATATCTTTGTTTAGTATTGTAAACGCAAATGTTCCATTATGTACAAAAGGTAATGAAACAGAAGGTCATTTCTCGCACACATAGAAAATTGGTTGCATGCTACTCTAAATCATATGGTAAGTAAAATAATAAGGTTAACATCAAGTTAGCAAATAGTAGTTTTCAGCAACATTCAAATCTTCACACACTTGAGCCGAATGCATTACTTTCTGTACTATGCATTTTCAGATGTGGGTGTGTACAGAACTACTGAGAATCAGCTGGAATTGTATCGATATTGCATGTCTACTTACAGAGCAATGGATTACTCAAAGGCAAGCTGAATTCAGGAACCTGCTTCATAACATTTAGAGTGGAAATGCCGATATTTTTGATTAGTTCTGTAAACGCAACAGTTCCATTGTGTACAAAAGGTAAAGAAACAGAAGGTCACTTCTCGCACACTCACAAAATTGGTTGCATGCTACTCTAAAACATATGGTGAGTAAAATAATTTTTACATCATGTTTGCACAGACTAGTTTTCAGAAAAATTCAACACTACACTCTCTTGAGCCGAATGCATTACTTTCTATTCTATGCATTTTGAGATATGGATGTGTACATCACTACTCAGGGTGAGATGGAACTATATAGATATTGCATGTCTTCGACTCAGAGACATGAAATACTTAAACGCAAGCTGAATTCAAGAACCCCCATAACATTTAGAGTGGAATCGCCAATATCTTTGTTTAGTATTGTAAACGCAAATGTTCCATTATGTACAAAAGGTAATGAAACAGAAGGTCATTTCTCGCACACATAGAAAATTGGTTGCATGCTACTCTAAATCATATGGTAAGTAAAATAATAAGGTTAACATCAAGTTAGCAAATAGTAGTTTTCAGCAAAATTCAAATCTTCACACTCTTGAGCCGAATGCATTACTTTCTATTCTATGCATCTTGTGATATGGATGTGTACATAACTACTCAGGGTGAGATGGAACTAAATAGATATTGCATGTCTAGTACTGAGCAATGGAATACTCAAAGGCAAGCTGAATTCAGGAACATGCTTTATATCATTTAGAGTGGAAAAGCCAATATTTTTGTTTAGTTCTGTAAACGCGAATGTTCCATTGTGTACAAAAGGTGAGTTACAGAAAGCAACTCCTGGAAATTTGGTAGCACACTGATAAAATTGGTTGTATACTACTCTAAATCATATGGTAAGTAAAATAATAAGGTTAACATCAAGTTAGCAAATAGTAGTTTTCAGCAAAATTGAAATCTACACACTATTCAGCTGAATGCATTACTTTCTGTACTATGCATTTTGAGATCTGGATGTGTTCAGAACTACTGAGGATCAGCTGGAATTGTATCGATATTGCATGTCTACTTACAGAGCAATGGAATACTCAAAGGCAAGCTGAATTCAGGAACCTGCTTCATAACATTTAGAGTGGAAATGCCGATATTTTTGATTAGTTCTGTAAACGCAACAGTTCCATTGTGTACAAAAGGTAAAGAAACAGAAGGTCACTTCTCGCACACTCACAAAATTGGTTGCATGCTACTCTAAAACATATGGTGAGTAAAATAATTTTTACATCATGTTTGCACAGACTAGTTTTCAGAAAAATTCAACACTACACTCTCTTGAGCCGAATGCATTACTTTCTATTCTATGCATTTTGAGATATGGATGTGTACATCACTACTCAGGGTGAGATGGAACTATATAGATATTGCATGTCTTCGACTCAGAGACATGAAATACTTAAACGCAAGCTGAATTCAAGAACCTACCCCATAACATTTAGAGTGGAATCGCCAATATCTTTGTTTAGTATTGTAAACGCAAATGTTCCATTATGTACAAAAGGTAATGAAACAGAAGGTCATTTCTCGCACACATAGAAAATTGGTTGCATGCTACTCTAAATCATATGGTAAGTAAAATAATAAGGTTAACATCAAGTTAGCAAATAGTAGTTTTCAGCAAAATTCAAATCTTCACACTCTTGAGCCGAATGCATTACTTTCTATTCTATGCATCTTGTGATATGGATGTGTACATAACTACTCAGGGTGAGATGGAACTAAATAGATATTGCATGTCTAGTACTGAGCAATGGAATACTCAAAGGCAAGCTGAATTCAGGAACATGCTTTATATCATTTAGAGTGGAAAAGCCAATATTTTTGTTTAGTTCTGTAAACGCGAATGTTCCATTGTGTACAAAAGGTGAGTTACAGAAAGCAACTCCTGGAAATTTGGTAGCACACTGATAAAATTGGTTGTATACTACTCTAAATCATATGGTAAGTAAAATAATAAGGTTAACATCAAGTTAGCAAATAGTAGTTTTCAGCAAAATTGAAATCTACACACTATTCAGCTGAATGCATTACTTTCTGTACTATGCATTTTGAGATCTGGATGTGTTCAGAACTACTGAGGATCAGCTGGAATTGTATCGATATTGCATGTCTACTTACAGAGCAATGGAATACTCAAAGGCAAGCTGAATTCAGGAACCTGCTTCATAACATTTAGAGTGGAAATGCCGATATTTTTGATTAGTTCTGTAAACGCAACAGTTCCATTGTGTACAAAAGGTAAAGAAACAGAAGGTCACTTCTCGCACACTCACAAAATTGGTTGCATGCTACTCTAAAACATATGGTGAGTAAAATAATTTTTAAATCATGTTTGCACAGACTAGTTTTCAGAAAAATTCAACACTACACTCTCTTGAGCCGAATGCATTACTTTCTATTCTATGCATTTTGAGATATGGATGTGTACATCACTACTCAGGGTGAGATGGAACTATATAGATATTGCATGTCTTCGACTCAGAGACATGAAATACTTAAACGCAAGCTGAATTCAAGAACCTACCCCATAACATTTAGAGTGGAATCGCCAATATCTTTGTTTAGTATTGTAAACGCAAATGTTCCATTATGTACAAAAGGTAATGAAACAGAAGGTCATTTCTCGCACACATAGAAAATTGGTTGCATGCTACTCTAAATCATATGGTAAGTAAAATAATAAGGTTAACATCAAGTTAGCAAATAGTAGTTTTCTGCAAAATTCAAAGCTTCACACTCTTGAGCCGAATGCATTACTTTCTATTCTATGCATCTTGTGATATGGATGTGTACATAACTACTCAGGGTGAGATGGAACTAAATAGATATTGCATGTCTAGTACTGAGCAATGGAATACTCAAAGGCAAGCTGAATTCAGGAACATGCTTTATATCATTTAGAGTGGAAAAGCCAATATTTTTGTTTAGTTCTGTAAATGCGAATGTTCCATTGTGTACAAAAGGTGAGTTACAGAAAGCAACTCCTGGAAATTTTGTAGCACACTGATAAAATTGGTTGTATACTACTCTAAAACATATGGTGAGTAAAATAATTTTTACATCATGTTTGCACAGACTAGTTTTCAGAAAAATTCAACACTACACTCTCTTGAGCCGAATGCATTACTTTCTATTCTATGCATTTTGAGATATGGATGTGTACATCACTACTCAGGGTGAGATGGAACTATATAGATATTGCATGTCTTCGACTCAGAGACATGAAATACTTAAACGCAAGCTGAATTCAAGAACCTACCCCATAACATTTAGAGTGGAATCGCCAATATCTTTGTTTAGTATTGTAAACGCAAATGTTCCATTATGTACAAAAGGTAATGAAACAGAAGGTCATTTCTCGCACACATAGAAAATTGGTTGCATGCTACTCTAAATCATATGGTAAGTAAAATAATAAGGTTAACATCAAGTTAGCAAATAGTAGTTTTCAGCAAAATTGAAATCTACACACTATTCAGCTGAATGCATTACTTTCTGTACTATGCATTTTGAGATCTGGATGTGTTCAGAACTACTGAGGATCAGCTGGAATTGTATCGATATTGCATGTCTACTTACAGAGCAATGGAATACTCAAAGGCAAGCTGAATTCAGGAACCTGCTTCATAACATTTAGAGTGGAAATGCCGATATTTTTGATTAGTTCTGTAAACGCAACAGTTCCATTGTGTACAAAAGGTAAAGAAACAGAACGTCACTTCTCGCACACTCACAAAATTGGTTGCATGCTACTCTAAAACATATGGTGAGTAAAATAATTTTTAAATCATGTTTGCACAGACTAGTTTTCAGAAAAATTCAACACTACACTCTCTTGAGCCGAATGCATTACTTTCTATTCTATGCATTTTGAGATATGGATGTGTACATCACTACTCAGGGTGAGATGGAACTATATAGATATTGCATGTCTTCGACTCAGAGACATGAAATACTTAAACGCAAGCTGAATTCAAGAACCTACCCCATAACATTTAGAGTGGAATCGCCAATATCTTTGTTTAGTATTGTAAACGCAAATGTTCCATTATGTACAAAAGGTAATGAAACAGAAGGTCATTTCTCGCACACATAGAAAATTGGTTGCATGCTACTCTAAATCATATGGTAAGTAAAATAATAAGGAAGGTTAACATGAAGTTAGCAAATAGTAGTTTTCTGCAAAATTCAACACTACACTCTCTTGAGCCGAATGCATTACTTTCTTTTCTATGCATCTTGTCATATGGATGTGTACATAACTACTCAGGGTGAGATGGAACTAAATAGATATTGCATGTCTAGTACTGAGCAATGGAATACTCAAAGGCAAGCTGAATTCAGGAACATGCTTTATATCATTTAGAGTGGAAAAGCCAATATTTTTGTTTAGTTCTGTAAACGCGAATGTTCCATTGTGTACAAAAGGTGAGTTACAGAAAGCAACTCCTGGAAATTTTGTAGCACACTGATAAAATTGGTTGTATACTACTCTAAAACATATGGTGAGTAAAATAATTTTTACATCATGTTTGCACAGACTAGTTTTCAGAAAAATTCAACACTACACTCTCTTGAGCCGAATGCATTACTTTCTATTCTATGCATCTTGTGATATGGATGTGTACATAACTACTCAGGGTGAGATGGAACTAAATAGATATTGCATGTCTTCGACTCAGAGACATGAAATACTTAAACGCAAGCTGAATTCAAGAACCTACCCCATAACATTTAGAGTGGAATCGCCAATATCTTTGTTTAGTATTGTAAACGCAAATGTTCCATTATGTACAAAAGGTAATGAAACAGAAGGTCATTTCTCGCACACATAGAAAATTGGTTGCATGCTACTCTAAATCATATGGTAAGTAAAATAATAAGGTTAACATCAAGTTAGCAAATAGTAGTTTTCAGCAAAATTCAAATCTTCACACACTTGAGCCGAATGCATTACTTTCTGTACTATGCATTTTGAGATCTGGGTGTGTACAGAACTACTGAGAATCAGCTGGAATTGTATCAATATTGCATGTGTACTACAGAGCAATGGAATACTCAAAGGCAAGCTGAATTCCAGAACCTGCTTTATAACATTTAGTGTGGAAACGCCAATATCTTTGTTTAGTTCTGTAAATGCAAATGTTCCATTGTGTACAAAAGGTAATGAAACAGAAGTTCACTTCTCGCACACTCATAAAATTGGTTGCATGCTACTCTAAATCATATGGTGAGTAAAATAATTTTTACCATGTTTGCACAGACTAGTTTTCAGAAAAATTCAACACTACACCCTCTTGAACTGAATGCATTACTTTCTATTCTATGGATTTTGAGATATGGATGTGTACATAACTACTCAGGGTGAGATGGAACTAAATAGATATTGCATGGCTAGTACTGAGCAATGGAATACTCAAAGGCAAGCTGAATTCAGGAACATGCTTTATATCATTTAGAGTGGAAAAGCCAATATTTTTGTTTAGTTCTGTAAACGCGAATGTTCCGTTGTGTACAAAAGGTGAGTTACAGAAAGCAACTCCTGGAAATTTTGTAGCACACTGATAAAATTGGTTGTATACTACTCTAAATCATATGGTAAGTAAAATAATAAGGTTAACATCAAGTTAGCAAATAGTAGTTTTCAGCAAAATTGAAATCTACACTCTATTCAGCTGAATGCATTACTTTCTGTACTTTGCATTTTGAGATCTGGATGTGTTCAGAACTACTGAGGATCAGCTGGAATTGTATCGATATTGCATGTCTACTTACAGAGCAATGGAATACTCAAAGGCAAGCTGAATTCAGGAACCTGCTTCATAACATTTAGAGTGGAAATGCCGATATTTTTGATTAGTTCTGTAAACGCAACAGTTCCATTGTGTACAAAAGGTAAAGAAACAGAAGGTCACTTCTCGCACACTCACAAAATTGGTTGCATGCTACTCTAAAACATATGGTGAGTAAAATAATTTTTACATCATGTTTGCACAGACTAGTTTTCAGAAAAATTCAACACTACACTCTCTTGAGCCGAATGCATTACTTTCTATTCTATGCATTTTGAGATATGGATGTGTACATCACTACTCAGGGTGAGATGGAACTATATAGATATTGCATGTCTTCGACTCAGAGACATGAAAAACTTAAACGCAAGCTGAATTCAAGAACCTACCCCATAACATTTAGAGTGGAAACGCCAATATCTTTGTTTAGTATTGTAAACGCAAATGTTCCATTATGTACAAAAGGTAATGAAACAGAAGGTCACTTTTCGCACACTCATAAAATTGATTGCATGCTACTCTAAATCATATGGTAAGTAAAATAATAAGGTTAACATCAAGTTAGCAAATAGTAGTTTTCAGCAAAATTCAAATCTACACTCTACTCAGCTGAATGCATTACTTTCTGTACTCTGCATTTTGTGATCTGGATGTGTACAGAACTACTGAGGATCAGCTGGAATTGTATCGATATTGCATGTCTACTACAGAGCAATGGAATACTCAAAGGCAAGCTGAATTCAGGAACCTGCTTCATAACATTTAGTGTGGAAACGCAAATATCTTTGTTTAGTTCTGTAAACGCGAATGTTCCATTGTGTACAAAAGGTGAGTTACAGAAAGCAACTCCTGGAAATTTTGTAGCACACTGATAAAATTGGTTGTATACTACTCTAAAACATATGGTGAGTAAAATAATTTTTACATCATGTTTGCACAGACTAGTTTTCAGAAAAATTCAACAATACTTTCTCTTGAGCCGAATGCATTACTTTCTATTCTATGCATCTTGTGATATGGATGTGTACATAACTACTCAGGGTGAGATGGAACTAAATAGATATTGCATGTCTAGTACTGAGCAATGGAATACTCAAAGGCAAGCTGAATTCAGGAACATGCTTTATATCATTTAGAGTGGAAAAGCCAATATTTTTGTTTAGTTCTGTAAACGCGAATGTTCCATTGTGTACAAAAGGTGAGTTACAGAAAGCAACTCCCGGAAATTTTGTAGCACACTGATAAAATTGGTTGTATACTACTCTAAATCATATGGTAAGTAAAATAATAAGGTTAACATCAAGTTAGCAAATAGTAGTTTTCAGCAAAATTGAAATCTACACACTATACAGCTGAATGCATTACTTTCTGTACTATGCATTTTGAGATCTGGATGTGTTCAGAACTACTGAGGATCAGCTGGAATTGTATCGATATTGCATGTCTACTTACAGAGCAATGGAATACTCAAAGGCAAGCTGAATTCAGGAACCTGCTTCATAACATTTAGAGTGGAAATGCCGATATTTTTGATTAGTTCTGTAAACGCAACAGTTCCATTGTGTACAAAAGGTAAAGAAACAGAAGGTCACTTCTCGCACACTCACAAAATTGGTTGCATGCTACTCTAAAACATATGGTGAGTAAAATAATTTTTACATCATGTTTGCACAGACTAGTTTTCAGAAAAATTCAACACTACACTCTCTTGAGCCGAATGCATTACTTTCTATTCTATGCATTTTCAGATATGGATGTGTACATCACTACTCAGGGTGAGATGGAACTATATAGATATTGCATGTCTTCGACTCAGAGACATGAAATACTTAAACGCAAGCTGAATTCAAGAACCTACCCCATAACATTTAGAGTGGAAACGCCAATATCTTTGTTTAGTATTGTAAACGCAAATGTTCCATTATGTACAAAAGGTAATGAAACAGAAGGTCACTTCTCGCACACTCATAAAATTGATTGCATGCTACTCTAAATCATATGGTAAGTAAAATAATAAGGTTAACATCAAGTTAGCAAATAGTAGTTTTCAGCAAAATTCAAATCTACACTCTATTCAGCTGAATGCATTACTTTCTGTACTCTGCATTTTGTGATCTGGATGTGTACAGAACTACTGAGGATCAGCTGGAATTGTATCGATATTGCATGTCTACTACAGAGCAATGGAATACTCAAAGGCAAGCTGAATTCAGGAACCTGCTTCATAACATTTAGTGTGGAAACGCCAATATCTTTGTTTAGTTCTGTAAATGCAAATGTTCCATTGTGTACAAAAGGTAATGAAACAGAAGTTCACTTCTCGCACACTCATAAAATTGGTTGCATGGAACTCTAAATCATATCGTGAGTAAAACAATGTTTACATCATGTTAGCACAGACTAGTTTTCAGAAAAATTCAACACTACACCCTCTTGAACTGAATGCATTACTTTCTATTCTATGGATTTTGAGATATGGATGTGTACATAACTACTCAGGGTGAGATGGAACTAAATAGATATTGCATGTCTAGTACTGAGCAATGGAATACTCAAAGGCAAGCTGAATTCAGGAACATGCTTTATATCATTTAGAGTGGAAAAGCCAATATTTTTGTTTAGTTCTGTAAACGCGAATGTTCCGTTGTGTACAAAAGGTGAGTTACAGAAAGCAACTCCTGGAAATTTTGTAGCACACTGATAAAATTGGTTGTATACTACTCTAAATCATATGGTAAGTAAAATAATAAGGTTAACATCAAGTTAGCAAATAGTAGTTTTCAGCAAAATTGAAATCTACACTCTATTCAGCTGAATGCATTACTTTCTGTACTTTGCATTTTGAGATCTGGATGTGTTCAGAACTACTGAGGATCAGCTGGAATTGTATCGATATTGCATGTCTACTTACAGAGCAATGGAATACTCAAAGGCAAGCTGAATTCAGGAACCTGCTTCATAACATTTAGAGTGGAAATGCCGATATTTTTGATTAGTTCTGTAAACGCAACAGTTCCATTGTGTACAAAACGTAAAGAAACAGAAGGTCACTTCTCGCACACTCACAAAATTGGTTGCATGCTACTCTAAAACATATGGTGAGTAAAATAATTTTTACATCATGTTTGCACAGACTAGTTTTCAGAAAAATTCAACACTACACTCTCTTGAGCCGAATGCATTACTTTCTATTCTATGCATTTTCAGATATGGATGTGTACATCACTACTCAGGGTGAGATGGAACTATATAGATATTGCATGTCTTCGACTCAGAGACATGAAATACTTAAACGCAAGCTGAATTCAAGAACCTACCCCATAACATTTAGAGTGGAATCGCCAATATCTTTGTTTAGTTTTGTAAACGCAAATGTTCCATTATGTACAAAAGGTAATGAAACAGAAGGTCATTTCCCGCACACATAGAAAATTGGTTGCATGCTACTCTAAATCATATGGTAAGTAAAATAATAAGGTTAACATCAAGTTAGCAAATAGTAGTTTTCAGCAAAATTCAAATCTTCACACTCTTGAGCCGAATGCATTACTTTCTATTCTATGCATCTTGTGATATGGATGTGTACATAACTACTCAGGGTGAGATGGAACTAAATAGATATTGCATGTCTAGTACTGAGCAATGGAATACTCAAAGGCAAGCTGAATTCAGGAACATGCTTTATATCATTTAGAGTGGAAAAGCCAATATTTTTGTTTAGTTCTGTAAATGCGAATGTTCCATTGTGTACAAAAGGTGAGTTACAAAGCAACTCCTGGAAATTTTGTAGCACACTGATAAAATTGGTTGTATACTACTCTAAATCATATGGTAAGTAAAATAATAAGGTTAACATCAAGTTAGCAAATAGTAGTTTTCAGCAAAATTGAAATCTACACACTATTCAGCTGAATGCATTACTTTCTGTTCTATGCATTTTGAGATCTGGATGTGTTCAGAACTACTGAGGATCAGCTGGAATTGTATCGATATTGCATGTCTACTTACAGAGCAATGGAATACTCAAAGGCAAGCTGAATTCAGGAACCTGCTTCATAACATTTAGAGTGGAAATGCCGATATTTTTGATTAGTTCTGTAAACGCAACAGTTCCATTGTGTACAAAAGGTAAAGAAACAGAAGGTCACTTCTCGCACACTCACAAAATTGGTTGCATGCTACTCTAAAACATATGGTGAGTAAAATAATTTTTACATCATGTTTGCACAGACTAGTTTTCAGAAAAATTCAACACTACACTCTCTTGAGCCGAATGCATTACTTTCTATTCTATGCATTTTGAGATATGGATGTGTACATCACTACTCAGGGTGAGATGGAACTATATAGATATTGCATGTCTTCGACTCAGAGACATGAAATACTTAAACGCAAGCTGAATTCAAGAACCTACCCCATAACATTTAGAGTGGAATCGCCAATATCTTTGTTTAGTATTGTAAACGCAAATGTTCCATTATGTACAAAAGGTAATGAAACAGAAGGTCATTTCTCGCACACATAGAAAATTGGTTGCATGCTACTCAAAATCATATGGTAAGTAAAATAATAAGGTTAACATCAAGTTAGCAAATAGTAGTTTTCTGCAAAATTCAAATCTTCACACTCTTGAGCCGAATGCATTACTTTCTATTCTATGCATCTTGTGATATGGATGTGTACATAACTACTCAGGGTGAGATGGAACTAAATAGATATTGCATGTCTAGTACTGAGCAATGGAATACTCAAAGGCAAGCTGAATTCAGGAACATGCTTTATATCATTTAGAGTGGAAAAGCCAATATTTTTGTTTAGTTCTGTAAATGCGAATGTTCCATTGTGTACAAAAGGTGAGTTACAGAAAGCAACTCCTGGAAATTTTGTAGCACACTGATAAAATTGGTTGTATACTACTCTAAAACATATGGTGAGTAAAATAATTTTTACATCATGTTTGCACAGACTAGTTTTCAGAAAAATTCAACACTACACTCTCTTGAGCCGAATGCATTACTTTCTATTCTATGCATCTTGTGATATGGATGTGTACATAACTGCTCAGGGTGAGATGGAACTAAATAGATATTGCATGTCTAGTACTGAGCAATGGAATACTCAAAGGCAAGCTGAATTCAGGAACATGCTTTATATCATTTAGAGTGGAAAAGCCAATATTTTTGTTTAGTTCTGTAAATGCAAATGTTCCATTGTGTACAAAAGGTAATGAAACAGAAGTTCACTTCTCGCACACTCATAAAATTGGTTGCATGGAACTCTAAATCATATCGTGTGTAAAACAATGTTTACATCATGTTAGCACAGACTAGTTTTCAGATAAATTCAACACTACACCCTCTTGAACTGAATGCATTACTTTCTATTCTATGCATCTTGTGATATGGATGTGTACATAACTACTCAGGGTGAGATGGAACTAAATAGTTATTGCATGTCTTGTACTCAGAGACATGGAATACTTAAAGGCAAGCTGAATTCAGGAACCTGCTTCATAACATTTAGTGTGGAAACGCCAATAACTTTGTTTAGTTCTGTAAATGCAAATGTTCTATTGTGTACAAAAGGTAATGAAACAGAAGGTCACTTCTCGCACACTGATTAAATTGGTTGCATGCTACTCTAAATCATATGGTAAGTAAAATAATGTTAACATCAAGTTAGCAAATAGTAGTTTTCAGCAAAATTTAAATCTGCACTCTATTGAGCTGATTGCATTACTTTCTGTACTCTGCATTTTGAGATCTGGATGTGTACAGAACTACTGAGGATCAGCTGGAATTGAATCGAGATTGCATGTCTACTACAGAGCAATGGAATACTCAAAGGCAAGCTGAATTCAGGAACCTTCTTCATAACATTTAGAGTGGAAAAGACAATATCTTTGTTTAGATCTGTAAACGCAAATGTTCCATTTCGTGCAAAACGTGAGTTACTGAAAGCAACTCCTGGACAATTTGTAGCACACTGATAAAACTGTTTCCATAATATAAATCATATGGTGAGTAAAATAATGTTTACATCATGTTAGCACAGACTAGTATTCAGAAAAATTCCACACTACACCCTCTTGAACTGAATGCATTACTTTCTATTCTATGGATTTTCAGATGTGGGTGTGTACAGAACTACTGAGAATCAGCTGGAATTGTATCGATATTGCATGTCTACTTACAGAGCAATGGATTACTCAAAGGCAAGCTGAATTCAGGAACCTGCTTCATAACATTTAGAGTGGAAATGCCGATATTTTTGATTAGTTCTGTAAACGCAACAGTTCCATTGTGTACAAAAGGTAAAGAAACAGAAGGTCACTTCTCGCACACTCACAAAATTGGTTGCATGCTACTCTAAAACATATGGTGAGTAAAATAATTTTTACATCATGTTTGCACAGACTAGTTTTCAGAAAAATTCAACACTACACTCTCTTGAGCCGAATGCATTACTTTCTATTCTATGCATTTTGAGATATGGATGTGTACATCACTACTCAGGGTGAGATGGAACTATATAGATATTGCATGTCTTCGACTCAGAGACATGAAATACTTAAACGCAAGCTGAATTCAAGAACCCCCATAACATTTAGAGTGGAATCGCCAATATCTTTGTTTAGTATTGTAAACGCAAATGTTCCATTATGATCAAAAGGTAATGAAACAGAAGGTCATTTCTCGCACACATAGAAAATTGGTTGCATGCTACTCAAAATCATATGGTAAGTAAAATAATAAGGTTAACATCAAGTTAGCAAATAGTAGTTTTCTGCAAAATTCAAATCTTCACACTCTTGAGCCGAATGCATTACTTTCTATTCTATGCATCTTGTGATATGGATGTGTACATAACTACTCAGGGTGAGATGGAACTAAATAGATATTGCATGTCTAGTACTGAGCAATGGAATACTCAAAGGCAAGCTGAATTCAGGAACATGCTTTATATCATTTAGAGTGGAAAAGCCAATATTTTTGTTTAGTTCTGTAAATGCGAATGTTCCATTGTGTACAAAAGGTGAGTTACAGAAAGCAACTCCTGGAAATTTTGTAGCACACTGATAAAATTGGTTGTATACTACTCTAAAACATATGGTGAGTAAAATAATTTTTACATCATGTTTGCACAGACTAGTTTTCAGAAAAATTCAACACTACACTCTCTTGAGCCGAATGCATTACTTTCTATTCTATGCATCTTGTGATATGGATGTGTACATAACTACTCAGGGTGAGATGGAACTAAATAGATATTGCATGTCTAGTACTGAGCAATGGAATACTCAAAGGCAAGCTGAATTCAGGAACATGCTTTATATCATTTAGAGTGGAAAAGCCAATATTTTTGTTTAGTTCTGTAAATGCGAATGTTCCATTGTGTACAAAAGGTGAGTTACAAAGCAACTCCTGGAAATTTTGTAGCACACTGATAAAATTGGTTGTATACTACTCTAAATCATATGGTAAGTAAAATAATAAGGTTAACATCAAGTTAGCAAATAGTAGTTTTCAGCAAAATTGAAATCTACACACTATTCAGCTGAATGCATTACTTTCTGTTCTATGCATTTTGAGATCTGGATGTGTTCAGAACTACTGAGGATCAGCTGGAATTGTATCGATATTGCATGTCTACTTACAGAGCAATGGAATACTCAAAGGCAAGCTGAATTCAGGAACCTGCTTCATAACATTTAGAGTGGAAATGCCGATATTTTTGATTAGTTCTGTAAACGCAACAGTTCCATTGTGTACAAAAGGTAAAGAAACAGAAGGTCACTTCTCGCACACTCACAAAATTGGTTGCATGCTACTCTAAAACATATGGTGAGTAAAATAATTTTTACATCATTTTTGCACAGACTAGTTTTCAGAAAAATTCAACACTACACTCTCTTGAGCCGAATGCATTACTTTCTATTCTATGCATTTTGAGATATGGATGTGTACATCACTACTCAGGGTGAGATGGAACTATATAGATATTGCATGTCTTCGACTCAGAGACATGAAATACTTAAACGCAAGCTGAATTCAAGAACCTACCCCATAACATTTAGAGTGGAATCGCCAATATCTTTGTTTAGTATTGTAAACGCAAATGTTCCATTATGTACAAAAGGTAATGAAACAGAAGGTCATTTCTCGCACAGATAGAAAATTGGTTGCATGCTACTCTAAATCATATGGTAAGTAAAATAATAAGGTTAACATCAAGTTAGCAAATAGTAGTTTTCAGCAACATTCAAATCTTCACACACTTGAGCCGAATGCATTACTTTCTGTACTATGCATTTTCAGATGTGGGTGTGTACAGAACTACTGAGAATCAGCTGGAACTGTATCGATATTGCACGTCTACTTACAGAGCAATGGATTACTCAAAGGCAAGCTGAATTCAGGAACCTGCTTCATAACATTTAGAGTGGAAATGCCGATATTTTTGATTAGTTCTGTAAACGCAACAGTTCCATTGTGTACAAAAGGTAAAGAAACAGAACGTCACTTCTCGCACACTCACAAAATTGGTTGCATGCTACTCTAAAACATATGGTGAGTAAAATAATTTTTACATCATGTTTGCACAGACTAGTTTTCAGAAAAATTCAACACTACACTCTCTTGAGCCGAATGCATTACTTTCTATTCTATGCATTTTGAGATATGGATGTGTACATCACTACTCAGGGTGAGATGGAACTATATAGATATTGCATGTCTTCGACTCAGAGACATGAAATACTTAAACGCAAGCTGAATTCAAGAACCCCCATAACATTTAGAGTGGAATCGCCAATATCTTTGTTTAGTATTGTAAACGCAAATGTTCCATTATGTACAAAAGGTAATGAAACAGAAGGTCATTTCTCGCACACATAGAAAATTGGTTGCATGCTACTCTAAATCATATGGTAAGTAAAATAATAAGGTTAACATCAAGTTAACAAATAGTAGTTTTCAGCAAAATTCAAATCTTCACACTCTTGAGCCGAATGCATTACTTTCTATTCTATGCATCTTGTGATATGGATGTGTACATAACTACTCAGGGTGAGATGGAACTAAATAGATATTGCATGTCTAGTACTGAGCAATGGAATACTCAAAGGCAAGCTGAATTCAGGAACATGCTTTATATCATTTAGAGTGGAAAAGCCAATATTTTTGTTTAGTTCTGTAAACGCGAATGTTCCATTGTGTACAAAAGGTGAGTTACAGAGAGCAACTCCTGGAAATTTGGTAGCACACTGATAAAATTGGTGTATACTACTCTAAATCATATGGTAAGTAAAATAATAAGGTTAACATCAAGTTAGCAAATAGTAGTTTTCAGCAAAATTGAAATCTACACACTATTCAGCTGAATGCATTACTTTCTGTACTATGCATTTTGAGATCTGGATGTGTTCAGAACTACTGAGGATCAGCTGGAATTGTATCGATATTGCATGTCTACTTACAGAGCAATGGAATACTCAAAGGCAAGCTGAATTCAGGAACCTGCTTCATAACATTTAGAGTGGAAATGCCGATATTTTTGATTAGTTCTGTAAACGCAACAGTTCCATTGTGTACAAAAGGTAAAGAAACAGAACGTCACTTCTCGCACACTCACAAAATTGGTTGCATGCTACTCTAAAACATATGGTGAGTAAAATAATTTTTACATCATGTTTGCACAGACTAGTTTTCAGAAAAATTCAACACTACACTCTCTTGAGCCGAATGCATTACTTTCTATTCTATGCATTTTGAGATATGGATGTGTACATCACTACTCAGGGTGAGATGGAACTATATAGATATTGCATGTCTTCGACTCAGAGACATGAAATACTTAAACGCAAGCTGAATTCAAGAACCCCCATAACATTTAGAGTGGAATCGCCAATATCTTTGTTTAGTATTGTAAACGCAAATGTTCCATTATGATCAAAAGGTAATGAAACAGAAGGTCATTTCTCGCACACATAGAAAATTGGTTGCATGCTACTCAAAATCATATGGTAAGTAAAATAATAAGGTTAACATCAAGTTAGCAAATAGTAGTTTTCTGCAAAATTCAAATCTTCACACTCTTGAGCCGAATGCATTACTTTCTATTCTATGCATCTTGTGATATGGATGTGTACATAACTACTCAGGGTGAGATGGAACTAAATAGATATTGCATGTCTAGTACTGAGCAATGGAATACTCAAAGGCAAGCTGAATTCAGGAACATGCTTTATATCATTTAGAGTGGAAAAGCCAATATTTTTGTTTAGTTCTGTAAATGCGAATGTTCCATTGTGTACAAAAGGTGAGTTACAGAAAGCAACTCCTGGAAATTTTGTAGCACACTGATAAAATTGGTTGTATACTACTCTAAAACATATGGTGAGTAAAATAATTTTTACATCATGTTTGCACAGACTAGTTTTCAGAAAAATTCAACACTACACTCTCTTGAGCCGAATGCATTACTTTCTATTCTATGCATCTTGTGATATGGATGTGTACATAACTACTCAGGGTGAGATGGAACTAAATAGATATTGCATGTCTAGTACTGAGCAATGGAATGCTCAAAGGCAAGCTGAATTCAGGAACATGCTTTATATCATTTAGAGTGGAAAAGCCAATATTTTTGTTTAGTTCTGTAAACGCGAATGTTCCATTGTGTACAAAAGGTGAGTTACAGAAAGCAACTCCTGGAAATTTTGTAGCACACTGATAAAATTGGTTGTATACTACTCTAAATCATATGGTAAGTAAAATAATAAGGTTAACATCAAGTTAGCAAATAGTAGTTTTCAGCAAAATTGAAATCTACACACTATTCAGCTGAATGCATTACTTTCTGTACTATGCATTTTGAGATCTGGATGTGTTCAGAACTACTGAGGATCAGCTGGAATTGTATCGATATTGCATGTCTACTTACAGAGCAATGGAATACTCAAAGGCAAGCTGAATTCAGGAACCTGCTTCATAACATTTAGAGTGGAAATGCCGATATTTTTGATTAGTTCTGTAAACGCAACAGTTCCATTGTGTACAAAAGGTAAAGAAACAGAAGGTCACTTCTCGCACACTCACAAAATTGGTTGCATGCTACTCTAAAACATATGGTGAGTAAAATAATTTTTACATCATGTTTGCACAGACTAGTTTTCAGAAAAATTCAACACTACACTCTCTTGAGCCGAATGCATTACTTTCTATTCTATGCATTTTGAGATATGGATGTGTACATCACTACTCAGGGTGAGATGGAACTATATAGATATTGCATGTCTTCGACTCAGAGACATGAAATACTTAAACGCAAGCTGAATTCAAGAACCTACCCCATAACATTTAGAGTGGAATCGCCAATATCTTTGTTTAGTATTGTAAACGCAAATGTTCCATTATGTACAAAAGGTAATGAAACAGAAGGTCATTTCTCGCGCACATAGAAAATTGGTTGCATGCTACTCTAAATCATATGGTAAGTAAAATAATAAGGTTAACATCAAGTTAGCAAATAGTACTTTTCAGCAAAATTCAAATCTTCACACACTTGAGCCGAATGCATTACTTTCTCTACTATGCATTTTCAGATGTGGGTGTGTACAGAACTACTGAGAATCAGCTGGAATTGTATCGATATTGCATGTCTACTTACAGAGCAATGGATTACTCAAAGGCAAGCTGAATTCAGGAACCTGCTTCATAACATTTAGAGTGGAAATGCCGATATTTTTGATTAGTTCTGTAAACGCAACAGTTCCATTGTGTACAAAAGGTAAAGAAACAGAACGTCACTTCTCGCACACTCACAAAATTGGTTGCATGCTACTCTAAAACATATGGTGAGTAAAATAATTTTTACATCATGTTTGCACAGACTAGTTTTCAGAAAAATTCAACACTACACTCTCTTGAGCCGAATGCATTACTTTCTATTCTATGCATCTTGTGATATGGATGTGTACATAACTACTCAGGGTGAGATGGAACTAAATAGATATTGCATGTCTAGTACTGAGCAATGGAATACTCAAAGGCAAGCTGAATTCAGGAACATGCTTTATAGCATTTAGAGTGGAAAAGCCAATATTTTTGTTTAGTTCTGTAAATGCGAATGTTCCATTGTGTACAAAAGGTGAGTTACAGAAAGCAACTCCTGGAAATTTTGTAGCACACTGATAAAATTGGTTGTATACTACTCTAAAACATATGGTGAGTAAAATAATTTTTACATCATGTTTGCACAGACTAGTTTTCAGAAAAATTCAACACTACACTCTCTTGAGCCGAATGCATTACTTTCTATTCTATGCATCTTGTGATATGGATGTGTACATAACTACTCAGGGTGAGATGGAACTAAATAGATATTGCATGTCTAGTACTGAGCAATGGAATACTCAAAGGCAAGCTGAATTCAGGAACATGCTTTATATCATTTAGTGTGGAAAAGCCAATATTTTTGTTTAGTTCTGTAAATGCGAATGTTCCATTGTGTACAAAAGGTGAGTTACAAAGCAACTCCTGGAAATTTTGTAGCACACTGATAAAATTGGTTGTATACTACTCTAAAACATATGGTGAGTAAAATAATTTTTACATCATGTTTGCACAGACTAGTTTTCAGAAAAATTCAACACTACACTCTCTTGAGCCGAATGCATTACTTTCTATTCTATGCATCTTGTGATATGGATGTGTACATCACTACTCAGGGTGAGATGGAACTATATAGATATTGCATGTCTTCGACTCAGAGACATGAAATACTTAAACGCAAGCTGAATTCAAGAACCTACCCCATAACATTTAGAGTGGAATCGCCAATATCTTTGTTTAGTATTGTAAACGCAAATGTTCCATTATGTACAAAAGGTAATGAAACAGAAGGTCATTTCTCGCACACATAGAAAATTGGTTGCATGCTACTCTAAATCATATGGTAAGTAAAATAATAAGGTTAACATCAAGTTAGCAAATAGTAGTTTTCAGCAAAATTCAAATCTTCACACTCTTGAGCCGAATGCATTACTTTCTATTCTATGCATCTTGTGATATGGATGTGTACATAACTACTCAGGGTGAGATGGAACTAAATAGATATTGCATGTCTAGTACTGAGCAATGGAATACTCAAAGGCAAGCTGAATTCAGGAACATGCTTTATATCATTTAGAGTGGAAAAGCCAATATTTTTGTTTAGTTCTGTAAATGCGAATGTTCCATTGTGTACAAAAGGTGAGTTACAGAAAGCAACTCCTGGAAATTTTGTAGCACACTGATAAAATTGGTTGTATACTACTCTAAAACATATGGTGAGTAAAATAATTTTTACATCATGTTTGCACAGACTAGTTTTCAGAAAAATTCAACACTACACTCTCTTGAGCCGAATGCATTACTTTCTATTCTATGCATCTTGTGATATGGATGTGTACATAACTACTCAGGGTGAGATGGAACTAAATAGATATTGCATGTCTAGTACTGAGCAATGGAATGCTCAAAGGCAAGCTGAATTCAGGAACATGCTTTATATCATTTAGAGTGGAAAAGCCAATATTTTTGTTTAGTTCTGTAAACGCGAATGTTCCATTGTGTACAAAAGGTGAGTTACAGAAAGCAACTCCTGGAAATTTTGTAGCACACTGATAAAATTGGTTGTATACTACTCTAAATCATATGGTAAGTAAAATAATAAGGTTAACATCAAGTTAGCAAATAGTAGTTTTCAGCAAAATTGAAATCTACACACTATTCAGCTGAATGCATTACTTTCTGTACTATGCATTTTGAGATCTGGATGTGTTCAGAACTACTGAGGATCAGCTGGAATTGTATCGATATTGCATGTCTACTTACAGAGCAATGGAATACTCAAAGGCAAGCTGAATTCAGGAACCTGCTTCATAACATTTAGAGTGGAAATGCCGATATTTTTGATTAGTTCTGTAAACGCAACAGTTCCATTGTGTACAAAAGGTAAAGAAACAGAAGGTCACTTCTCGCACACTCACAAAATTGGTTGCATGCTACTCTAAAACATATGGTGAGTAAAATAATTTTTACATCATGTTTGCACAGACTAGTTTTCAGAAAAATTCAACACTACACTCTCTTGAGCCGAATGCATTACTTTCTATTCTATGCATCTTGTGATATGGATGTGTACATAACTACTCAGGGTGAGATGGAACTAAATAGATATTGCATGTCTAGTACTGAGCAATGGAATACTCAAAGGCAAGCTGAATTCAGGAACATGCTTTATAGCATTTAGAGTGGAAAAGCCAATATTTTTGTTTAGTTCTGTAAATGCGAATGTTCCATTGTGTACAAAAGGTGAGTTACAGAAAGCAACTCCTGGAAATTTTGTAGCACACTGATAAAATTGGTTGTATACTACTCTAAAACATATGGTGAGTAAAATAATTTTTACATCATGTTTGCACAGACTAGTTTTCAGAAAAATTCAACACTACACTCTCTTGAGCCGAATGCATTACTTTCTATTCTATGCATCTTGTGATATGGATGTGTACATAACTACTCAGGGTGAGATGGAACTAAATAGATATTGCATGTCTAGTACTGAGCAATGGAATACTCAAAGGCAAGCTGAATTCAGGAACATGCTTTATATCATTTAGTGTGGAAAAGCCAATATTTTTGTTTAGTTCTGTAAATGCGAATGTTCCATTGTGTACAAAAGGTGAGTTACAAAGCAACTCCTGGAAATTTTGTAGCACACTGATAAAATTGGTTGTATACTACTCTAAATCATATGGTAAGTAAAATAATAAGGTTAACATCAAGTTAGCAAATAGTAGTTTTCAGCAAAATTGAAATCTACACACTATTCAGCTGAATGCATTACTTTCTGTTCTATGCATTTTGAGATCTGGATGTGTTCAGAACTACTGAGGATCAGCTGGAATTGTATCGATATTGCATGTCTACTTACAGAGCAATGGAATACTCAAAGGCAAGCTGAATTCAGGAACCTGCTTCATAACATTTAGAGTGGAAATGCCGATATTTTTGATTAGTTCTGTAAACGCAACAGTTCCATTGTGTACAAAAGGTAAAGAAACAGAAGGTCACTTCTCGCACACTCACAAAATTGGTTGCATGCTACTCTAAAACATATGGTGAGTAAAATAATTTTTACATCATGTTTGCACAGACTAGTTTTCAGAAAAATTCAACACTACACTCTCTTGAGCCGAATGCATTACTTTCTATTCTATGCATTTTGAGATATGGATGTGTACATCACTACTCAGGGTGAGATGGAACTATATAGATATTGCATGTCTTCGACTCAGAGACATGAAATACTTAAACGCAAGCTGAATTCAAGAACCTACCCCATAACATTTAGAGTGGAATCGCCAATATCTTTGTTTAGTATTGTAAACGCAAATGTTCCATTATGTACAAAAGGTAATGAAACAGAAGGTCATTTCTCGCACAGATAGAAAATTGGTTGCATGCTACTCTAAATCATATGGTAAGTAAAATAATAAGGTTAACATCAAGTTAGCAAATAGTAGTTTTCAGCAACATTCAACTCTTCACACACTTGAGCCGAATGCATTACTTTCTGTACTATGCATTTTCAGATGTGGGTGTGTACAGAACTACTGAGAATCAGCTGGAACTGTATCGATATTGCATGTCTACTTACAGAGCAATGGATTACTCAAAGGCAAGCTGAATTCAGGAACCTGCTTCATAACATTTAGAGTGGAAATGCCGATATTTTTGATTAGTTCTGTAAACGCAACAGTTCCATTGTGTACAAAAGGTAAAGAAACAGAACGTCACTTCTCGCACACTCAGAAAATTGGTTGCATGCTACTCTAAAACATATGGTGAGTAAAATAATTTTTACATCATGTTTGCACAGACTAGTTTTCAGAAAAATTCAACACTACACTCTCTTGAGCCGAATGCATTACTTTCTATTCTATGCATTTTGAGATATGGATGTGTACATTACTACTCAGGGTGAGATGGAACTATATAGATATTGCATGTCTTCGACTCAGAGACATGAAATACTTAAACGCAAGCTGAATTCAAGAACCCCCATAACATTTAGAGTGGAATCGCCAATATCTTTGTTTAGTATTGTAAACGCAAATGTTCCATTATGTACAAAAGGTAATGAAACAGAAGGTCATTTCTCGCACACATAGAAAATTGGTTGCATGCTACTCTAAATCATATGGTAAGTAAAATAATAAGGTTAACATCAAGTTAGCAAATAGTAGTTTTCAGCAAAATTCAAATCTTCACACTCTTGAGCCGAATGCATTACTTTCTATTCTATGCATCTTGTGATATGGATGTGTACATAACTACTCAGGGTGAGATGGAACAAAATAGATATTGCATGTCTAGTACTGAGCAATGGAATACTCAAAGGCAAGCTGAATTCAGGAACATGCTTTATATCATTTAGAGTGGAAAAGCCAATATTTTTGTTTAGTTCTGTAAACGCGAATGTTCCATTGTGTACAAAAGGTGAGTTACAGAAAGCAACTCCTGGAAATTTGGTAGCACACTGATAAAATTGGTTGTATACTACTCTAAATCATATGGTAAGTAAAATAATAAGGTTAACATCAAGTTAGCAAATAGTAGTTTTCAGCAAAATTGAAATCTACACACTATTCAGCTGAATGCATTACTTTCTGTACTATGCATTTTGAGATCTGGATGTGTTCAGAACTACTGAGGATCAGCTGGAATTGTATCGATATTGCATGTCTACTTACAGAGCAATGGAATACTCAAAGGCAAGCTGAATTCAGGAACCTGCTTCATAACATTTAGAGTGGAAATGCCGATATTTTTGATTAGTTCTGTAAACGCAACAGTTCCATTGTGTACAAAAGGTAAAGAAACAGAACGTCACTTCTCGCACACTCACAAAATTGGTTGCATGCTACTCTAAAACATATGGTGAGTAAAATAATTTTTACATCATGTTTGCACAGACTAGTTTTCAGAAAAATTCAACACTACACTCTCTTGAGCCGAATGCATTACTTTCTATTCTATGCATTTTGAGATATGGATGTGTACATCACTACTCAGGGTGAGATGGAACTATATAGATATTGCATGTCTTCGACTCAGAGACATGAAATACTTAAACGCAAGCTGAATTCAAGAACCTACCCCATAACATTTAGAGTGGAATCGCCAATATCTTTGTTTAGTATTGTAAACGCAAATGTTCCATTATGTACAAAAGGTAATGAAACAGAAGGTCATTTCTCGCACACATAGAAAATTGGTTGCATGCTACTCTAAATCATATGGTAAGTAAAATAATAAGGTTAACATCAAGTTAGCAAATAGTAGTTTTCAGCAAAATTCAAATCTTCACACTCTTGAGCCGAATGCATTACTTTCTATTCTATGCATCTTGTGATATGGATGTGTACATAACTACTCAGGGTGAGATGGAACTAAATAGATATTGCATGTCTAGTACTGAGCAATGGAATACTCAAAGGCAAGCTGAATTCAGGAACATGCTTTATATCATTTAGAGTGGAAAAGCCAATATTTTTGTTTAGTTCTGTAAACGCGAATGTTCCATTGTGTACAAAAGGTGAGTTACAGAAAGCAACTCCTGGAAATTTTGTAGCACACTGATAAAATTTCTTGTATACTACTCTAAATCATATGGTAAGTAAAATAATAAGGTTAACATCAAGTTAGCAAATAGTAGTTTTCAGCAAAATTGAAATCTACACACTATTCAGCTGAATGCATTACTTTCTGTACTATGCATTTTGAGATCTGGATGTGTTCAGAACTACTGAGGATCAGCTGGAATTGTATCGATATTGCATGTCTACTTACAGAGCAATGGAATACTCAAAGGCAAGCTGAATTCAGGAACCTGCTTCATAACATTTAGAGTGGAAATGCCGATATTTTTGATTAGTTCTGTAAACGCAACAGTTCCATTGTGTACAAAAGGTAAAGAAACAGAAGGTCACTTCTCGCACACTCACAAAATTGGTTGCATGCTACTCTAAAACATATGGTGAGTAAAATAATTTTTACATCATGTTTGCACAGACTAGTTTTCAGAAAAATTCAACACTACACTCTCTTGAGCCGAATGCATTACTTTCTATTCTATGCATTTTGAGATATGGTTGTGTACATCACTACTCAGGGTGAGATGGAACTATATAGATATTGCATGTCTTCGACTCAGAGACATGAAATACTTAAACGCAAGCTGAATTCAAGAACCTACCCCATAACATTTAGAGTGGAATCGCCAATATCTTTGTTTAGTATTGTAAACGCAAATGTTCCATTATGTACAAAAGGTAATGAAACAGAAGGTCATTTCTCGCACACATAGAAAATTGGTTGCATGCTACTCAAAATCATATGGTAAGTAAAATAATAAGGTTAACATCAAGTTAGCAAATAGTAGTTTTCTGCAAAATTCAAATCTTCACACTCTTGAGCCGAATGCATTACTTTCTATTCTATGCATCTTGTGATATGGATGTGTACATAACTACTCAGGGTGAGATGGAACTAAATAGATATTGCATGTCTAGTACTGAGCAATGGAATACTCAAAGGCAAGCTGAATTCAGGAACATGCTTTATATCATTTAGAGTGGAAAAGCCAATATTTTTGTTTAGTTCTGTAAATGCGAATGTTCCATTGTGTACAAAAGGTGAGTTACAGAAAGCAACTCCTGGAAATTTTGTAGCACACTGATAAAATTGGTTGTATACTACTCTAAAACATATGGTGAGTAAAATAATTTTTACATCATGTTTGCACAGACTAGTTTTCAGAAAAATTCAACACTACACTCTCTTGAGCCGAATGCATTACTTTCTATTCTATGCATCTTGTGATATGGATGTGTACATAACTGCTCAGGGTGAGATGGAACTAAATAGATATTGCATGTCTAGTACTGAGCAATGGAATACTCAAAGGCAAGCTGAATTCAGGAACATGCTTTATATCATTTAGAGTGGAAAAGCCAATATTTTTGTTTAGTTCTGTAAATGCAAATGTTCCATTGTGTACAAAAGGTAATGAAACAGAAGTTCACTTCTCGCACACTCATAAAATTGGTTGCATGGAACTCTAAATCATATCGTGTGTAAAACAATGTTTACATCATGTTAGCACAGACTAGTTTTCAGATAAATTCAACACTACACCCTCTTGAACTGAATGCATTACTTTCTATTCCATGGATTTTGAGATATGGATGTGTACATAACTACTCAGGGTGAGATGGAACTAAATAGTTATTGCATGTCTTGTACTCAGAGACATGGAATACTTAAAGGCAAGCTGAATTCAGGAACCTGCTTCATAACATTTAGTGTGGAAACGCTAATAACTTTGTTTAGTTCTGTAAATGCAAATGTTCCATTAACCATATAACCATATAACCATATAACAATCACAGCACGGAAACAGGCCATTCCGGCCCTCCTAGTCCGTGCCGAACTCTTAATCTCACCTAGTCCCACCTACCCGCACTCAGCCCATAACCCTCCACTCCTTTCCTATCCATATACCTATCCAATTTTACCTTAAATGACACAACTGATCTGGCCTCTACTACTTCTACAGGAAGCTCATTCCACACAGCTATCACTCTCTGAGTAAAGAAATACCCCCTCGTGTTTCCCTTAAACTTTTGCCCCCTAACTCTCAAATCATGTCCTCTCGTTTGAATCTCCCCTACTCTCAATGGAAACAGCCTATTCACGTCAACTCTATCTATCCCTCTCAACATTTTAAATACCTCGATCAAATCCCCCCTCAACCTTCTACGCTCCAATGAATAGAGACCTAACTTGTTCAACCTTTCTCTGTAACTTAAGTGCTGAAACCCTGGTAACATCCTAGTAAATCGTCTCTGCACTCTCTCTAATTTATTGATATCTTTCCTATAATTCGGTGACCAGATCTGTACACAATATTCCAAATTTGGCCTTACCAATGCCTTGTACAATTTTAACATTACATCCCAACTTCTGTACTCAATGCTCTGATTTATAAAGGCCAGCGTTCCAAAAGCCTTCTTCACCACCCTATCTACATGAGACTCCACCTTCAGGGAACTATGCACTGTTATTCCTAGATCTCTCTGTTCCACTGCATTCCTCAATGCCCTACCATTTACCCTGTATGTTCTATTTGGATTATTCCTGCCAAAATGTAGAACCTCACACTTCTCAGCATTAAACTCCATCTGCCAACGTTCAGCCCATTCTTCTAACCGGCATAAATCTCCCTGCAAGCTTTGAAAACCCACCTCATTATCCACAACACCTCCTACCTTAGTATCATCAGCATACTTACTAATCCAATTTACCACCCCATCATCCAGATCATTTATGTATATTACAAACAACATTGGGCCCAAAACAGATCCCTGAGGCACCCCGCTAGTCACCGGCCTCCATCCCGATAAACAATTATCCACCACTACTCTCTGGCATCTCCCATCTAGCCACTGTTGAATCCATTTTATTACTCCAGCACTAATACCTAACGACTGAACCTTCTTAACTAACCTTCCATGTGGAACTTTGTCAAAGGCCTTGCTGAAGTCCATATAGACTACATCCACTGCCTTACCCTCGTCAACATTCCTCGTAACTACTTCAAAAAATTCAATAAGGTTTGTCAAACATGACCTTCCACGCACAAATCCATGCTGGCTACTCCTAATCAGATCCTGTCTATCCAGATAATTATAAATACTATCTCTAAGAATACTTTCCATTAATTTACCCACCACTGATGTCAAACTGACAGGTCTATAATTGCCAGGCTTACTTCTAGAACCCTTTTTAAACAATGGAACCACATGAGCAATACGCCAATCCTCCGGCACAATCCCTGTTTCTAATGACATCTGAAAGATCTCCGTCAGAGCTCCTGCTATCTCTACACAAACTTCCCTCAAGGTCCTGGGGAATATCCGGTCAGGACCCGGAGATTTATCCACTTTTAAATTTCTTAAAAGCGCCAGTACTTCCACCTCTTTAATTGTCATAGGTTCCATAACTTCCTTACTTGTTTCCCACACCTTACACCATTCGATATCCTTCTCCTTAGTGAATACCGAAGAGAAGAAATCGTTCAAAATCTCTCCCATCTCCCTCGGCTCCACACATAGCTGACCACCCTGATTCTCTAAGGGACCAATTTTATCCCTCACTATCCTCTTGCTTTTAATATAACTGTAGAAGCCTTTCGGATTTACTTCCACCTTATTTGCCAAACCAAACTCGTAACTTCTTTTAGCTTTTCTAATCTCTTTCTTAAGTTTCCTTTTACATTCTTTATATTCCTCGAGCAATTCCTTTACTCCATGCTGCCTATATCTATTGTAGACATCCCTCTTTTTTCGAACCAAGTTTCTAATATCCCTTGAAAACCATGGCGCTTTCAAACCTTTAATCTTTCCTTTCAACCGAACAGGAACATAAAGATTCTGTACCCTCATAATTTCACCCTTAAATGACCTCCATTTCTCTATTACATCCTTCCCATAAAACAACTTGACCCATTCCACTCTCTCTAAATCCCTGCGCATCTCCTCAAAGTTAGCCTTTCTCCAATCAAAAATCTCAACTCTAGGTCCAGTCCTGTCCTTCTCCATAATTATATTGAAGCTAATGCTATTGTGATCACTGGACCCGAAGTGCTCCCCAACACATACATCTGTCAGCTGACCTATCGCATTCCCTAACAGGAGATCCAACACTGCCCCATCTCTAGTCGGTACTTCTATGTATTGTTGCAAAAAGTTATCCTGCACACATTTCACAAACTCTAAACCATCCAGCCCTTTTACAGAATGAGCTTCCCAATCTATGTGTGGAAAATTAAAATCTCCCACAATCACCACCTTGTGTTTACTACAAATATCTGCTATCTCCTTACACATTTGCTCTTCCAACTCACGCTCCCCATTAGGTGGCCTATAATACACTCCTATCAGTGTTACTACACCTTTCCCATTCCTCAATTCCACCCAAATAGCCTCCCTAGAGGAGCTCTGTAATCTATCCTTCCAAAGCACCGCCATAAGATTTTCTCGGACAAGCAATGCAACACCTCCTCCTCTGGCCCCTCCTACTCTATCACACCTGAAGCAACTAAATCCAGGAATATTTAGTTGCCAATCACACCCTTCCTGCAACCATGTTTCACTAATAGCTACAACATCATAATTCCATGTATCAATCCACACTTTAAGCTCATCCACCTTTCTTACAATGCTCCTAGCATTAAAATAGATACATTTAAGATACTCTCCACCTCCTCCTCTCTTTTCATCCCTAGCAATGCATTCAAATTTATTATCCTTTTCTTTCTTCTCCCCTACAACTTCGGGCTGAGAGCATCCCTCCTCCACAATGTTCCATTGTGTACAAAAGGTGAGTTACAGAAAGCAACTCCTGGAAATTTTGTAGCAAACTGATAAAATTGGTTGTGTACTACTCTAAATCATATGGTAAGTAAAATAATAAGGTTAACATCAAGTTAGCAAATAGTAGTTTTCAGCAAAATTGAAATCTACACACTATTCAGCTGAATGCATTACTTTCTGTTCTATGCATTTTGAGATCTGGATGTGTTCAGAACTACTGAGGATCAGCTGGAATTGTATCGATATTGCATGTCTACTTACAGAGCAATGGAATACTCAAAGGCAAGCTGAATTCAGGAACCTGCTTCATAACATTTAGAGTGGAAATGCCGATATTTTTGATTAGTTCTGTAAACGCAACAGTTCCATTGTGTACAAAAGGTAATGAAACAGAAGGTCACTTCTCGCACACTGATTAAATTGGTTGCATGCTACTCTAAATCATATGGTAAGTAAAATAATGTTAACATCAAGTTAGCAAATAGTAGTTTTCAGCAAAATTTAAATCTACACTCTATTGAGCTGATTGCATTACTTTCTGTACTCTGCATTTTGAGATCTGGATGTGTACAGAACTACTGAGGATCAGCTGGAATTGAATCGAGATTGCATGTCTACTACAGAGCAATGGAATACTCAAAGGCAAGCTGAATTCAGGAACCTTCTTCATAACATTTAGAGTGGAAAAGACAATATCTTTGTTTAGTTCTGTAAACGCAAATGTTCCATTTCGTGCAAAACGTGAGTTACTGAAAGCAACTCCTGGACAATTTGTAGCACACTGATAAAACTGTTTCCATAATATAAATCATATGGTGAGTAAAATAATGTTTACATCATGTTAGCACAGACTAGTATTCAGAAAAATTCAACACTACACCCTCTTGAACTGAATGCATTACTTTCTATTCTATGGATTTTGAGATATGGATGTGTACATAACTACTCAGGGTGAGATGGAACTAAATAGATATTGCATGTCTAGTACTGAGCAATGGAATACTCAAAGGCAAGCTGAATTCAGGAACATGCTTTATATCATTTAGAGTGGAAAAGCCAATATTTTTGTTTAGTTCTGTAAATGCGAATGTTCCATTGTGTACAAAAGGTGAGTTACAGAAAGCAACTCCTGGAAATTTTGTAGCAAACTGATAAAATTGGTTGTGTACTACTCTAAATCATATGGTAAGTAAAATAATAAGGTTAACATCAAGTTAGCAAATAGTAGTTTTCAGCAAAATTGAAATCTACACACTATTCAGCTGAATGCATTACTTTCTGTTCTATGCATTTTGAGATCTGGATGTGTTCAGAACTACTGAGGATCAGCTGGAATTGTATCGATATTGCATGTCTACTTACAGAGCAATGGAATACTCAAAGGCAAGCTGAATTCAGGAACCTGCTTCATAACATTTAGAGTGGAAATGCCGATATTTTTGATTAGTTCTGTAAACGCAACAGTTCCATTGTGTACAAAAGGTAAAGAAACAGAAGGTCACTTCTCGCACACTCACAAAATTGGTTGCATGCTACTCTAAAACATATGGTGAGTAAAATAATTTTTACATCATGTTTGCACAGACTAGTTTTCAGAAAAATTCAACACTACACTCTCTTGAGCCGAATGCATTACTTTCTATTCTATGCATTTTGAGATATGGATGTGTACATCACTACTCAGGGTGAGATGGAACTATATAGATATTGCATGTCTTCGACTCAGAGACATGAAATACTTAAACGCAAGCTGAATTCAAGAACCTACCCCATAACATTTAGAGTGGAATCGCCAATATCTTTGTTTAGTATTGTAAACGCAAATGTTCCATTATGTACAAAAGGTAATGAAACAGAAGGTCATTTCTCGCACACATAGAAAATTGGTTGCATGCTACTCTAAATCATATGGTAAGTAAAATAATAAGGTTAACATCAAGTTAGCAAATAGTAGTTTTCAGCAAAATTCAAATCTTCACACTCTTGAGCCGAATGCATTACTTTCCATTCTATGCATCTTGTGATATGGATGTGTACATAACTACTCAGGGTGAGATGGAACTAAATAGATATTGCATGTCTAGTACTGAGCAATGGAATACTCAAAGGCAAGCTGAATTCAGGAACATGCTTTATATCATTTAGAGTGGAAAAGCCAATATTTTTGTTTAGTTCTGTAAACGCGAATGTTCCATTGTGTACAAAAGGTGAGTTACAGAAAGCAACTCCTGGAAATTTTGTGGCACACTGATAAAATTGGTTGTATACTACTCTAAAACATATGGTGAGTAAAATAATTTTTACATCATGTTTGCACAGACTAGTTTTCAGAAAAATTCAACACTACACTCTCTTGAGCCGAATGCATTACTTTCTATTCTATGCATCTTGTGATATGGATGTGTACATAACTGCTCAGGGTGAGATGGAACTAAATAGATATTGCATGTCTAGTACTGAGCAATGGAATACTCAAAGGCAAGCTGAATTCAGGAACATGCTTTATATCATTTAGAGTGGAAAAGCCAATATTTTTGTTTAGTTCTGTAAATGCAAATGTTCCATTGTGTACAAAAGGTAATGAAACAGAAGTTCACTTCTCGCACACTCATAAAATTGGTTGCATGGAACTCTAAATCATATCGTGTGTAAAACAATGTTTACATCATGTTAGCACAGACTAGTTTTCAGATAAATTCAACACTACACCCTCTTGAACTGAATGCATTACTTTCTATTCCATGGATTTTGAGATATGGATGTGTACATAACTACTCAGGGTGAGATGGAACTAAATAGTTATTGCATGTCTTGTACTCAGAGACATGGAATACTTAAAGGCAAGCTGAATTCAGGAACCTGCTTCATAACATTTAGTGTGGAAACGCCAATAACTTTGTTTAGTTCTGTAAATGCGAATGTTCCATTGTGTACAAAAGGTGAGTTACAGAAAGCAACTCCTGGAAATTTTGTAGCACACTGATAAAATTGGTTGTATACTACTCTAAAACATATGGTGAGTAAAATAATTTTTACATCATGTTTGCACAGACTAGTTTTCAGAAAAATTCAACACTACACTCTCTTGAGCCGAATGCATTACTTTCTATTCTATGGATTTTGAGATATGGATGTGTACATAACTACTCAGGGTGAGATGGAACTAAATAGTTATTGCATGTCTTGTACTCAGAGACATGGAATACTTAAAGGCAAGCTGAATTCAGGAACCTGCTTCATAACATTTAGTGTGGAAACGCCAATAACTTTGTTTAGTTCTGTAAATGCAAATGTTCCATTGTGTACAAAAGGTAATGAAACAGAAGGTCACTTCTCGCACACTGATTAAATTGGTTGCATGCTACTCTAAATCATATGGTAAGTAAAATAATGTTAACATCAAGTTAGCAAATAGTAGTTTTCAGCAAAATTTAAATCTACACTCTATTGAGCTGATTGCATTACTTTCTGTACTCTGCATTTTGAGATCTGGATGTGTACAGAACTACTGAGGATCAGCTGGATTTGAATCGAGATTGCATGTCTACTACAGAGCAATGGAATACTCAAAGGCAAGCTGAATTCAGGAACCTTCTTCATAACATTTAGAGTGGAAAAGACAATATCTTTGTTTAGTTCTGTAAACGCAAATGTTCCATTTCGTGCAAAACGTGAGTTACTGAAAGCAACTCCTGGACAATTTGTAGCACACTGATCAAACTGTTTCCATAATATAAATCATATGGTGAGTAAAATAATGTTTACATCATGTTAGCACAGACTAGTATTCAGAAAAATTCAACACTACACCCTCTTGAACTGAATGCATTACTTTCTATTCTATGGATTTTGAGATATGGATGTGTACATAACTACTCAGGGTGAGATGGAACTAAATAGATATTGCATGTCTAGTACTGAGCAATGGAATACTCAAAGGCAAGCTGAATTCAGGAACATGCTTTATATCATTTAGAGTGGAAAAGCCAATATTTTTGTTTAGTTCTGTAAATGCGAATGCTCCATTGTGTACAAAAGGTGAGTTACAGAAAGCAACTCCTGGAAATTTTGTAGCACACTGATAAAATTGGTTGTATACTACTCTAAATCATATGGTAAGTAAAATAATAAGGTTAACATCAAGTTAGCAAATAGTAGTTTTCAGCAAAATTGAAATCTACACACTATTCAGCTGAATGCATTACTTTCTGTACTATGCATTTTGAGATCTGGATGTGTTCAGAACTACTGAGGATCAGCTGGAATTGTATCGATATTGCATGTCTACTTACAGAGCAATGGAATACTCAAAGGCAAGCTGAATTCAGGAACCTGCTTCATAACATTTAGAGTGGAAATGCCGATATTTTTGATTAGTTCTGTAAACGCAACAGTTCCATTGTGTACAAAAGGTAAAGAAACAGAAGGTCACTTCACGCACACTCACAAAATTGGTTGCATGCTACTCTAAAACATATGGTGAGTAAAATAATTTTTACATCATGTTTGCACAGACTAGTTTTCAGAAAAATTCAACACTACACTCTCTTGAGCCGAATGCATTACTTTCTATTCTATGCATTTTGAGATATGGATGTGTACATCACTACTCAGGGTGAGATGGAACTATATAGATATTGCATGTCTTCGACTCAGAGACATGAAATACTTAAACGCAAGCTGAATTCAGGAACCTGCTTCATAACATTTAGTGTGGAAACGCCAATAACTTTGTTTAGTTCTGTAAATGCAAATGTTCCATTGTGTACAAAAGGTAATGAAACAGAAGGTCACTTCTCGCACACTGATTAAATTGGTTGCATGCTACTCTAAATCATATGGTAAGTAAAATAATGTTAACATCAAGTTAGCAAATAGTAGTTTTCAGCAAAATTTAAATCTACACTCTATTGAGCTGATTGCATTACTTTCTGTACTCTGCATTTTGAGATCTGGATGTGTACAGAACTACTGAGGATCAGCTGGAATTGAATCGAGATTGCATGTCTACTACAGAGCAATGGAATACTCAAAGGCAAGCTGAATTCAGGAACCTTCTTCATAACATTTAGAGTGGAAAAGACAATATCTTTGTTTAGTTCTGTAAACGCAAATGTTCCATTTCGTGCAAAACGTGAGTTACTGAAAGCAACTCCTGGACAATTTGTAGCACACTGATCAAACTGTTTCCATAATATAAATCATATGGTGAGTAAAATAATGGTTACATCATGTTAGCACAGACTAGTATTCAGAAAAATTCAACACTACACCCTCTTGAACTGAATGCATTACTTTCTATTCTATGGATTTTGAGATATGGATGTGTACATAACTACTCAGGGTGAGATGGAACTAAATAGATATTGCATGTCTAGTACTGAGCAATGGAATACCCAAAGGCAAGCTGAATTCAGGTACATGCTTTATATCATTTAGAGTGGAAAAGCCAATATTTTTGTTTAGTTCTGTAAATGCGAATGTTCCATTGTGTACAAAAGGTGAGTTACAAAGCAACTCCTGGAAATTTTGTAGCACACTGATAAAATTGGTTGTATACTACTCTAAAACATATGGTGAGTAAAATAATTTTTACATCATGTTTGCACAGACTAGTTTTCAGAAAAATTCAACACTACACTCTCTTGAGCCGAATGCATTACTTTCTATTCTATGCATCTTGTGATATGGATGTGTACATAACTACTCAGGGTGAGATGGAACTATATAGATATTGCATGTCTTCGACTCAGAGACATGAAATACTTAAACGCAAGCTGAATTCAAGAACCTAACCCATAACATTTAGAGTGGAATCGCCAATATCTTTGTTTAGTATTGTAAACGCAAATGTTCCATTATGTACAAAAGGTAATGAAACAGAAGGTCATTTCTCGCACACATAGAAAATTGGTTGCATGCTACTCTAAATCATATGGTAAGTAAAATAATAAGGTTAACATCAAGTTAGCAAATAGTAGTTTTCAGCAAAATTCAAATCTTCACACTCTTGAGCCGAATGCATTACTTTCTATTCTATGCATCTTGTGATATGGATGTGTACATAACTACTCAGGGTGAGATGGAACTAAATAGATATTGCATGTCTAGTACTGAGCAATGGAATACTCAAAGGCAAGCTGAATTCAGGAACATGCTTTATATCATTTAGAGTGGAAAAGCCAATATTTTTGTTTAGTTCTGTAAACGCGAATGTTCCATTGTGTACAAAAGGTGAGTTACAGAAAGCAACTCCTGGAAATTTGGTAGCACACTGATAAAATTGGTTGTATACTACTCTAAATCATATGGTAAGTAAAATAATAAGGTTAACATCAAGTTAGCAAATAGTAGTTTTCAGCAAAATTGAAATATACACACTATTCAGCTGAATGCATTACTTTCTGTACTATGCATTTTGAGATCTGGATGTGTTCAGAACTACTGAGGATCAGCTGGAATTGTATCGATATTGCATGTCTACTTACAGAGCAATGGAATACTCAAAGGCAAGCTGAATTCAGGAACCTGCTTCATAACATTTAGAGTGGAAATGCCGATATTTTTGATTAGTTCTGTAAACGCAACAGTTCCATTGTGTACAAAAGGTAAAGAAACAGAAGGTCACTTCTCGCACACTCACAAAATTGGTTGCATGCTACTCTAAAACATATGGTGAGTAAAATAATTTTTACATCATGTTTGCACAGACTAGTTTTCAGAAAAATTCAACACTACACTCTCTTGAGCCGAATGCATTACTTTCTATTCTATGCATTTTGAGATATGGATGTGTACATCACTACTCAGGGTGAGATGGAACTATATAGATATTGCATGTCTTCGACTCAGAGACATGAAATACTTAAACGCAAGCTGAATTCAAGAACCTACCCCATAACATTTAGAGTGGAATCGCCAATATCTTTGTTTAGTATTGTAAACGCAAATGTTCCATTATGTTCAAAAGGTAATGAAACAGAAGGTCATTTCTCGCACACATAGAAAATTGGTTGCATGCTACTCAAAATCATATGGTAAGTAAAATAATAAGGTTAACATCAAGTTAGCAAATAGTAGTTTTCTGCAAAATTCAAATCTTCACACTCTTGAGCCGAATGCATTACTTTCTATTCTATGCATCTTGTGATATGGATGTGTACATAACTACTCAGGGTGAGATGGAACTAAATAGATATTGCATGTCTAGTACTGAGCAATGGAATACGCAAAGGCAAGCTGAATTCAGGAACATGCTTTATATCATTTAGAGTGGAAAAGCCAATATTTTTGTTTAGTTCTGTAAACGCGAATGTTCCATTGTGTACAAAAGGTGAGTTACAGAAAGCAACTCCTGGAAATTTTGTAGCACACTGATAAAATTGGTTGTATACTACTCTAAAACATATGGTGAGTAAAATAATTTTTACATCATGTTTGCACAGACTAGTTTTCAGAAAAATTCAACACTACACTCTCTTGAGCCGAATGCATTACTTTCTATTCTATGCATCTTGTGATATGGATGTGTACATAACTACTCAGGGTGAGATGGAACTAAATAGATATTGCATGTCTAGTACTGAGCAATGGAATACTCAAAGGCAAGCTGAATTCAGGAACATGCTTTATATCATTTAGAGTGGAAAAGCCAATATTTTTGTTTAGTTCTGTAAATGCGAATGTTCCATTGTGTACAAAAGGTGAGTTACAAAGCAACTCCTGGAAATTTTGTAGCACACTGATAAAATTGGTTGTATACTACTCTAAAACATATGGTGAGTAAAATAATTTTTACATCATGTTTGCACAGACTAGTTTTCAGAAAAATTCAACACTACACTCTCTTGAGCCGAATGCATTACTTTCTATTCTATGCATCTTGTGATATGGATGTGTACATCACTACTCAGGGTGAGATGGAACTATATAGATATTGCATGTCTTCGACTCAGAGACATGAAATACTTAAACGCAAGCTGAATTCAAGAACCTACCCCATAACATTTAGAGTGGAATCGCCAATATCTTTGTTTAGTATTGTAAACGCAAATGTTCCATTATGTACAAAAGGTAATGAAACAGAAGGTCATTTCTCGCACACATAGAAAATTGGTTGCATGCTACTCTAAATCATATGGTAAGTAAAATAATAAGGTTAACATCAAGTTAGCAAATAGTAGTTTTCAGCAAAATTCAAATCTTCACACTCTTGAGCCGAATGCATTACTTTCTATTCTATGCATCTTGTGATATGGATGTGTACATAACTACTCAGGGTGAGATGGAACTAAATAGATATTGCATGTCTAGTACTGAGCAATGGAATACTCAAAGGCAAGCTGAATTCAGGAACATGCTTTATATCATTTAGAGTGGAAAAGCCAATATTTTTGTTTAGTTCTGTAAACGCGAATGTTCCATTGTGTACAAAAGGTGAGTTACAGAAAGCAACTCCTGGAAATTTGGTAGCACACTGATAAAATTGGTTGTATACTACTCTAAATCATATGGTAAGTAAAATAATAAGGTTAAGATCAAGTTAGCAAATAGTAGTTTTCAGCAAAATTGAAATCTACACACTATTCAGCTGAATGCATTACTTTCTGTACTATGCATTTTGAGATCTGGATGTGTTCAGAACTACTGAGGATCAGCTGGAATTGTATCGATATTGCATGTCTACTTACAGAGCAATGGAATACTCAAAGGCAAGCTGAATTCAGGAACCTGCTTCATAACATTTAGAGTGGAAATGCCGATATTTTTGATTAGTTCTGTAAACGCAACAGTTCCATTGTGTACAAAAGGTAAAGAAACAGAAGGTCACTTCTCGCACACTCACAAAATTGGTTGCATGCTACTCTAAAACATATGGTGAGTAAAATAATTTTTACATCATGTTTGCACTCAAAATCATATGGTAAGTAAAATAATAAGGTTAACATCAAGTTAGCAAATAGTAGTTTTCTGCAAAATTCAAATCTTCACACTCTTGAGCCGAATGCATTACTTTCTATTCTATGCATCTTGTGATATGGATGTGTACATAACTACTCAGGGTGAGATGGAACTAAATAGATATTGCATGTCTAGTACTGAGCAATGGAATACTCAAAGGCAAGCTGAATGCATGAACATGCTTTATATCATTTAGAGTGGAAAAGCCAATATTTTTGTTTAATTCTGTAAATGCGAATGTTCCATTGTGTACAAAAGGTGAGTTACAGAAAGCAACTCCTGGAAATTTTGTAGCACACTGATAAAATTGGTTGTCTACTACTCTAAAACATATGGTGAGTAAAATAATTTTTACATAATGTTTGCACAGACTAGTTTTCAGAAAAATTCAACACTACACTCTCTTGAGCCGAATGCATTACTTTCTATTCTATGCATCTTGTGATATGGATGTGTACATAACTGCTCAGGGTGAGATGGAACTAAATAGATATTGCATGTCTAGTACTGAGCAATGGAATACTCAAAGGCAAGCTGAATTCAGGAACCTGCTTCATAACATTTAGTGTGGAAACGCCAATAACTTTGTTTAGTTCTGTAAATGCAAATGTTCCATTGTGTACAAAAGGTAATGAAACAGAAGTTCACTTCTCGCACACTCATAAAATTGGTTGCATGGAACTCTAAATCATATCGTGTGTAAAACAATGTTTACATCATGTTAGCACAGACTAGTTTTCAGATAAATTCAACACTACACCCTCTTGAACTGAATGCATTACTTTCTATTCCATGGATTTTGAGATATGGATGTGTACATAACTACTCAGGGTGAGATGGAACTAAATAGTTATTGCATGTCGTACTCAGAGACATGGAATACTTAAAGGCAAGCTGAATTCAGGAACCTGCTTCATAACATTTAGTGTGGAAACGCCAATAACTTTGTTTAGTTCTGTAAATGCAAATGTTCCATTGTGTACAAAAGGTAATGAAACAGAAGGTCACTTCTCGCACACTGATTAAATTGGTTGCATGCTACTCTAAATCATATGGTAAGTAAAATAATGTTAACATCAAGTTAGCAAATAGTAGTTTTCAGCAAAATTTAAATCTACACTCTATTGAGCTGATTGCATTACTTTCTGTACTCTGCATTTTGAGATCTGGATGTGTACAGAACTACTGAGGATCAGCTGGAATTGAATCGATATTGCATGTCTACTACAGAGCAATGGAATACTCAAAGGCAAGCTGAATTCAGGAACCTTCTTCATAACATTTAGAGTGGAAAAGACAATATCTTTGTTTAGTTCTGTAAACGCAAATGTTCCATTTCGTGCAAAACGTGAGTTACTGAAAGCAACTCCTGGACAATTTGTAGCACACTGATAAAATTGGTTGTATACTACTCTAAATCATATGGTAAGTAAAATAATAAGGTTAACATCAAGTTAGCAAATAGTAGTTTTCAGCAAAATTGAAATCTACACACTATTCAGCTGAATGCATTACTTTCTGTACTATGCATTTTGAGATCTGGATGTGTTCAGAACTACTGAGGATCAGCTGGAATTGTATCGATATTGCATGTCTACTTACAGAGCAATGGAATACTCAAAGGCAAGCTGAATTCAGGAACCTGCTTCATAACATTTAGAGTGGAAATGCCGATATTTTTGATTAGTTCTGTAAACGCAACAGTTCCATTGTGTACAAAAGGTAAAGAAACAGAAGGTCACTTCTCGCACACTCACAAAATTGGTTGCATGCTACTCTAAAACATATGGTGAGTAAAATAATTTTTACATCATGTTTGCACAGACTAGTTTTCAGAAAAATTCAACACTACACTCTCTTGAGCCGAATGCATTACTTTCTATTCTATGCATTTTGAGATATGGATGTGTACATCACTACTCAGGGTGAGATGGAACTATATAGATATTGCATGTCTTCGACTCAGAGACATGAAATACTTAAACGCAAGCTGAATTCAAGAACCTACCCCATAACATTTAGAGAGGAATCGCCAATATCTTTGTTTAGTATTGTAAACGCAAATGTTCCATTATGTACAAAAGGTAATGAAACAGAAGGTCATTTCTCGCACACATAGAAAATTGGTTGCATGCTACTCTAAATCATATGGTAAGTAAAATAATAAGGTTAACATCAAGTTAGCAAATAGTAGTTTTCAGCAAAATTCAAATCTTCACACTCTTGAGCCGAATGCATTACTTTCTATTCTATGCATCTTGTGATATGGATGTGTACATAACTACTCAGGGTGAGATGGAACTAAATAGATATTGCATGTCTAGTACTGAGCAATGGAATACTCAAAGGCAAGCTGAATTCAGGAACATGCTTTATATCATTTAGAGTGGAAAAGCCAATATTTTTGTTTAGTTCTGTAAATGCGAATGTTCCATTGTGTACAAAAGGTGAGTTACAGAAAGCAACTCCTGGAAATTTTGTAGCACACTGATAAAATTGGTTGTATACTACTCTAAAACATATGGTGAGTAAAATAATTTTTACATCATGTTTGCACAGACTAGTTTTCAGAAAAATTCAACACTACACTCTCTTGAGCCGAATGCATTACTTTCTATTCTATGCATCTTGTGATATGGATGTGTACATAACTACTCAGGGTGAGATGGAACTAAATAGATATTGCATGTCTAGTACTGAGCAATGGAATACTCAAAGGCAAGCTGAATTCAGGAACCTGCTTCAAAACATTTAGTGTGGAAACGCCAATAACTTTGTTTAGTTCTGTAAATGCAAATGTTCCATTGTGTACAAAAGGTAATGAAACAGAAGTTCACTTCTCGCACACTCATAAAATTGGTTGCATGGAACTCTAAATCATATCGTGTGTAAAACAATGTTTACATCATGTTAGCACAGACTAGTTTTCAGATAAATTCAACACTACACCCTCTTGAACTGAATGCATTACTTTCTATTCCATGGATTTTGAGATATGGATGTGTACATAACTACTCAGGGTGAGATGGAACTAAATAGTTATTGCATGTCGTACTCAGAGACATGGAATACTTAAAGGCAAGCTGAATTCAGGAACCTGCTTCATAACATTTAGTGTGGAAACGCCAATAACTTTGTTTAGTTCTGTAAATGCAAATGTTCCATTGTGTACAAAAGGTAATGAAACAGAAGGTCACTTCTCGCACACTGATTAAATTGGTTGCATGCTACTCTAAATCATATGGTAAGTAAAATAATGTTAACATCAAGTTAGCAAATAGTAGTTTTCAGCAAAATTTAAATCTACACTCTATTGAGCTGATTGCATTACTTTCTGTACTCTGCATTTTGAGATCTGGATGTGTACAGAACTACTGAGGATCAGCTGGAATTGAATCGATATTGCATGTCTACTACAGAGCAATGGAATACTCAAAGGCAAGCTGAATTCAGGAACCTTCTTCATAACATTTAGAGTGGAAAAGACAATATCTTTGTTTAGTTCTGTAAACGCAAATGTTCCATTTCGTGCAAAACGTGAGTTACTGAAAGCAACTCCTGGACAATTTGTAGCACACTGATAAAACTGTTTCCATAATATAAATCATATGGTGAGTAAAATAATGTTTACATCATGTTAGCACAGACTAGTATTCAGAAAAATTCCACACTACACCCTCTTGAACTGAATGCATTACTTTCTATTCTATGGATTTTGAGATATGGATGTGTACATAACTACTCAGGGTGAGATGGAACTAAATAGATATTGCATGTCTAGTACTGAGCAATGGAATACTCAAAGGCAAGCTGAATTCAGGAACATGCTTTATATCATTTAGAGTGGAAAAGCCAATATTTTTGTTTAGTTCTGTAAATGCGAATGTTCCATTGTGTACAAAAGGTGAGTTACAAAGCAACTCCTGGAAATTTTGTAGCACACTGATAAAATTGGTTGTATACTACTCTAAAACATATGGTGAGTAAAATAATATTTACATCATGTTTGCACAGACTAGTTTTCAGAAAAATTCAACACTACACTCTCTTGAGCCGAATGCATTACTTTCTATTCTATGCATCTTGTGATATGGATGTGTACATAACTACTCAGGGTGAGATGGAACTAAATAGATATTGCATGTCTAGTACTGAGCAATGGAATACTCAAAGGCAAGCTGAATTCAGGAACATGCTTTATATCATTTAGAGTGGAAAAGCCAATATTTTTGTTTAGTTCTGTAAACGCGAATGTTCCATTGTGTACAAAAGGTGAGTTACAGAAAGCAACTCCTGGAAATTTGGTAGCACACTGATAAAATTGGTTGTATACTACTCTAAATCATATGGTAAGTAAAATAATAAGGTTAACATCAAGTTAGCAAATAGTAGTTTTCAGCAAAATTGAAATCTACACACTATTCAGCTGAATGCATTACTTTCTGTACTATGCATTTTGAGATCTGGATGTGTTCAGAACTACTGAGGATCAGCTGGAATTGTATCGATATTGCATGTCTACTTACAGAGCAATGGAATACTCAAAGGCAAGCTGAATTCAGGAACCTGCTTCATAACATTTAGAGTGGAAATGCCGATATTTTTGATTAGTTCTGTAAACGCAACAGTTCCATTGTGTACAAAAGGTAAAGAAACAGAAGGTCACTTCTCGCACACTCACAAAATTGGTTGCATGCTACTCTAAAACATATGGTGAGTAAAATAATTTTTACATCATGTTTGCACAGACTAGTTTTCAGAAAAATTCAACACTACACTCTCTTGAGCCGAATGCATTACTTTCTATTCTATGCATTTTGAGATATGGATGTGTACATCACTACTCAGGGTGAGATGGAACTATATAGATATTGCATGTCTTCGACTCAGAGACATGAAATACTTAAACGCAAGCTGAATTCAAGAACCTACCCCATAACATTTAGAGTGGAATCGCCAATATCTTTGTTTAGTTTTGTAAACGCAAATGTTCCATTATGTACAAAAGGTAATGAAACAGAAGGTCATTTCTCGCACACATAGAAAATTGGTTGCATGCTACTCTAAATCATATGGTAAGTAAAATAATAAGGTTAACATCAAGTTAGCAAATAGTAGTTTTCTGCAAAATTCAAATCTTCACACTCTTGAGCCGAATGCATTACTTTCTATTCTATGCATCTTGTGATATGGATGTGTACATAACTACTCAGGGTGAGATGGAACTAAATAGATATTGCATGTCTAGTACTGAGCAATGGAATACTCAAAGGCAAGCTGAATTCAGGAACATGCTTTATATCATTTAGAGTGGAAAAGCCAATATTTTTGTTTAGTTCTGTAAATGCGAATGTTCCATTGTGTACAAAAGTTGAGTTACAAAGCAACTCCTGGAAATTTTGTAGCACACTGATAAAATTGGTTGTATACTACTCTAAAACATATGGTGAGTAAAATAATTTTTACATCATGTTTGCACAGACTAGTTTTCAGAAAAATTCAACACTACACTCTCTTGAGCCGAATGCATTACTTTCTATTCTATGCATCTTGTGATATGGATGTGTACATAACTACTCAGGGTGAGATGGAACTAAATAGATATTGCATGTCTAGTACTGAGCAATGGAATACTCAAAGGCAAGCTGAATTCAGGAACATGCTTTATATCATTTAGAGTGGAAAAGCCAATATTTTTGTTTAGTTCTGTAAACGCGAATGTTCCATTGTGTACAAAAGGTGAGTTACAGAAAGCAACTCCTGGAAATTTTGTAGCAAATTGATAAAATTGGTTGTATACTACTCTAAATCATATGGTAAGTAAAATAATAAGGTTAACATCAAGTTAGCAAATAGTAGTTTTCAGCAAAATTGAAATCTACACACTATTCAGCTGAATGCATTACTTTCTGTTCTATGCATTTTGAAATCTGGATTTGTTCAGAACTACTGAGGATCAGCTGGAATTGTATCGATATTGCATGTCTACTTACAGAGCAATGGAATACTCAAAGGCAAGCTGAATTCAGGAACCTGCTTCATAACATTTAGAGTGGAAATGCCGATATTTTTGATTAGTTCTGTAAACGCAACAGTTCCATTGTGTACAAAAGGTAAAGAAACAGAAGGTCACTTCTCGCACACTCACAAAATTGGTTGCATGCTACTCTAAAACATATGGTGAGTAAAATAATTTTTACATCATGTTTGCACAGACTAGTTTTCAGAAAAATTCAACACTACACTCTCTTGAGCCGAATGCATTACTTTCTATTCTATGCATTTTGAGATATGGATGTGTACATCACTACTCAGGGTGAGATGGAACTATATAGATATTGCATGTCTTCGACTCAGAGACATGAAATACTTAAACGCAAGCTGAATTCAAGAACCCCCATAACATTTAGAGTGGAATCGCCAATATCTTTGTTTAGTATTGTAAACGCAAATGTTCCATTATGTACAAAAGGTAATGAAACAGAAGGTCATTTCTCGCACACATAGAAAATTGGTTGCATGCTACTCTAAATCATATGGTAAGTAAAATAATAAGGTTAACATCAAGTTAGCAAATAGTAGTTTTCAGCAAAATTCAAATCTTCACACTCTTGAGCCGAATGCATTACTTTCTATTCTATGCATCTTGTGATATGGATGTGTACATAACTACTCAGGGTGAGATGGAACTAAATAGATATTGCATGTCTAGTACTGAGCAATGGAATACTCAAAGGCAAGCTGAATTCAGGAACATGCTTTATATCATTTAGAGTGGAAAAGCCAATATTTTTGTTTAGTTCTGTAAACGCGAATGTTCCATTGTGTACAAAAGGTGAGTTACAGAAAGCAACTCCTGGAAATTTGGTAGCACACTGATAAAATTGGTTGTATACTACTCTAAATCATATGGTAAGTAAAATAATAAGGTTAACATCAAGTTAGCAAATAGTAGTTTTCAGCAAAATTGAAATCTACACACTATTCAGCTGAATGCATTACTTTCTGTACTATGCATTTTGAGATCTGGATGTGTTCAGAACTACTGAGGATCAGCTGGAATTGTATCGATATTGCATGTCTACTTACAGAGCAATGGAATACTCAAAGGCAAGCTGAATTCAGGAACCTGCTTCATAACATTTAGAGTGGAAATGCCGATATTTTTGATTAGTTCTGTAAACGCAACAGTTCCATTGTGTACAAAAGGTAAAGAAACAGAAGGTCACTTCTCGCACACTCACAAAATTGGTTGCATGCTACTCTAAAACATATGGTGAGTAAAATAATTTTTACATCATGTTTGCACAGACTAGTTTTCAGAAAAATTCAACACTACACTCTCTTGAGCCGAATGCATTACTTTCTATTCTATGCATTTTGAGATATGGATGTGTACATCACTACTCAGGGTGAGATGGAACTATATAGATATTGCATGTCTTCGACTCAGAGACATGAAATACTTAAACGCAAGCTGAATTCAAGAACCTACCCCATAACATTTAGAGTGGAATCGCCAATATCTTTGTTTAGTATTGTAAACGCAAATGTTCCATTATGTACAAAAGGTAATGAAACAGAAGGTCATTTCTCGCACACATAGAAAATTGGTTGCATGCTACTCAAAATCATATGGTAAGTAAAATAATAAGGTTAACATCAAGTTAGCAAATAGTAGTTTTCAGCAAAATTCAAATCTTCACACTCTTGAGCCGAATGCATTACTTTCTATTCTATGCATCTTGTGATATGGATGTGTACATAACTACTCAGGGTGAGATGGAACTAAATAGATATTGCATGTCTAGTACTGAGCAATGGAATACTCAAAGGCAAGCTGAATTCAGGAACATGCTTTATATCATTTAGAGTGGAAAAGCCAATATTTTTGTTTAGTTCTGTAAACGCGAATGTTCCATTGTGTACAAAAGGTGAGTTACAGAAAGCAACTCCTGGAAATTTGGTAGCACACTGATAAAATTGGTTGTATACTACTCTAAATCATATGGTAAGTAAAATAATAAGGTTAACATCAAGTTAGCAAATAGTAGTTTTCAGCAAAATTGAAATCTACACACTATTCAGCTGAATGCATTACTTTCTGTACTATGCATTTTGAGATCTGGATGTGTTCAGAACTACTGAGGATCAGCTGGAATTGTATCGATATTGCATGTCTACTTACAGAGCAATGGAATACTCAAAGGCAAGCTGAATTCAGGAACCTGCTTCATAACATTTAGAGTGGAAATGCCGATATTTTTGATTAGTTCTGTAAACGCAACAGTTCCGTTGTGTACAAAAGGTAAAGAAACAGAAGGTCACTTCTCGCACACTCACAAAATTGGTTGCATGCTACTCTAAAACATATGGTGAGTAAAATAATTTTTACATCATGTTTGCACTCAAAATCATATGGTAAGTAAAATAATAAGGTTAACATCAAGTTAGCAAATAGTAGTTTTCTGCAAAATTCAAATCTTCACACTCTTGAGCCGAATGCATTACTTTCTATTCTATGCATCTTGTGATATGGATGTGTACATAACTACTCAGGGTGAGATGGAACTAAATAGATATTGCATGTCTAGTACTGAGCAATGGAATACTCAAAGGCAAGCTGAATTCATGAACATGCTTTATATCATTTAGAGTGGAAAAGCCAATATTTTTGTTTAATTCTGTAAATGCGAATGTTCCATTGTGTACAAAAGGTGAGTTACAGAAAGCAACTCCTGGAAATTTTGTAGCACACTGATAAAATTGGTTGTATACTACTCTAAAACATATGGTGAGTAAAATAATTTTTACATAATGTTTGCACAGACTAGTTTTCAGAAAAATTCAACACTACACTCTCTTGAGCCGAATGCATTACTTTCTATTCTATGCATCTTGTGATATGGATGTGTACATAACTGCTCAGGGTGAGATGGAACTAAATAGATATTGCATGTCTAGTACTGAGCAATGGAATACTCAAAGGCAAGCTGAATTCAGGAACCTGCTTCATAACATTTAGTGTGGAAACGCCAATAACTTTGTTTAGTTCTGTAAATGCAAATGTTCCATTGTGTACAAAAGGTAATGAAACAGAAGTTCACTTCTCGCACACTCATAAAATTGGTTGCATGGAACTCTAAATCATATCGTGTGTAAAACAATGTTTACATCATGTTAGCACAGACTAGTTTTCAGATAAATTCAACACTACACCCTCTTGAACTGAATGCATTACTTTCTATTCCATGGATTTTGAGATATGGATGTGTACATAACTACTCAGGGTGAGATGGAACTAAATAGTTATTGCATGTCGTACTCAGAGACATGGAATACTTAAAGGCAAGCTGAATTCAGGAACCTGCTTCATAACATTTAGTGTGGAAACGCCAATAACTTTGTTTAGTTCTGTAAATGCAAATGTTCCATTGTGTACAAAAGGTAATGAAACAGAAGGTCACTTCTCGCACACTGATTAAATTGGTTGCATGCTACTCTAAATCATATGGTAAGTAAAATAATGTTAACATCAAGTTAGCAAATAGTAGTTTTCAGCAAAATTTAAATCTACACTCTATTGAGCTGATTGCATTACTTTCTGTACTCTGCATTTTGAGATCTGGATGTGTACAGAACTACTGAGGATCAGCTGGAATTGAATCGATATTGCATGTCTACTACAGAGCAATGGAATACTCAAAGGCAAGCTGAATTCAGGAACCTTCTTCATAACATTTAGAGTGGAAAAGACAATATCTTTGTTTAGTTCTGTAAACGCAAATGTTCCATTTCGTGCAAAACGTGAGTTACTGAAAGCAACTCCTGGACAATTTGTAGCACACTGATAAAACTGTTTCCATAATATAAATCATATGGTGAGTAAAATAATGTTTACATCATGTTAGCACAGACTAGTATTCAGAAAAATTCAACACTACACCCTCTTGAACTGAATGCATTACTTTCTATTCTATGGATTTTGAGATATGGATGTGTACATAACTACTCAGGGTGAGATGGAACTAAATAGATATTGCATGTCTAGTACTGAGCAATGGAATACTCAAAGGCAAGCTGAATTCAGGAACATGCTTTATATCATTTAGAGTGGAAAAGCCAATATTTTTGTTTAGTTCTGTAAATGCGAATGTTCCATTGTGTACAAAAGGTGAGTTACAGAAAGCAACTCCTGGAAATTTTGTAGCACACTGATAAAATTGGTTGTATACTACTCTAAATCATGTGGTAAGTAAAATAATAAGGTTAACATCAAGTTAGCAAATAGTAGTTTTCAGCAAAATTGAAATCTACACACTATTCAGCTGAATGCATTACTTTCTGTACTATGCATTTTGAGATCTGGATGTGTTCAGAACTACTGAGGATCAGCTGGAATTGTATCGATATTGCATGTCTACTTACAGAGCAATGGAATACTCAAAGGCAAGCTGAATTCAGGAACCTGCTTCATAACATTTAGAGTGGAAATGCCGATATTTTTGATTAGTTCTGTAAACGCAACAGTTCCATTGTGTACAAAAGGTAAAGAAACAGAAGGTCACTTCTCGCACACTCACAAAATTGGTTGCATGCTACTCTAAAACATATGGTGAGTAAAATAATTTTTACATCATGTTTGCACAGACTAGTTTTCAGAAAAATTCAACACTACACTCTCTTGAGCCGAATGCATTACTTTCTATTCTATGCATTTTGAGATATGGATGTGTACATCACTACTCAGGGTGAGATGGAACTATATAGATATTGCATGTCTTCGACTCAGAGACATGAAATACTTAAACGCAAGCTGAATTCAAGAACCTACCCCATAACATTTAGAGTGGAATCGCCAATATCTTTGTTTAGTATTGTAAACGCAAATGTTCCATTATGTACAAAAGGTAATGAAACAGAAGGTCATTTCTCGCACACATAGAAAATTGGTTGCATGCTACTCTAAATCATATGGTAAGTAAAATAATAAGGTTAACATCAAGTTAGCAAATAGTAGTTTTCAGCAAAATTGAAATCTACACACTATTCAGCTGAATGCATTACTTTCTGTACTATGCATTTTGAGATCTGGATGTGTTCAGAACTACTGAGGATCAGCTGGAATTGTATCGATATTGCATGTCTACTTACAGAGCAATGGAATACTCAAAGGCAAGCTGAATTCAGGAACCTGCTTCATAACATTTAGAGTGGAAATGCCGATATTTTTGATTAGTTCTGTAAACGCAACAGTTCCATTGTGTACAAAAGGTAAAGAAACAGGTCACTTCTCGCACACTCACAAAATTGGTTGCATGCTACTCTAAAACATATGGTGAGTAAAATAATTTTTAAATCATGTTTGCACAGACTAGTTTTCAGAAAAATTCAACACTACACTCTCTTGAGCCGAATGCATTACTTTCTATTCTATGCATTTTGAGATATGGATGTGTACATCACTACTCAGGGTGAGATGGAACTATATAGATATTGCATGTCTTCGACTCAGAGACATGAAATACTTAAACGCAAGCTGAATTCAAGAACCTACCCCATAACATTTAGAGTGGAATCGCCAATATCTTTGTTTAGTATTGTAAACGCAAATGTTCCATTATGTACAAAAGGTAATGAAACAGAAGGTCATTTCTCGCACACATAGAAAATTGGTTGCATGCTACTCTAAATCATATGGTAAGTAAAATAATAAGGTTAACATCAAGTTAGCAAATAGTAGTTTTCTGCAAAATTCAAAGCTTCACACTCTTGAGCCGAATGCATTACTTTCTATTCTATGCATCTTGTGATATGGATGTGTACATAACTACTCAGGGTGAGATGGAACTAAATAGATATTGCATGTCTAGTACTGAGCAATGGAATACTCAAAGGCAAGCTGAATTCAGGAACATGCTTTATATCATTTAGAGTGGAAAAGCCAATATTTTTGTTTAGTTCTGTAAATGCGAATGTTCCATTGTGTACAAAAGGTGAGTTACAGAAAGCAACTCCTGGAAATTTTGTAGCACACTGATAAAATTGGTTGTATACTACTCTAAAACATATGGTGAGTAAAATAATTTTTACATCATGTTTGCACAGACTAGTTTTCAGAAAAATTCAACACTACACTCTCTTGAGCCGAATGCATTACTTTCTATTCTATGCATTTTGAGATATGGATGTGTACATCACTACTCAGGGTGAGATGGAACTATATAGATATTGCATGTCTTCGACTCAGAGACATGAAATACTTAAACGCAAGCTGAATTCAAGAACCTACCCCATAACATTTAGAGTGGAATCGCCAATATCTTTGTTTAGTATTGTAAACGCAAATGTTCCATTATGTACAAAAGGTAATGAAACAGAAGGTCATTTCTCGCACACATAGAAAATTGGTTGCATGCTACTCTAAATCATATGGTAAGTAAAATAATAAGGTTAACATCAAGTTAGCAAATAGTAGTTTTCAGCAAAATTGAAATCTACACACTATTCAGCTGAATGCATTACTTTCTGTACTATGCATTTTGAGATCTGGATGTGTTCAGAACTACTGAGGATCAGCTGGAATTGTATCGATATTGCATGTCTACTTACAGAGCAATGGAATACTCAAAGGCAAGCTGAATTCAGGAACCTGCTTCATAACATTTAGAGTGGAAATGCCGATATTTTTGATTAGTTCTGTAAACGCAACAGTTCCATTGTGTACAAAAGGTAAAGAAACAGAACGTCACTTCTCGCACACTCACAAAATTGGTTGCATGCTACTCTAAAACATATGGTGAGTAAAATAATTTTTAAATCATGTTTGCACAGACTAGTTTTCAGAAAAATTCAACACTACACTCTCTTGAGCCGAATGCATTACTTTCTATTCTATGCATTTTGAGATATGGATGTGTACATCACTACTCAGGGTGAGATGGAACTATATAGATATTGCATGTCTTCGACTCAGAGACATGAAATACTTAAACGCAAGCTGAATTCAAGAACCTACCCCATAACATTTAGAGTGGAATCGCCAATATCTTTGTTTAGTATTGTAAACGCAAATGTTCCATTATGTACAAAAGGTAATGAAACAGAAGGTCATTTCTCGCACACATAGAAAATTGGTTGCATGCTACTCTAAATCATATGGTAAGTAAAATAATAAGGTTAACATCAAGTTAGCAAATAATAGTTTTCTGCAAAATTCAAAGCTTCACACTCTTGAGCCGAATGCATTACTTTCTATTCTATGCATCTTGTGATATGGATGTGTACATAACTACTCAGGGTGAGATGGAACTAAATAGATATTGCATGTCTAGTACTGAGCAATGGAATACTCAAAGGCAAGCTGAATTCAGGAACATGCTTTATATCATTTAGAGTGGAAAAGCAAATATTTTTGTTTAGTTCTGTAAATGCGAATGTTCCATTGTGTACAAAAGGTGAGTTACAGAAAGCAACTCCTGGAAATTGTGTAGCACACTGATAAAATTGGTTGTATACTACTCTAAAACATATGGTGAGTAAAATAATTTTTACATCATGTTTGCACAGACTAGTTTTCAGAAAAATTCAACACTACACTCTCTTGAGCCGAATGCATTACTTTCTATTCTATGCATCTTGTGATATGGATGTGTACATAACTACTCAGGGTGAGATGGAACTAAATAGATATTGCATGTCTAGTACTGAGCAATGGAATACTCAAAGGCAAGCTGAATTCAGGAACATGCTTTATATCATTTAGAGTGGAAAAGCCAATATTTTTGTTTAGTTCTGTAAATGCGAATGTTCCATTGTGTACAAAAGGTGAGTTACAGAAAGCAACTCCTGGAAATTTTGTAGCACACTGATAAAATTGGTTGTATACTACTCTAAAACATATGGTGAGTAAAATAATTTTTACATCATGTTTGCACAGACTAGTTTTCAGAAAAATTCAACACTACACTCTCTTGAGCCGAATGCATTACTTTCTATTCTATGCATTTTGAGATATGGATGTGTACATCACTACTCAGGGTGAGATGGAACTATATAGATATTGCATGTCTTCGACTCAGAGACATGAAATACTTAAACGCAAGCTGAATTCAAGAACCTACCCCATAACATTTAGAGTGGAATCGCCAATATCTTTGTTTAGTATTGTAAACGCAAATGTTCCATTATGTACAAAAGGTAATGAAACAGAAGGTCATTTCTCGCACACATAGAAAATTGGTTGCATGCTACTCTAAATCATATGGTAAGTAAAATAATAAGGTTAACATCAAGTTAGCAAATAGTAGTTTTCAGCAAAATTGAAATCTACACACTATTCAGCTGAATGCATTACTTTCTGTACTATGCATTTTGAGATCTGGATGTGTTCAGAACTACTGAGGATCAGCTGGAATTGTATCGATATTGCATGTCTACTTACAGAGCAATGGAATACTCAAAGGCAAGCTGAATTCAGGAACCTGCTTCATAACATTTAGAGTGGAAATGCCGATATTTTTGATTAGTTCTGTAAACGCAACAGTTCCATTGTGTACAAAAGGTAAAGAAACAGAACGTCACTTCTCGCACACTCACAAAATTGGTTGCATGCTACTCTAAAACATATGGTGAGTAAAATAATTTTTAAATCATGTTTGCACAGACTAGTTTTCAGAAAAATTCAACACTACACTCTCTTGAGCCGAATGCATTACTTTCTATTCTATGCATTTTGAGATATGGATGTGTACATCACTACTCAGGGTGAGATGGAACTATATAGATATTGCATGTCTTCGACTCAGAGACATGAAATACTTAAACGCAAGCTGAATTCAAGAACCTACCCCATAACATTTAGAGTGGAATCGCCAATATCTTTGTTTAGTATTGTAAACGCAAATGTTCCATTATGTACAAAAGGTAATGAAACAGAAGGTCATTTCTCGCACACATAGAAAATTGGTTGCATGCTACTCTAAATCATATGGTAAGTAAAATAATAAGGTTAACATCAAGTTAGCAAATAATAGTTTTCTGCAAAATTCAAAGCTTCACACTCTTGAGCCGAATGCATTACTTTCTATTCTATGCATCTTGTGATATGGATGTGTACATAACTACTCAGGGTGAGATGGAACTAAATAGATATTGCATGTCTAGTACTGAGCAATGGAATACTCAAAGGCAAGCTGAATTCAGGAACATGCTTTATATCATTTAGAGTGGAAAAGCCAATATTTTTGTTTAGTTCTGTAAATGCGAATGTTCCATTGTGTACAAAAGGTGAGTTACAGAAAGCAACTCCTGGAAATTGTGTAGCACACTGATAAAATTGGTTGTATACTACTCTAAAACATATGGTGAGTAAAATAATTTTTACATCATGTTTGCACAGACTAGTTTTCAGAAAAATTCAACACTACACTCTCTTGAGCCGAATGCATTACTTTCTATTCTATGCATCTTGTGATATGGATGTGTACATAACTACTCAGGGTGAGATGGAACTAAATAGATATTGCATGTCTAGTACTGAGCAATGGAATACTCAAAGGCAAGCTGAATTCAGGAACATGCTTTATATCATTTAGAGTGGAAAAGCCAATATTTTTGTTTAGTTCTGTAAATGCGAATGTTCCATTGTGTACAAAAGGTGAGTTACAGAAAGCAACTCCTGGAAATTTTGTAGCACACTGATAAAATTGGTTGTATACTACTCTAAATCATATGGTAAGTAAAATAATAAGGTTAACATCGTTAGCAAATAGTAGTTTTCAGCAAAATTGAAATCTACACACTATTCAGCTGAATGCATTACTTTCTGTACTATGCATTTTGAGATCTGGATGTGTTCAGAACTACTGAGGATCAGCTGGAATTGTATCGATATTGCATGTCTACTTACAGAGCAATGGAATACTCAAAGGCAAGCTGAATTCAGGAACCTGCTTCATAACATTTAGAGTGGAAATGCCGATATTTTTGATTAGTTCTGTAAACGCAACAGTTCCATTGTGTACAAAAGGTAAAGAAACAGAAGGTCACTTCTCGCACACTCACAAAATTGGTTGCATGCTACTCTAAAACATATGGTGAGTAAAATAATTTTTACATCATGTTTGCACAGACTAGTTTTCAGAAAAATTCAACACTACACTCTCTTGAGCCGAATGCATTACTTTCTATTCTATGCATTTTGAGATATGGCTGTGTACATCACTACTCAGGGTGAGATGGAACTATATAGATATTGCATGTCTTCGACTCAGAGACATGAAATACTTAAACGCAAGCTGAATTCAAGAACCTACCCCATAACATTTAGAGTGTAATCGCCAATATCTTTGTTTAGTATTGTAAACGCAAATGTTCCATTATGTACAAAAGGTAATGAAACAGAAGGTCATTTCTCGCACACATAGAAAATTGGTTGCATGCTACTCTAAATCATATGGTAAGTAAAATAATAAGGTTAACATCAAGTTAGCAAATAGTAGTTTTCAGCAAAATTCAAATCTTCACACTCTTGAGCCGAATGCATTACTTTCTATTCTATGCATCTTGTGATATGGATGTGTACATAACTACTCAGGGTGAGATGGAACTAAATAGATATTGCATGTCTAGTACTGAGCAATGGAATACTCAAAGGCAAGCTGAATTCAGGAACATGCTTTATATCATTTAGAGTGGAAAAGCCAATATTTTTGTTTAGTTCTGTAAATGCGAATGTTCCATTGTGTACAAAAGGTGAGTTACAGAAAGCAACTCCTGGAAATTTTGTAGCACACTGATAAAATTGGTTGTATACTACTCTAAAACATATGGTGAGTAAAATAATTTTTACATCATGTTTGCACAGACTAGTTTTCAGAAAAATTCAACACTACACTCTCTTGAGCCGAATGCATTACTTTCTATTCTATGCATCTTGTGATATGGATGTGTACATAACTACTCAGGGTGAGATGGAACTAAATAGATATTGCATGTCTAGTACTGAGCAATGGAATACTCAAAGGCAAGCTGAATTCAGGAACATGCTTTATATCATTTAGAGTGGAAAAGCCAATATTTTTGTTTAGTTCTGTAAACGCGAATGTTCCATTGTGTACAAAAGGTGAGTTACAGAAAGCAACTCCTGGAAATTTTGTAGCACACTGATAAAATTGGTTGTATACTACTCTAAATCATATGGTAAGTAAAATAATAAGGTTAACATCAAGTTAGCAAATAGTAGTTTTCAGCAAAATTGAAATCTACACACTATTCAGCTGAATGCATTACTTTCTGTACTATGCATTTTGAGATCTGGATGTGTTCAGAACTACAGAGGATCAGCTGGAATTGTATCGATATTGCATGTCTACTTACAGAGCAATGGAATACTCAAAGGCAAGCTGAATTCAGGAACCTGCTTCATAACATTTAGAGTGGAAATGCCGATATTTTTGATTAGTTCTGTAAACGCAACAGTTCCATTGTGTACAAAAGGTAAAGAAACAGAAGGTCACTTCTCGCACACTCACAAAATTGGTTGCATGCTACTCTAAAACATATGGTGAGTAAAATAATTTTTACATCATGTTTGCACAGACTAGTTTTCAGAAAAATTCAACACTACACTCTCTTGAGCCGAATGCATTACTTTCTATTCTATGCATTTTGAGATATGGATGTGTACATCACTACTCAGGGTGAGATGGAACTATATAGATATTGCATGTCTTCGACTCAGAGACATGAAATACTTAAACGCAAGCTGAATTCAAGAACCTACCCCATAACATTTAGAGTGGAATCGCCAATATCTTTGTTTAGTATTGTAAACGCAAATGTTCCATTATGTACAAAAGGTAATGAAACAGAAGGTCATTTCTCGCACACATAGAAAATTGGTTGCATGCTACTCTAAATCATATGGTAAGTAAAATAATAAGGTTAACATCAAGTTAGCAAATAGTAGTTTTCAGCAAAATTCAAATCTTCACACTCTTGAGCCGAATGCATTACTTTCTATTCTATGCATCTTGTGATATGGATGTGTACCTAACTACTCAGGGTGAGATGGAACTAAATAGATATTGCATGTCTAGTACTGAGCAATGGAATACTCAAAGGCAAGCTGAATTCTGGAACATGCTTTATATCATTTAGAGTGGAAAAGCCAATATTTTTGTTTAGTTCTGTAAATGCGAATGTTCCATTGTGTACAAAAGGTGAGTTACAGAAAGCAACTCCTGGAAATTTTGTAGCACACTGATAAAATTGGTTGTATACTACTCTAAAACATATGGTGAGTAAAATAATTTTTACATCATGTTTGCACAGACTAGTTTTCAAAAAAATTCAACACTACACTCTCTTGAGCCGAATGCATTACTTTCTATTCTATGCATCTTGTGATATGGATGTGTACATAACTACTCAGGGTGAGATGGAACTAAATAGATATTGCATGTCTAGTACTGAGCAATGGAATACTCAAAGGCAAGCTGAATTCAGGAACATGCTTTATATCATTTAGAGTGGAAAAGCCAATATTTTTGTTTAGTTCTGTAAATGCGAATGTTCCATTGTGTACAAAAGGTGAGTTACAGAAAGCAACTCCTGGAAATTTTGTAGCACACTGATAAAATTGGTTGTATACTACTCTAAAACATATGGTGAGTAAAATAATTTTTACATCATGTTTGCACAGACTAGTTTTCAGAAAAATTCAACACTACACTCTCTTGAGCCGAATGCATTACTTTCTATTCTATGCATCTTGTGATATGGATGTGTACATAACTACTCAGGGTGAGATGGAACTAAATAGATATTGCATGTCTAGTACTGAGCAATGGAATACTCAAAGGCAAGCTGAATTCAGGAACATGCTTTATATCATTTAGAGTGGAAAAGCCAATATTTTTGTTTAGTTCTGTAAATGCGAATGTTCCATTGTGTACAAAAGGTGAGTTACAAAGCAACTCCTGGAAATTTTGTAGCACACTGATAAAATTGGTTGTATACTACTCTAAAACATATGGTGAGTAAAATAATTTTTACATCATGTTTGCACAGACTAGTTTTCAGAAAAATTCAACACTACACTCTCTTGAGCCGAATGCATTACTTTCTATTCTATGCATCTTGTGATATGGATGTGAAAATAACTACTCAGGGTGAGATGGAACTAAATAGATATTGCATGTCTAGTACTGAGCAATGGAATACTCAAAGGCAAGCTGAATTCAGGAACATGCTTTATATCATTTAGAGTGGAAAAGCCAATATTTTTGTTTAGTTCTGTAAATGCGAATGTTCCATTGTGTACAAAAGGTGAGTTACAAAGCAACTCCTGGAAATTTTGTAGCACACTGATAAAATTGGTTGTATACTACTCTAAATCATATGGTAAGTAAAATAATAAGGTTAACATCAAGGTAGCAAATAGTAGTTTTCAGCAAAATTGAAATCTACACACTATTCAGCTGAATGCATTACTTTCTGTTCTATGCATTTTGAGATCTGGATGTGTTCAGAACTACTGAGGATCAGCTGGAATTGTATCGATATTGCATGTCTACTTACAGAGCAATGGAATACTGAAAGGCAAGCTGAATTCAGGAACCTGCTTCATAACATTTAGAGTGGAAATGCCGATATTTTTGATTAGTTCTGTAAACGCAACAGTTCCATTGTGTACAAAAGGTAAAGAAACAGAAGGTCACTTCTCGCACACTCACAAAATTGGTTGCATGCTACTCTAAAACATATGGTGAGTAAAATAATTTTTACATCATGTTTGCACAGACTAGTTTTCAGAAAAATTCAACACTACACTCTCTTGAGCCGAATGCATTACTTTCTATTCTATGCATTTTGAGATATGGATGTGTACATCACTACTCAGGGTGAGATGGAACTATATAGATATTGCATGTCTTCGACTCAGAGACATGAAATACTTAAACGCAAGCTGAATTCAAGAACCTACCCCATAACATTTAGAGTGGAATCGCCAATATCTTTGTTTAGTATTGTAAACGCAAATGTTCCATTATGTACAAAAGGTAATGAAACAGAAGGTCATTTCTCGCACACATAGAAAATTGGTTGCATGCTACTCTAAATCATATGGTAAGTAAAATAATAAGGTTAACATCAAGTTAGCAAATAGTAGTTTTCAGCAACATTCAAATCTTCACACACTTGAGCCGAATGCATTACTTTCTGTACTATGCATTTTCAGATGTGGGTGTGTACAGAACTACTGAGAATCAGCTGGAATTGTATCGATATTGCATGTCTACTTACAGAGCAATGGATTACTCAAAGGCAAGCTGAATTCAGGAACCTGCTTCATAACATTTAGAGTGGAAATGCCGATATTTTTGATTAGTTCTGTAAACGCAACAGTTCCATTGTGTACAAAAGGTAAAGAAACAGAAGGTCACTTCTCGCACACTCACAAAATTGGTTGCATGCTACTCTAAAACATATGGTGAGTAAAATAATTTTTACATCATGTTTGCACAGACTAGTTTTCAGAAAAATTCAACACTACACTCTCTTGAGCCGAATGCATTACTTTCTATTCTATGCATTTTGAGATATGGATGTGTACATCACTACTCAGGGTGAGATGGAACTATATAGATATTGCATGTCTTCGACTCAGAGACATGAAATACTTAAACGCAAGCTGAATTCAAGAACCCCCATAACATTTAGAGTGGAATCGCCAATATCTTTGTTTAGTATTGTAAACGCAAATGTTCCATTATGTACAAAAGGTAATGAAACAGAAGGTCATTTCTCGCACACATAGAAAATTGGTTGCATGCTACTCTAAATCATATGGTAAGTAAAATAATAAGGTTAACATCAAGTTAGCAAATAGTAGTTTTCAGCAAAATTCAAATCTTCACACTCTTGAGCCGAATGCATTACTTTCTATTCTATGCATCTTGTGATATGGATGTGTACATAACTACTCAGGGTGAGATGGAACTAAATAGATATTGCATGTCTAGTACTGAGCAATGGAATACTCAAAGGCAAGCTGAATTCAGGAACATGCTTTATATCATTTAGAGTGGAAAAGCCAATATTTTTGTTTAGTTCTGTAAACGCGAATGTTCCATTGTGTACAAAAGGTGAGTTACAGAAAGCAACTCCTGGAAATTTGGTAGCACACTGATAAAATTGGTTGTATACTACTCTAAATCATATGGTAAGTAAAATAATAAGGTTAACATCAAGTTAGCAAATAGTAGTTTTCAGCAAAATTGAAATCTACACACTATTCAGCTGAATGCATTACTTTCTGTACTATGCATTTTGAGATCTGGATGTGTTCAGAACTACTGAGGATCAGCTGGAATTGTATCGATATTGCATGTCTACTTACAGAGCAATGGAATACTCAAAGGCAAGCTGAATTCAGGAACCTGCTTCATAACATTTAGAGTGGAAATGCCGATATTTTTGATTAGTTCTGTAAACGCAACAGTTCCATTGTGTACAAAAGGTAAAGAAACAGAAGGTCACTTCTCGCACACTCACAAAATTGGTTGCATGCTACTCTAAAACATATGGTGAGTAAAATAATTTTTACATCATGTTTGCACAGACTAGTTTTCAGAAAAATTCAACACTACACTCTCTTGAGCCGAATGCATTACTTTCTATTCTATGCATTTTGAGATATGGATGTGTACATCACTACTCAGGGTGAGATGGAACTATATAGATATTGCATGTCTTCGACTCAGAGACATGAAATACTTAAACGCAAGCTGAATTCAAGAACCTACCCCATAACATTTAGAGTGGAATCGCCAATATCTTTGTTTAGTATTGTAAACGCAAATGTTCCATTATGTACAAAAGGTAATGAAACAGAAGGTCATTTCTCGCACACATAGAAAATTGGTTGCATGCTACTCTAAATCATATGGTAAGTAAAATAATAAGGTTAACATCAAGTTAGCAAATAGTAGTTTTCAGCAAAATTCAAATCTTCACACTCTTGAGCCGAATGCATTACTTTCTATTCTATGCATCTTGTGATATGGATGTGTACATAACTACTCAGGGTGAGATGGAACTAAATAGATATTGCATGTCTAGTACTGAGCAATGGAATACTCAAAGGCAAGCTGAATTCAGGAACATGCTTTATATCATTTAGAGTGGAAAAGCCAATATTTTTGTTTAGTTCTGTAAATGCGAATGTTCCATTGTGTACAAAAGGTGAGTTACAAAGCAACTCCTGGAAATTTTGTAGCACACTGATAAAATTGGTTGTATACTACTCTAAAACATATGGTGAGTAAAATAATTTTTACATCATGTTTGCACAGACTAGTTTTCAGAAAAATTCAACACTACACTCTCTTGAGCCGAATGCATTACTTTCTATTCTATGCATCTTGTGATATGGATGTGAAAATAACTACTCAGGGTGAGATGGAACTAAATAGATATTGCATGTCTAGTACTGAGCAATGGAATACTCAAAGGCAAGCTGAATTCAGGAACATGCTTTATATCATTTAGAGTGGAAAAGCCAATATTTTTGTTTAGTTCTGTAAATGCGAATGTTCCATTGTGTACAAAAGGTGAGTTACAAAGCAACTCCTGGAAATTTTGTAGCACACTGATAAAATTGGTTGTATACTACTCTAAATCATATGGTAAGTAAAATAATAAGGTTAACATCAAGGTAGCAAATAGTAGTTTTCAGCAAAATTGAAATCTACACACTATTCAGCTGAATGCATTACTTTCTGTTCTATGCATTTTGAGATCTGGATGTGTTCAGAACTACTGAGGATCAGCTGGAATTGTATCGATATTGCATGTCTACTTACAGAGCAATGGAATACTGAAAGGCAAGCTGAATTCAGGAACCTGCTTCATAACATTTAGAGTGGAAATGCCGATATTTTTGATTAGTTCTGTAAACGCAACAGTTCCATTGTGTACAAAAGGTAAAGAAACAGAAGGTCACTTCTCGCACACTCACAAAATTGGTTGCATGCTACTCTAAAACATATGGTGAGTAAAATAATTTTTACATCATGTTTGCACAGACTAGTTTTCAGAAAAATTCAACACTACACTCTCTTGAGCCGAATGCATAACTTTCTATTCTATGCATTTTGAGATATGGATGTGTACATCACTACTCAGGGTGAGATGGAACTATATAGATATTGCATGTCTTCGACTCAGAGACATGAAATACTTAAACGCAAGCTGAATTCAAGAACCTACCCCATAACATTTAGAGTGGAATCGCCAATATCTTTGTTTAGTATTGTAAACGCAAATGTTCCATTATGTACAAAAGGTAATGAAACAGAAGGTCATTTCTCGCACACATAGAAAATTGGTTGCATGCTACTCTAAATCATATGGTAAGTAAAATAATAAGGTTAACATCAAGTTAGCAAATAGTAGTTTTCAGCAACATTCAAATCTTCACACACTTGAGCCGAATGCATTACTTTCTGTACTATGCATTTTCAGATGTGGGTGTGTACAGAACTACTGAGAATCAGCTGGAATTGTATCGATATTGCATGTCTACTTACAGAGCAATGGATTACTCAAAGGCAAGCTGAATTCAGGAACCTGCTTCATAACATTTAGAGTGGAAATGCCGATATTTTTGATTAGTTCTGTAAACGCAACAGTTCCATTGTGTACAAAAGGTAAAGAAACAGAAGGTCACTTCTCGCACACTCACAAAATTGGTTGCATGCTACTCTAAAACATATGGTGAGTAAAATAATTTTTACATCATGTTTGCACAGACTAGTTTTCAGAAAAATTCAACACTACACTCTCTTGAGCCGAATGCATTACTTTCTATTCTATGCATTTTGAGATATGGATGTGTACATCACTACTCAGGGTGAGATGGAACTATATAGATATTGCATGTCTTCGACTCAGAGACATGAAATACTTAAACGCAAGCTGAATTCAAGAACCCCCATAACATTTAGAGTGGAATCGCCAATATCTTTGTTTAGTATTGTAAACGCAAATGTTCCATTATGTACAAAAGGTAATGAAACAGAAGGTCATTTCTCGCACACATAGAAAATTGGTTGCATGCTACTCTAAATCATATGGTAAGTAAAATAATAAGGTTAACATCAAGTTAGCAAATAGTAGTTTTCAGCAAAATTCAAATCTTCACACTCTTGAGCCGAATGCATTACTTTCTATTCTATGCATCTTGTGATATGGATGTGTACATAACTACTCAGGGTGAGATGGAACTAAATAGATATTGCATGTCTAGTACTGAGCAATGGAATACTCAAAGGCAAGCTGAATTCAGGAACATGCTTTATATCATTTAGAGTGGAAAAGCCAATATTTTTGTTTAGTTCTGTAAACGCGAATGTTCCATTGTGTACAAAAGGTGAGTTACAGAAAGCAACTCCTGGAAATTTGGTAGCACACTGATAAAATTGGTTGTATACTACTCTAAATCATATGGTAAGTAAAATAATAAGGTTAACATCAAGTTAGCAAATAGTAGTTTTCAGCAAAATTGAAATCTACACACTATTCAGCTGAATGCATTACTTTCTGTACTATGCATTTTGAGATCTGGATGTGTTCAGAACTACTGAGGATCAGCTGGAATTGTATCGATATTGCATGTCTACTTACAGAGCAATGGAATACTCAAAGGCAAGCTGAATTCAGGAACCTGCTTCATAACATTTAGAGTGGAAATGCCGATATTTTTGATTAGTTCTGTAAACGCAACAGTTCCATTGTGTACAAAAGGTAAAGAAACAGAAGGTCACTTCTCGCACACTCACAAAATTGGTTGCATGCTACTCTAAAACATATGGTGAGTAAAATAATTTTTACATCATGTTTGCACAGACTAGTTTTCAGAAAAATTCAACACTACACTCTCTTGAGCCGAATGCATTACTTTCTATTCTATGCATTTTGAGATATGGATGTGTACATCACTACTCAGGGTGAGATGGAACTATATAGATATTGCATGTCTTCGACTCAGAGACATGAAATACTTAAACGCAAGCTGAATTCAAGAACCTACCCCATAACATTTAGAGTGGAATCGCCAATATCTTTGTTTAGTATTGTAAACGCAAATGTTCCATTATGTACAAAAGGTAATGAAACAGAAGGTCATTTCTCGCACACATAGAAAATTGGTTGCATGCTACTCTAAATCATATGGTAAGTAAAATAATAAGGTTAACATCAAGTTAGCAAATAGTAGTTTTCAGCAAAATTCAAATCTTCACACTCTTGAGCCGAATGCATTACTTTCTATTCTATGCATCTTGTGATATGGATGTGTACATAACTACTCAGGGTGAGATGGAACTAAATAGATATTGCATGTCTAGTACTGAGCAATGGAATACTCAAAGGCAAGCTGAATTCAGGAACATGCTTTATATCATTTAGAGTGGAAAAGCCAATATTTTTGTTTAGTTCTGTAAACGCGAATGTTCCATTGTGTACAAAAGGTGAGTTACAGAAAGCAACTCCTGGAAATTTGGTAGCACACTGATAAAATTGGTTGTATACTACTCTAAATCATATGGTAAGTAAAATAATAAGGTTAACATCAAGTTAGCAAATAGTAGTTTTCAGCAAAATTGAAATCTACACACTATTCAGCTGAATGCATTACTTTCTGTACTATGCATTTTGAGATCTGGATGTGTTCAGAACTACTGAGGATCAGCTGGAATTGTATCGATATTGCATGTCTACTTACAGAGCAATGGAATACTCAAAGGCAAGCTGAATTCAGGAACCTGCTTCATAACATTTAGAGTGGAAATGCCGATATTTTTGATTAGTTCTGTAAACGCAACAGTTCCATTGTGTACAAAAGGTAAAGAAACAGAAGGTCACTTCTCGCACACTCACAAAATTGGTTGCATGCTACTCTAAAACATATGGTGAGTAAAATAATTTTTAAATCATGTTTGCACAGACTAGTTTTCAGAAAAATTCAACACTACACTCTCTTGAGCCGAATGCATTACTTTCTATTCTATGCATTTTGAGATATGGATGTGTACATCACTACTCAGGTTGAGATGGAACTATATAGATATTGCATGTCTTCGACTCAGAGACATGAAATACTTAAACGCAAGCTGAATTCAAGAACCTACCCCATAACATTTAGAGTGGAATCGCCAATATCTTTGTTTAGTATTGTAAACGCAAATGTTCCATTATGTACAAAAGGTAATGAAACAGAAGGTCATTTCTCGCACACATAGAAAATTGGTTGCATGCTACTCTAAATCATATGGTAAGTAAAATAATAAGGTTAACATCAAGTTAGCAAATAGTAGTTTTCTGCAAAATTCAAAGCTTCACACTCTTGAGCCGAATGCATTACTTTCTATTCTATGCATCTTGTGATATGGATGTGTACATAACTACTCAGGGTGAGATGGAACTAAATAGATATTGCATGTCTAGTACTGAGCAATGGAATACTCAAAGGCAAGCTGAATTCAGGAACATGCTTTATATCATTTAGAGTGGAAAAGCCAATATTTTTGTTTAGTTCTGTAAATGCGAATGTTCCATTGTGTACAAAAGGTGAGTTACAGAAAGCAACTCCTGGAAATTTTGTAGCACACTGATAAAATTGGTTGTATACTACTCTAAAACATATGGTGAGTAAAATAATTTTTACATCATGTTTGCACAGACTAGTTTTCAGAAAAATTCAACACTACACTCTCTTGAGCCGAATGCATTACTTTCTATTCTATGCATTTTGAGATATGGATGTGTACATCACTACTCAGGGTGAGATGGAACTATATAGATATTGCATGTCTTCGACTCAGAGACATGAAATACTTAAACGCAAGCTGAATTCAAGAACCTACCCCATAACATTTAGAGTGGAATCGCCAATATCTTTGTTTAGTATTGTAAACGCAAATGTTCCATTATGTACAAAAGGTAATGAAACAGAAGGTCATTTCTCGCACACATAGAAAATTGGTTGCATGCTACTCTAAATCATATGGTAAGTAAAATAATAAGGTTAACATCAAGTTAGCAAATAGTAGTTTTCAGCAAAATTGAAATCTACACACTATTCAGCTGAATGCATTACTTTCTGTACTATGCATTTTGAGATCTGGATGTGTTCAGAACTACTGAGGATCAGCTGGAATTGTATCGATATTGCATGTCTACTTACAGAGCAATGGAATACTCAAAGGCAAGCTGAATTCAGGAACCTGCTTCATAACATTTAGAGTGGAAATGCCGATATTTTTGATTAGTTCTGTAAACGCAACAGTTCCATTGTGTACAAAAGGTAAAGAAACAGAAGGTCACTTCTCGCACACTCACAAAATTGGTTGCATGCTACTCTAAAACATATGGTGAGTAAAATAATTTTTAAATCATGTTTGCACAGACTAGTTTTCAGAAAAATTCAACACTACACTCTCTTGAGCCGAATGCATTACTTTCTATTCTATGCATTTTGAGATATGGATGTGTACATCACTACTCAGGGTGAGATGGAACTATATAGATATTGCATGTCTTCGACTCAGAGACATGAAATACTTAAACGCAAGCTGAATTCAAGAACCTACCCCATAACATTTAGAGTGGAATCGCCAATATCTTTGTTTAGTATTGTAAACGCAAATGTTCCATTATGTACAAAAGGTAATGAAACAGAAGGTCATTTCTCGCACACATAGAAAATTGGTTGCATGCTACTCTAAATCATATGGTAAGTAAAATAATAAGGTTAACATCAAGTTAGCAAATAGTAGTTTTCTGCAAAATTCAAAGCTTCACACTCTTGAGCCGAATGCATTACTTTCTATTCTATGCATCTTGTGATATGGATGTGTACATAACTACTCAGGGTGAGATGGAACTAAATAGATATTGCATGTCTAGTACTGAGCAATGGAATACTCAAAGGCAAGCTGAATTCAGGAACATGCTTTATATCATTTAGAGTGGAAAAGCCAATATTTTTGTTTAGTTCTGTAAATGCGAATGTTCCATTGTGTACAAAAGGTGAGTTACAGAAAGCAACTCCTGGAAATTTTGTAGCACACTGATAAAATTGGTTGTATACTACTCTAAAACATATGGTGAGTAAAATAATTTTTACATCATGTTTGCACAGACTAGTTTTCAGAAAAATTCAACACTACACTCTCTTGAGCCGAATGCATTACTTTCTATTCTATGCATTTTGAGATATGGATGTGTACATCACTACTCAGGGTGAGATGGAACTATATAGATATTGCATGTCTTCGACTCAGAGACATGAAATACTTAAACGCAAGCTGAATTCAAGAACCTACCCCATAACATTTAGAGTGGAATCGCCAATATCTTTGTTTAGTATTGTAAACGCAAATGTTCCATTATGTACAAAAGGTAATGAAACAGAAGGTCATTTCTCGCACACATAGAAAATTGGTTGCATGCTACTCTAAATCATATGGTAAGTAAAATAATAAGGTTAACATCAAGTTAGCAAATAGTAGTTTTCAGCAAAATTGAAATCTACACACTATTCAGCTGAATGCATTACTTTCTGTACTATGCATTTTGAGATCTGGATGTGTTCAGAACTACTGAGGATCAGCTGGAATTGTATCGATATTGCATGTCTACTTACAGAGCAATGGAATACTCAAAGGCAAGCTGAATTCAGGAACCTGCTTCATAACATTTAGAGTGGAAATGCCGATATTTTTGATTAGTTCTGTAAACGCAACAGTTCCATTGTGTACAAAAGGTAAAGAAACAGAACGTCACTTCTCGCACACTCACAAAATTGGTTGCATGCTACTCTAAAACATATGGTGAGTAAAATAATTTTTAAATCATGTTTGCACAGACTAGTTTTCAGAAAAATTCAACACTACACTCTCTTGAGCCGAATGCATTACTTTCTATTCTATGCATTTTGAGATATGGATGTGTACATCACTACTCAGGGTGAGATGGAACTATATAGATATTGCATGTCTTCGACTCAGAGACATGAAATACTTAAACGCAAGCTGAATTCAAGAACCTACCCCATAACATTTAGAGTGGAATCGCCAATATCTTTGTTTAGTATTGTAAACGCAAATGTTCCATTATGTACAAAAGGTAATGAAACAGAAGGTCATTTCTCGCACACATAGAAAATTGGTTGCATGCTACTCTAAATCATATGGTAAGTAAAATAATAAGGTTAACATCAAGTTAGCAAATAGTAGTTTTCAGCAAAATTCAAATCTTCACACACTTGAGCCGAATGCATTACTTTCTGTACTATGCATTTTGAGATCTGGGTGTGTACAGAACTACTGAGAATCAGCTGGAATTGTATCAATATTGCATGTGTACTACAGAGCAATGGAATACTCAAAGGCAAGCTGAATTCCAGAACCTGCTTTATAACATTTAGTGTGGAAACGCCAATATCTTTGTTTAGTTCTGTAAATGCAAATGTTCCATTGTGTACAAAAGGTAATGAAACAGAAGTTCACTTCTCGCACACTCATAAAATTGGTTGCATGCTACTCTAAATCATATGGTGAGTAAAATAATTTTTACCATGTTTGCACAGACTAGTTTTCAGAAAAATTCAACACTACACCCTCTTGAACTGAATGCATTACTTTCTATTCTATGGATTTTGAGATATGGATGTGTACATAACTACTCAGGGTGAGATGGAACTAAATAGATATTGCATGGCTAGTACTGAGCAATGGAATACTCAAAGGCAAGCTGAATTCAGGAACATGCTTTATATCATTTAGAGTGGAAAAGCCAATATTTTTGTTTAGTTCTGTAAACGCGAATGTTCCGTTGTGTACAAAAGGTGAGTTACAGAAAGCAACTCCTGGAAATTTTGTAGCACACTGATAAAATTGGTTGTATACTACTCTAAATCATATGGTAAGTAAAATAATAAGGTTAACATCAAGTTAGCAAATAGTAGTTTTCAGCCAAATTGAAATCTACACTCTATTCAGCTGAATGCATTACTTTCTGTACTTTGCATTTTGAGATCTGGATGTGTTCAGAACTACTGAGGATCAGCTGGAATTGTATCGATATTGCATGTCTACTTACAGAGCAATGGAATACTCAAAGGCAAGCTGAATTCAGGAACCTGCTTCATAACATTTAGAGTGGAAATGCCGATATTTTTGATTAGTTCTGTAAACGCAACAGTTCCATTGTGTACAAAAGGTAAAGAAACAGAAGGTCACTTCTCGCACACTCACAAAATTGGTTGCATGCTACTCTAAAACATATGGTGAGTAAAATAATTTTTACATCATGTTTGCACAGACTAGTTTTCAGAAAAATTCAACACTACACTCTCTTGAGCCGAATGCATTACTTTCTATTCTATGCATTTTGAGATATGGATGTGTACATCACTACTCAGGGTGAGATGGAACTATATAGATATTGCATGTCTTCGACTCAGAGACATGAAAAACTTAAACGCAAGCTGAATTCAAGAACCTACCCCATAACATTTAGAGTGGAAACGCCAATATCTTTGTTTAGTATTGTAAACGCAAATGTTCCATTATGTACAAAAGGTAATGAAACAGAAGGTCACTTTTCGCACACTCATAAAATTGATTGCATGCTACTCTAAATCATATGGTAAGTAAAATAATAAGGTTAACATCAAGTTAGCAAATAGTAGTTTTCAGCAAAATTCAAATCTACACTCTACTCAGCTGAATGCATTACTTTCTGTACTCTGCATTTTGTGATCTGGATGTGTACAGAACTACTGAGGATCAGCTGGAATTGTATCGATATTGCATGTCTACTACAGAGCAATGGAATACTCAAAGGCAAGCTGAATTCAGGAACCTGCTTCATAACATTTAGTGTGGAAACGCAAATATCTTTGTTTAGTTCTGTAAACGCGAATGTTCCATTGTGTACAAAAGGTGAGTTACAGAAAGCAACTCCTGGAAATTTTGTAGCACACTGATAAAATTGGTTGTATACTACTCTAAAACATATGGTGAGTAAAATAATTTTTACATCATGTTTGCACAGACTAGTTTTCAGAAAAATTCAACAATACTTTCTCTTGAGCCGAATGCATTACTTTCTATTCTATGCATCTTGTGATATGGATGTGTACATAACTACTCAGGGTGAGATGGAACTAAATAGATATTGCATGTCTAGTACTGAGCAATGGAATACTCAAAGGCAAGCTGAATTCAGGAACATGCTTTATATCATTTAGAGTGGAAAAGCCAATATTTTTGTTTAGTTCTGTAAACGCGAATGTTCCATTGTGTACAAAAGGTGAGTTACAGAAAGCAACTCCCGGAAATTTTGTAGCACACTGATAAAATTGGTTGTATACTACTCTAAATCATATGGTAAGTAAAATAATAAGGTTAACATCAAGTTAGCAAATAGTAGTTTTCAGCAAAATTGAAATCTACACACTATACAGCTGAATGCATTACTTTCTGTACTATGCATTTTGAGATCTGGATGTGTTCAGAACTACTGAGGATCAGCTGGAATTGTATCGATATTGCATGTCTACTTACAGAGCAATGGAATACTCAAAGGCAAGCTGAATTCAGGAACCTGCTTCATAACATTTAGAGTGGAAATGCCGATATTTTTGATTAGTTCTGTAAACGCAACAGTTCCATTGTGTACAAAAGGTAAAGAAACAGAAGGTCACTTCTCGCACACTCACAAAATTGGTTGCATGCTACTCTAAAACATATGGTGAGTAAAATAATTTTTACATCATGTTTGCACAGACTAGTTTTCAGAAAAATTCAACACTACACTCTCTTGAGCCGAATGCATTACTTTCTATTCTATGCATTTTCAGATATGGATGTGTACATCACTACTCAGGGTGAGATGGAACTATATAGATATTGCATGTCTTCGACTCAGAGACATGAAATACTTAAACGCAAGCTGAATTCAAGAACCTACCCCATAACATTTAGAGTGGAAACGCCAATATCTTTGTTTAGTATTGTAAACGCAAATGTTCCATTATGTACAAAAGGTAATGAAACAGAAGGTCACTTCTCGCACACTCATAAAATTGATTGCATGCTACTCTAAATCATATGGTAAGTAAAATAATAAGGTTAACATCAAGTTAGCAAATAGTAGTTTTCAGCAAAATTCAAATCTACACTCTATTCAGCTGAATGCATTACTTTCTGTACTCTGCATTTTGTGATCTGGATGTGTACAGAACTACTGAGGATCAGCTGGAATTGTATCGATATTGCATGTCTACTACAGAGCAATGGAATACTCAAAGGCAAGCTGAATTCAGGAACCTGCTTCATAACATTTAGTGTGGAAACGCCAATATCTTTGTTTAGTTCTGTAAATGCAAATGTTCCATTGTGTACAAAAGGTAATGAAACAGAAGTTCACTTCTCGCACACTCATAAAATTGGTTGCATGGAACTCTAAATCATATCGTGAGTAAAACAATGTTTACATCATGTTAGCACAGACTAGTTTTCAGAAAAATTCAACACTACACCCTCTTGAACTGAATGCATTACTTTCTATTCTATGGATTTTGAGATATGGATGTGTACATAACTACTCAGGGTGAGATGGAACTAAATAGATATTGCATGTCTAGTACTGAGCAATGGAATACTCAAAGGCAAGCTGAATTCAGGAACATGCTTTATATCATTTAGAGTGGAAAAGCCAATATTTTTGTTTAGTTCTGTAAACGCGAATGTTCCGTTGTGTACAAAAGGTGAGTTACAGAAAGCAACTCCTGGAAATTTTGTAGCACACTGATAAAATTGGTTGTATACTACTCTAAATCATATGGTAAGTAAAATAATAAGGTTAACATCAAGTTAGCAAATAGTAGTTTTCAGCAAAATTGAAATCTACACTCTATTCAGCTGAATGCATTACTTTCTGTACTTTGCATTTTGAGATCTGGATGTGTTCAGAATTACTGAGGATCAGCTGGAATTGTATCGATATTGCATGTCTACTTACAGAGCAATGGAATACTCAAAGGCAAGCTGAATTCAGGAACCTGCTTCATAACATTTAGAGTGGAAATGCCGATATTTTTGATTAGTTCTGTAAACGCAACAGTTCCATTGTGTACAAAACGTAAAGAAACAGAAGGTCACTTCTCGCACACTCACAAAATTGGTTGCATGCTACTCTAAAACATATGGTGAGTAAAATAATTTTTACATCATGTTTGCACAGACTAGTTTTCAGAAAAATTCAACACTACACTCTCTTGAGCCGAATGCATTACTTTCTATTCTATGCATTTTCAGATATGGATGTGTACATCACTACTCAGGGTGAGATGGAACTATATAGATATTGCATGTCTTCGACTCAGAGACATGAAATACTTAAACGCAAGCTGAATTCAAGAACCTACCCCATAACATTTAGAGTGGAATCGCCAATATCTTTGTTTAGTTTTGTAAACGCAAATGTTCCATTATGTACAAAAGGTAATGAAACAGAAGGTCATTTCCCGCACACATAGAAAATTGGTTGCATGCTACTCTAAATCATATGGTAAGTAAAATAATAAGGTTAACATCAAGTTAGCAAATAGTAGTTTTCAGCAAAATTCAAATCTTCACACTCTTGAGCCGAATGCATTACTTTCTATTCTATGCATCTTGTGATATGGATGTGTACATAACTACTCAGGGTGAGATGGAACTAAATAGATATTGCATGTCTAGTACTGAGCAATGGAATACTCAAAGGCAAGCTGAATTCAGGAACATGCTTTATATCATTTAGAGTGGAAAAGCCAATATTTTTGTTTAGTTCTGTAAACGTGAATGTTCCATTGTGTACAAAAGGTGAGTTACAGAAAGCAACTCCTGGAAATTTTGTAGCACACTGATAAAATTGGTTGTATACTACTCTAAAACATATGGTGAGTAAAATAATTTTTACATCATGTTTGCACAGACTAGTTTTCAGAAAAATTCAACACTACACTCTCTTGAGCCGAATGCATTACTTTCTATTCTATGCATCTTGTGATATGGATGTGTACATAACTACTCAGGGTGAGATGGAACTAAATAGATATTGCATGTCTTCGACTCAGAGACATGAAATACTTAAACGCAAGCTGAATTCAAGAACCTACCCCATAACATTTAGAGTGGAATCGCCAATATCTTTGTTTAGTATTGTAAACGCAAATGTTCCATTATGTACAAAAGGTAATGAAACAGAAGGTCATTTCTCGCACACATAGAAAATTGGTTGCATGCTACTCTAAATCATATGGTAAGTAAAATAATAAGGTTAACATCAAGTTAGCAAATAGTAGTTTTCAGCAAAATTCAAATCTTCACACACTTGAGCCGAATGCATTACTTTCTGTACTATGCATTTTGAGATCTGGGTGTGTACAGAACTACTGAGAATCAGCTGGAATTGTATCAATATTGCATGTGTACTACAGAGCAATGGAATACTCAAAGTCAAGCTGAATTCCAGAACCTGCTTTATAACATTTAGTGTGGAAACGCCAATATCTTTGTTTAGTTCTGTAAATGCAAATGTTCCATTGTGTACAAAAGGTAATGAAACAGAAGTTCACTTCTCGCACACTCATAAAATTGGTTGCATGCTACGGTAAATCATATGGTGAGTAAAATAATTTTTACCATGTTTGCACAGACTAGTTTTCAGAAAAATTCAACACTACACCCTCTTGAACTGAATGCATTACTTTCTATTCTATGGATTTTGAGATATGGATGTGTACATAACTACTCAGGGTGAGATGGAACTAAATAGATATTGCATGTCTAGTACTGAGCAATGGAATACTCAAAGGCAAGCTGAATTCAGGAACATGCTTTATATCATTTAGAGTGGAAAAGCCAATATTTTTGTTTAGTTCTGTAAACGCGAATGTTCCGTTTTGTACAAAAGGTGAGTTACAGAAAGCAACTCCTGGAAATTTTGTAGCACACTGATAAAATTGGTTGTATACTACTCTAAATCATATGGTAAGTAAAATAATAAGGTTAACATCAAGTTAGCAAATAGTAGTTTTCAGCAAAATTGAAATCTACACTCTATTCAGCTGAATGCATTACTTTCTGTACTTTGCATTTTGAGATCTGGATGTGTTCAGAACTACTGAGCATCAGCTGGAATTGTATCGATATTGCATGTCTACTTACAGAGCAATGGAATACTCAAAGGCAAGCTGAATTCAGGAACCTGCTTCATAACATTTAGAGTGGAAATGCCGATATTTTTGATTAGTTCTGTAAACGCAACAGTTCCATTGTGTACAAAAGGTAAAGAAACAGAAGGTCACTTCTCGCACACTCACAAAATTGGTTGCATGCTACTCTAAAACATATGGTGAGTAAAATAATTTTTACATCATGTTTGCACAGACTAGTTTTCAGAAAAATTCAACACTACACTCTCTTGAGCCGAATGCATTACTTTCTATTCTATGCATTTTGAGATATGGATGTGTACATCACTACTCAGGGTGAGATGGAACTATATAGATATTGCATGTCTTCGACTCAGAGACATGAAATACTTAAACGCAAGCTGAATTCAAGAACCTACCCCATAACATTTAGAGTGGAAACACCAATATCTTTGTTTAGTATTGTAAACGCAAATGTTCCATTATGTACAAAAGGTAATGAAACAGAAGGTCACTTCTCGCACACTCATAAAATTGATTGCATGCTACTCTAAATCATATGGTAAGTAAAATAATAAGGTTAACATCAAGTTAGCAAATAGTAGTTTTCAGCAAAATTCAAATCTACACTCTATTCAGCTGAATGCATTACTTTCTGTACTCTGCATTTTGTGATCTGGATGTGTACAGAACTACTGAGGATCAGCTGGAATTGTATCGATATTGCATGTCTACTACAGAGCAATGGAATACTCAAAGGCAAGCTGAATTCAGGAACCTGCTTCATAACATTTAGTGTGGAAACGCAAATATCTTTGTTTAGTTCTGTAAACGCGAATGTTCCATTGTGTACAAAAGGTGAGTTACAGAAAGCAACTCCTGGAAATTTTGTAGCACACTGATAAAATTGTTTGTATACTACTCTAAAACATATGGTGAGTAAAATAATTTTTACATCATGTTTGCACAGACTAGTTTTCAGAAAAATTCAACACTACACTCTCTTGAGCCGAATGCATTACTTTCTATTCTATGCATTTTGAGATATGGATGTGTACATCACTACTCAGGGTGAGATGGAACTATATAGATATTGCATGTCTTCGACTCAGAGATATGAAATACTTAAACGCAAGCTGAATTCAAGAACCTACCCCATAACATTTAGAGTGGAAACGCCAATATCTTTGTTTAGTATTGAAAACGCAAATGTTCCATTATGTACAAAAGGTAATGAAACAGAAGGTCATTTCTCGCACACATAGAAAATTGGTTGCATGCTACTCTAAATCATATGGTAAGTAAAATAATAAGGTTAACATCAAGTTAGCAAATAGTAGTTTTCAGCAAAATTCAAATCTTCACACACTTGAGCCGAATGCATTACTTTCTGTACTATGCATTTTGAGATCTGGGTGTGTACAGAACTACTGAGAATCAGCTGGAATTGTATCAATATTGCATGTGTACTACAGAGCAATGGAATACTCAAAGGCAAGCTGAATTCCAGAACCTGCTTTATAACATTTAGTGTGGAAACGCCAATATCTTTGTTTAGTTCTGTAAATGCAAATGTTCCATTGTGTACAAAAGGTAATGAAACAGAAGTTCACTTCTCGCACACTCATAAAATTGGTTGCATGCTACTCTAAATCATATGGTGAGTAAAATAATTTTTACCATGTTTGCACAGACTAGTTTTCAGAAAAATTCAACACTACACCCTCTTGAACTGAATGCATTACTTTCTATTCTATGGATTTTGAGATATGGATGTGTACATAACTACTCAGGGTGAGATGGAACTAAATAGATATTGCATGTCTAGTACTGAGCAATGGAATACTCAAAGGCAAGCTGAATTCAGGAACCTGCTTCATAACATTTAGAGTGGAAATGCCGATATTTTTGATTAGTTCTGTAAACGCAACAGTTCCATTGTGTACAAAACGTAAAGAAACAGAAGGTCACTTCTCGCACACTCACAAAATTGGTTGCATGCTACTCTAAAACATATGGTGAGTAAAATAATTTTTACATCATGTTTGCACAGACTAGTTTTCAGAAAAATTCAACACTACACTCTCTTGAGCCGAATGCATTACTTTCTATTCTATGCATTTTCAGATATGGATGTGTACATCACTACTCAGGGTGAGATGGAACTATATAGATATTGCATGTCTTCGACTCAGAGACATGAAATACTTAAACGCAAGCTGAATTCAAGAACCTACCCCATAACATTTAGAGTGGAATCGCCAATATCTTTGTTTAGTTTTGTAAACGCAAATGTTCCATTATGTACAAAAGGTAATGAAACAGAAGGTCATTTCTCGCACACATAGAAAATTGGTTGCATGCTACTCTAAATCATATGGTAAGTAAAATAATAAGGAAGGTTAACATGAAGTTAGCAAATAGTAGTTTTCAGCAAAATTCAACACTACACTCTCTTGAGCCGAATGCATTACTTTCTATTCTATGCATCTTGTGATATGGATGTGTACATAACTACTCAGGGTGAGATGGAACTAAATAGATATTGCATGTCTAGTACTGAGCAATGGAATACTCAAAGGCAAGCTGAATTCAGGAACATGCTTTATATCATTTAGAGTGGAAAAGCCAATATTTTTGTTTAGTTCTGTAAACGCGAATGTTCCATTGTGTACAAAAGGTGAGTTACAGAAAGCAACTCCTGGAAATTTTGTAGCACACTGATAAAATTGGTTGTATACTACTCTAAAACATATGGTGAGTAAAATAATTTTTACATCATGTTTGCACAGACTAGTTTTCAGAAAAATTCAACACTACACTCTCTTGAGCCGAATGCATTACTTTCTATTCTATGCATCTTGTGATATGGATGTGTACATAACTACTCAGGGTGAGATGGAACTAAATAGATATTGCATGTCTTCGACTCAGAGACATGAAATACTTAAACGCAAGCTGAATTCAAGAACCTACCCCATAACATTTAGAGTGGAATCGCCAATATCTTTGTTTAGTATTGTAAACGCAAATGTTCCATTATGTACAAAAGGTAATGAAACAGAAGGTCATTTCTCGCACACATAGAAAATTGGTTGCATGCTACTCTAAATCATATGGTAAGTAAAATAATAAGGTTAACATCAAGTTAGCAAATAGTAGTTTTCAGCAAAATTCAAATCTTCACACACTTGAGCCGAATGCATTACTTTCTGTACTATGCATTTTGAGATCTGGGTGTGTACAGAACTACTGAGAATCAGCTGGAATTGTATCAATATTGCATGTGTACTACAGAGCAATGGAATACTCAAAGGCAAGCTGAATTCCAGAACCTGCTTTATAACATTTAGTGTGGAAACGCCAATATCTTTGTTTAGTTCTGTAAATGCAAATGTTCCATTGTGTACAAAAGGTAATGAAACAGAAGTTCACTTCTCGCACACTCATAAAATTGGTTGCATGCTACGGTAAATCATATGGTGAGTAAAATAATTTTTACCATGTTTGCACAGACTAGTTTTCAGAAAAATTCAACACTACACCCTCTTGAACTGAATGCATTACTTTCTATTCTATGGATTTTGAGATATGGATGTGTACATAACTACTCAGGGTGAGATGGAACTAAATAGATATTGCATGTCTAGTACTGAGCAATGGAATACTCAAAGGCAAGCTGAATTCAGGAACATGCTTTATATCATTTAGAGTGGAAAAGCCAATATTTTTGTTTAGTTCTGTAAACGCGAATGTTCCGTTTTGTACAAAAGGTGAGTTACAGAAAGCAACTCCTGGAAATTTTGTAGCACACTGATAAAATTGGTTGTATACTACTCTAAATCATATGGTAAGTAAAATAATAAGGTTAACATCAAGTTAGCAAATAGTAGTTTTCAGCAAAATTGAAATCTACACTCTATTCAGCTGAATGCATTACTTTCTGTACTTTGCATTTTGAGATCTGGATGTGTTCAGAACTACTGAGCATCAGCTGGAATTGTATCGATATTGCATGTCTACTTACAGAGCAATGGAATACTCAAAGGCAAGCTGAATTCAGGAACCTGCTTCATAACATTTAGAGTGGAAATGCCGATATTTTTGATTAGTTCTGTAAACGCAACAGTTCCATTGTGTACAAAAGGTAAAGAAACAGAAGGTCACTTCTCGCACACTCACAAAATTGGTTGCATGCTACTCTAAAACATATGGTGAGTAAAATAATTTTTACATCATGTTTGCACAGACTAGTTTTCAGAAAAATTCAACACTACACTCTCTTGAGCCGAATGCATTACTTTCTATTCTATGCATTTTGAGATATGGATGTGTACATCACTACTCAGGGTGAGATGGAACTATATAGATATTGCATGTCTTCGACTCAGAGACATGAAATACTTAAACGCAAGCTGAATTCAAGAACCTACCCCATAACATTTAGAGTGGAAACACCAATATCTTTGTTTAGTATTGTAAACGCAAATGTTCCATTATGTACAAAAGGTAATGAAACAGAAGGTCACTTCTCGCACACTCATAAAATTGATTGCATGCTACTCTAAATCATATGGTAAGTAAAATAATAAGGTTAACATCAAGTTAGCAAATAGTAGTTTTCAGCAAAATTCAAATCTACACTCTATTCAGCTGAATGCATTACTTTCTGTACTCTGCATTTTGTGATCTGGATGTGTACAGAACTACTGAGGATCAGCTGGAATTGTATCGATATTGCATGTCTACTACAGAGCAATGGAATACTCAAAGGCAAGCTGAATTCAGGAACCTGCTTCATAACATTTAGTGTGGAAACGCAAATATCTTTGTTTAGTTCTGTAAACGCGAATGTTCCATTGTGTACAAAAGGTGAGTTACAGAAAGCAACTCCTGGAAATTTTGTAGCACACTGATAAAATTGTTTGTATACTACTCTAAAACATATGGTGAGTAAAATAATTTTTACATCATGTTTGCACAGACTAGTTTTCAGAAAAATTCAACACTACACTCTCTTGAGCCGAATGCATTACTTTCTATTCTATGCATTTTGAGATATGGATGTGTACATCACTACTCAGGGTGAGATGGAACTATATAGATATTGCATGTCTTCGACTCAGAGATATGAAATACTTAAACGCAAGCTGAATTCAAGAACCTACCCCATAACATTTAGAGTGGAAACGCCAATATCTTTGTTTAGTATTGAAAACGCAAATGTTCCATTATGTACAAAAGGTAATGAAACAGAAGGTCATTTCTCGCACACATAGAAAATTGGTTGCATGCTACTCTAAATCATATGGTAAGTAAAATAATAAGGTTAACATCAAGTTAGCAAATAGTAGTTTTCAGCAAAATTCAAATCTTCACACACTTGAGCCGAATGCATTACTTTCTGTACTATGCATTTTGAGATCTGGGTGTGTACAGAACTACTGAGAATCAGCTGGAATTGTATCAATATTGCATGTGTACTACAGAGCAATGGAATACTCAAAGGCAAGCTGAATTCCAGAACCTGCTTTATAACATTTAGTGTGGAAACGCCAATATCTTTGTTTAGTTCTGTAAATGCAAATGTTCCATTGTGTACAAAAGGTAATGAAACAGAAGTTCACTTCTCGCACACTCATAAAATTGGTTGCATGCTACTCTAAATCATATGGTGAGTAAAATAATTTTTACCATGTTTGCACAGACTAGTTTTCAGAAAAATTCAACACTACACCCTCTTGAACTGAATGCATTACTTTCTATTCTATGGATTTTGAGATATGGATGTGTACATAACTACTCAGGGTGAGATGGAACTAAATAGATATTGCATGTCTAGTACTGAGCAATGGAATACTCAAAGGCAAGCTGAATTCAGGAACCTGCTTCATAACATTTAGAGTGGAAATGCCGATATTTTTGATTAGTTCTGTAAACGCAACAGTTCCATTGTGTACAAAACGTAAAGAAACAGAAGGTCACTTCTCGCACACTCACAAAATTGGTTGCATGCTACTCTAAAACATATGGTGAGTAAAATAATTTTTACATCATGTTTGCACAGACTAGTTTTCAGAAAAATTCAACACTACACTCTCTTGAGCCGAATGCATTACTTTCTATTCTATGCATTTTGAGATATGGATGTGTACATCACTACTCAGGGTGAGATGGAACTATATAGATATTGCATGTCTTCGACTCAGAGACATGAAATACTTAAACGCAAGCTGAATTCAAGAACCTACCCCATAACATTTAGAGTGGAATCGCCAATATCTTTGTTTAGTTTTGTAAACGCAAATGTTCCATTATGTACAAAAGGTAATGAAACAGAAGGTCATTTCTCGCACACATAGAAAATTGGTTGCATGCTACTCTAAATCATATGGTAAGTAAAATAATAAGGAAGGTTAACATCAAGTTAGCAAATAGTAGTTTTCAGCAAAATTCAACACTACACTCTCTTGAGCCGAATGCATTACTTTCTATTCTATGCATCTTGTGATATGGATGTGTACATAACTACTCAGGGTGAGATGGAACTAAATAGATATTGCATGTCTAGTACTGAGCAATGGAATACTCAAAGGCAAGCTGAATTCAGGAACATGCTTTATATCATTTAGAGTGGAAAAGCCAATATTTTTGTTTAGTTCTGTAAACGCGAATGTTCCATTGTGTACAAAAGGTGAGTTACAGAAAGCAACTCCTGGAAATTTTGTAGCACACTGATAAAATTGGTTGTATACTACTCTAAAACATATGGTGAGTAAAATAATTTTTACATCATGTTTGCACAGACTAGTTTTCAGAAAAATTCAACACTACACTCTCTTGAGCCGAATGCATTACTTTCTATTCTATGCATCTTGTGATATGGATGTGTACATAACTACTCAGGGTGAGATGGAACTAAATAGATATTGCATGTCTAGTACTGAGCAATGGAATACTCAAAGGCAAGCTGAATTCAGGAACATGCTTTATATCATTTAGAGTGGAAAAGCCAATATTTTTGTTTAGTTCTGTAAACGCGAATGTTCCATTGTGTACAAAAGGTGAGTTACAGAAAGCAACTCCCGGAAATTTTGTAGCACACTGATAAAATTGGTTGTATACTACTCTAAATCATATGGTAAGTAAAATAATAAGGTTAACATCAAGTTAGCAAATAGTAGTTTTCAGCAAAATTGAAATCTACACACTATACAGCTGAATGCATTACTTTCTGTACTATGCATTTTGAGATCTGGATGTGTTCAGAACTACTGAGAATCAGCTGGAATTGTATCGATATTGCATGTCTACTTACAGAGCAATGGAATACTCAAAGGCAAGCTGAATTCAGGAACCTGCTTCATAACATTTAGAGTGGAAATGCCGATATTTTTGATTAGTTCTGTAAACGCAACAGTTCCATTGTGTACAAAAGGTAAAGAAACAGAAGGTCACTTCTCGCACACTCACAAAATTGGTTGCATGCTACTCTAAAACATATGGTGAGTAAAATAATTTTTACATCATGTTTGCACAGACTAGTTTTCAGAAAAATTCAACACTACACTCTCTTGAGCCGAATGCATTACTTTCTATTCTATGCATTTTCAGATATGGATGTGTACATCACTACTCAGGGTGAGATGGAACTATATAGATATTGCATGTCTTCGACTCAGAGACATGAAATACTTAAACGCAAGCTGAATTCAAGAACCTACCCCATAACATTTAGAGTGGAAACGCCAATATCTTTGTTTAGTATTGTAAACGCAAATGTTCCATTATGTACAAAAGGTAATGAAACAGAAGGTCACTTCTCGCACACTCATAAAATTGATTGCATGCTACTCTAAATCATATGGTAAGTAAAATAATAAGGTTAACATCAAGTTAGCAAATAGTAGTTTTCAGCAAAATTCAAATCTACACTCTATTCAGCTGAATGCATTACTTTCTGTACTCTGCATTTTGTGATCTGGATGTGTACAGAACTACTGAGGATCAGCTGGAATTGTATCAATATTGCATGTGTACTACAGAGCAATGGAATACTCAAAGGCAAGCTGAATTCCAGAACCTGCTTCATAACATTTAGTGTGGAAACGCCAATATCTTTGTTTAGTTCTGTAAATGCAAATGTTCCATTGTGTACAAAAGGTAATGAAACAGAAGTTCACTTCTCGCACACTCATAAAATTGGTTGCATGCTACGGTAAATCATATGGTGAGTAAAATAATTTTTACCATGTTTGCACAGACTAGTTTTCAGAAAAATTCTACACTACACCCTCTTGAACTGAATGCATTACTTTCTATTCTATGGATTTTGAGATATGGATGTGTACATAACTACTCAGGGTGAGATGGAACTAAATAGATATTGCATGTCTAGTACTGAGCAATGGAATACTCAAAGGCAAGCTGAATTCAGGAACATGCTTTATATCATTTAGAGTGGAAAAGCCAATATTTTTGTTTAGTTCTGTAAACGCGAATGTTCCGTTTTGTACAAAAGGTGAGTTACAGAAAGCAACTCCTGGAAATTTTGTAGCACACTGATAAAATTGGTTGTATACTACTCTAAATCATATGGTAAGTAAAATAATAAGGTTAACATCAAGTTAGCAAATAGTAGTTTTCAGCAAAATTGAAATCTACACTCTATTCAGCTGAATGCATTACTTTCTGTACTTTGCATTTTGAGATCTGGATGTGTTCAGAACTACTGAGCATCAGCTGGAATTGTATCGATATTGCATGTCTACTTACAGAGCAATGGAATACTCAAAGGCAAGCTGAATTCAGGAACCTGCTTCATAACATTTAGAGTGGAAATGCCGATATTTTTGATTAGTTCTGTAAACGCAACAGTTCCATTGTGTACAAAAGGTAAAGAAACAGAAGGTCACTTCTCGCACACTCACAAAATTGGTTGCATGCTACTCTAAAACATATGGTGAGTAAAATAATTTTTACATCATGTTTGCACAGACTAGTTTTCAGAAAAATTCAACACTACACTCTCTTGAGCCGAATGCATTACTTTCTATTCTATGCATTTTGAGATATGGATGTGTACATCACTACTCAGGGTGAGATGGAACTATATAGATATTGCATGTCTTCGACTCAGAGACATGAAATACTTAAACGCAAGCTGAATTCAAGAACCTACCCCATAACATTTAGAGTGGAATCGCCAATATCTTTGTTTAGTTTTGTAAACGCAAATGTTCCATTATGTACAAAAGGTAATGAAACAGAAGGTCATTTCCCGCACACATAGAAAATTGGTTGCATGCTACTCTAAATCATATGGTAAGTAAAATAATAAGGTTAACATCAAGTTAGCAAATAGTAGTTTTCAGCAAAATTCAAATCTTCACACTCTTGAGCCGAATGCATTACTTTCTATTCTATGCATCTTGTGATATGGATGTGTACATAACTACTCAGGGTGAGATGGAACTAAATAGATATTGCATGTCTAGTACTGAGCAATGGAATACTCAAAGGCAAGCTGAATTCAGGAACATGCTTTATATCATTTAGAGTGGAAAAGCCAATATTTTTGTTTAGTTCTGTAAACGCGAATGTTCCATTGTGTACAAAAGGTGAGTTACAGAAAGCAACTCCTGGAAATTTTGTAGCACACTGATAAAATTGGTTGTATACTACTCTAAAACATATGGTGAGTAAAATAATTTTTACATCATGTTTGCACAGACTAGTTTTCAGAAAAATTCAACACTACACTCTCTTGAGCCGAATGCATTACTTTCTATTCTATGCATCTTGTGATATGGATGTGTACATAACTACTCAGGGTGAGATGGAACTAAATAGATATTGCATGTCTTCGACTCAGAGACATGAAATACTCAAAGGCAAGCTGAATTCCAGAACCTGCTTTATAACATTTAGTGTGGAAACGCCAATATCTTTGTTTAGTTCTGTAAATGCAAATGTTCCATTGTGTACAAAAGGTAATGAAACAGAAGTTCACTTCTCGCACACTCATAAAATTGGTTGCATGCTACGGTAAATCATATGGTGAGTAAAATAATTTTTACCATGTTTGCACAGACTAGTTTTCAGAAAAATTCAATACTACACCCTCTTGAACTGAATGCATTACTTTCTATTCTATGGATTTTGAGATATGGATGTGTGCATAACTACTCAGGGTGAGATGGAACTAAATAGATATTGCATGTCTAGTACTGAGCAATGGAATACTCAAAGGCAAGCTGAATTCAGGAACATGCTTTATATCATTTAGAGTGGAAAAGCCAATATTTTTGTTTAGTTCTGTAAACGCGAATGTTCCGTTTTGTACAAAAGGTGAGTTACAGAAAGCAACTCCTGGAAATTTTGTAGCACACTGATAAAATTGGTTGTATACTACTCTAAATCATATGGTAAGTAAAATAATAAGGTTAACATCAAGTTAGCAAATAGTAGTTTTCAGCAAAATTGAAATCTACACTCTATTCAGCTGAATGCATTACTTTCTGTACTTTGCATTTTGAGATCTGGATGTGTTCAGAACTACTGAGCATCAGCTGGAATTGTATCGATATTGCATGTCTACTTACAGAGCAATGGAATACTCAAAGGCAAGCTGAATTCAGGAACCTGCTTCATAACATTTAGAGTGGAAATGCCGATATTTTTGATTAGTTCTGTAAACGCAACAGTTCCATTGTGTACAAAAGGTAAAGAAACAGAAGGTCACTTCTCGCACACTCACAAAATTGGTTGCATGCTACTCTAAAACATATGGTGAGTAAAATAATTTTTACATCATGTTTGCACAGACTAGTTTTCAGAAAAATTCAACACTACACTCTCTTGAGCCGAATGCATTACTTTCTATTCTATGCATTTTGAGATATGGATGTGTACATCACTACTCAGGGTGAGATGGAACTATATAGATATTGCATGTCTTCGACTCAGAGACATGAAATACTTAAACGCAAGCTGAATTCAAGAACCTACCCCATAACATTTAGAGTGGAAACGCCAATATCTTTGTTTAGTATTGTAAACGCAAATGTTCCATTATGTACAAAAGGTAATGAAACAGAAGGTCACTTCTCGCACACTCATAAAATTGATTGCATGCTACTCTAAATCATATGGTAAGTAAAATAATAAGGTTAACATCAAGTTAGCAAATAGTAGTTTTCAGCAAAATTCAAATCTACACTCTATTCAGCTGAATGCATTACTTTCTGTACTCTGCATTTTGTGATCTGGATGTGTACAGAACTACTGAGGATCAGCTGGAATTGTATCGATATTGCATGTCTACTACAGAGCAATGGAATACTCAAAGGCAAGCTGAATTCAGGAACCTGCTTCATAACATTTAGTGTGGAAACGCAAATATCTTTGTTTAGTTCTGTAAACGCGAATGTTCCATTGTGTACAAAAGGTGAGTTACAGAAAGCAACTCCTGGAAATTTTGTAGCACACTGATAAAATTGTTTGTATACTACTCTAAAACATATGGTGAGTAAAATAATTTTTACATCATGTTTGCACAGACTAGTTTTCAGAAAAATTCAACACTACACTCTCTTGAGCCGAATGCATTACTTTCTATTCTATGCATTTTCAGATATGGATGTGTACATCACTACTCAGGGTGAGATGGAACTATATAGATATTGCATGTCTTCGACTCAGAGACATGAAATACTTAAACGCAAGCTGAATTCAAGAACCTACCCCATAACATTTAGAGTGGAAACGCCAATATCTTTGTTTAGTATTGTAAACGCAAATGTTCCATTATGTACAAAAGGTAATGAAACAGAAGGTCACTTCTCGCACACTCATAAAATTGATTGCATGCTACTCTAAATCATATGGTAAGTAAAATAATAAGGATAACATCAAGTTAGCAAATAGTAGTTTTCAGCAAAATTCAAATCTACACTCTATTCAGCTGAATGCATTACTTTCTGTACTCTGCATTTTGTGATCTGGATGTGTACAGAACTACTGAGGATCAGCTGGAATTGTATCGATATTGCATGTCTACTACAGAGCAATGGAATACTCAAAGGCAAGCTGAATTCAGGAACCTGCTTCATAACATTTAGTGTGGAAACGCAAATATCTTTGTTTAGTTCTGTAAACGCGAATGTTCCATTGTGTACAAAAGGTGAGTTACAGAAAGCAACTCCTGGAAATTTTGTAGCACACTGATAAAATTGTTTGTATACTACTCTAAATCATATGGTAAGTAAAATAATAAGGTTAACATCAAGTTAGCAAATAGTAGTTTTCAGCAAAATTGAAATCTACACTCTATTCAGCTGAATGCATTACTTTCTGTACTTTGCATTTTGAGATCTGGATGTGTTCAGAACTACTGAGGATCAGCTGGAATTGTATCGATATTGCATGTCTACTTACAGAGCAATGGAATACTCAAAGGCAAGCTGAATTCAGGAACCTGCTTCATAACATTTAGAGTGGAAATGCCGATATTTTTGATTAGTTCTGTAAACGCAACAGTTCCATTGTGTACAAAACGTAAAGAAACAGAAGGTCACTTCTCGCACACTCACAAAATTGGTTGCATGCTACTCTAAAACATATGGTGAGTAAAATAATTTTTACATCATGTTTGCACAGACTAGTTTTCAGAAAAATTCAACACTACACTCTCTTGAGCCGAATGCATTACTTTCTATTCTATGCATTTTGAGATATGGATGTGTACATCACTACTCAGGGTGAGATGGAACTATATAGATATTGCATGTCTTCGACTCAGAGACATGAAATACTTAAACGCAAGCTGAATTCAAGAACCTACCCCATAACATTTAGAGTGGAATCGCCAATATCTTTGTTTAGTTTTGTAAACGCAAATGTTCCATTATGTACAAAAGGTAATGAAACAGAAGGTCATTTCCCGCACACATAGAAAATTGGTTGCATGCTACTCTAAATCATATGGTAAGTAAAATAATAAGGTTAACATCAAGTTAGCAAATAGTAGTTTTCAGCAAAATTCAAATCTTCACACTCTTGAGCCGAATGCATTACTTTCTATTCTATGCATCTTGTGATATGGATGTGTACATAACTACTCAGGGTGAGATGGAACTAAATAGATATTGCATGTCTAGTACTGAGCAATGGAATACTCAAAGGCAAGCTGAATTCAGGAACATGCTTTATATCATTTAGAGTGGAAAAGCCAATATTTTTGTTTAGTTCTG